>NC_087200.1:146688035-146738035 GCF_015104395.2 Macrobrachium nipponense
CACAACAAACCCTCTATTTTTACATAGTTTTCTGTATGCTTAAAATTCCCATATTCTCTATGTGTAGACAAAAAGAAGAACCCTTCCAGTGCCAGCAGATTGCCCATGCATCCCAGATTGTACAAGTTCACCAATAGAACAATGGATCATTTATTGTGGCTGTAGAGTTTTCATAACTTACAACTTGTCTGAGAGATTTGATTTTGCCTACACTTTCTTCATTCAGCCCAAGATCCACAGTCACTCATTTGCGGTTTATTGCATATTAAAAAAAATTAAATAGGGAACATTAGAACGTTCATCTGCACTGCAACTGAGGTCAAGTAATTACTTTAGAATTAATGGGCCACCAGACTTTGCATACTGGAAGAATTTGTGAATGAAATAGGTCCATGATTTCAAAGGCTCCCTAGGGGTCAGTGGAGAGGTAAAGAAATTAATTCTAATGGCAAAACAAGTTGACAGAGAGATTGTTAAAATGGCACATGAAGTTGAGGAAGACCAGGTTTAAGCTCACTTTCTCCTTAGTCTGTGCAGTACTCCAAATTGTTTTGTTACTTTTCGCATGTACGTATTGGTAATTATATATTTAAGGTGCACAGCATTTATATCTTGGTTTTGGTCATATGTGTCATTAATGTGAATTTATATTTTCTTATTGCACCTTGCTAACAAACTTTGTCTCTTTATCCTTGTATTGTTTTGTTACATTATTGCCTGTTTTAGTTATATTGCTACTGTATTGTTTGAACAATATTTGATGAATGTTTATTGATTATATATTGAGTTACTTTTCAAGAATAAAGATCCCTCTTCATAGATGTAGAGGGGTTTTCAAGTTAAGATATGCCATAGCTTCATGTCCAGAAATGATCAAGATCTTTATATTCTTTACTGTTGCTGTAGGGGTCGAATGTTTTCCCTTGATTATACTTATACATATACTATAGACATCTAGGCTTTATTGTTCTTTTTGTTTAATAAGGCAACATTACAAGCATTCTACCAAGGCTTCTAAGGATGTTGACATTTCTTATTCCAAGATGCCAGTGGTTTCTAGTATGATTCTGTTTGTAGATCTTTTTGCAGCCCACATGAATGACAAGGTGTCAAACTATAACTCAGCCCTACAAGTTTCAGCCTCTTAGAGGATCAGTGTTTTCAACACATCTGGGATGATTTTGAGGTGTATGCCTTTCCCTCTTTCAGCATCATTCATCTGACACCAGAGAAGGTTTGTCACTGCTAATGTGATGGTGATGAATAGGGCCTCACTGTCCTCTTTAGGAGTGGTTCCCAGACGGTCTGGCCCAGTTGAGAGTTCTCCTTACCAGCAGGGCGGTTGTCAGTGGAAGCAATAGAGGTCATAAATTTAAGAAGAAATTTACTTCTAACTTATACCAATACATAATAATAGGTGGTGAATACTCTCTAACTGTTGCAATGAAAGGACCCGTGATTCAATCTAAGCCTCTACTCTGGGAGGTAGATTTTTTATCCCTTTTGTACCTATCAAAGAAACAAAGATTTTCATGAGCTATTGAAGGGTATTGTTTGGCTTTAGCTTAGGTGTTTGAAATATGTGGTCTAGGCTTGGGTGCCTCATTAGAATTAAAGAGGATTTTCAAGCACTGAGAGAAAGGCACCTCCAAGATCTCTTAAACCACCATGTTGGGAACTTGATTCCTTAGGAGCCTGACAAACTTTTTATGATCTCCCCTTGAGAGATCTTACTCTGAAGCTGCTTCTTGGAGGGAAAGGCAGTGCCATATTGCTTGGAAGGCAGTGAAGAGAGAACTAATATGTCCAGCATATGTTGGAAGGAAGTCAGGTTGGGCTCCACCCACCTCCTTCCCCATTGGATGTCTCCTGTTGCCACCAAAACCTTGTGCTATTAATAACTGGACTCTAGCTGGCGCTAAAGAAATCTCCTTACATTAAAACCTCAGGTTTGTTATGTATGAAAAATACAAATTGATTTAAAATTTGTCATTTTTATTAACTTTAGCCTCTGCTTGGCATGTAATTTCAAATCAAGTTACTACATGAAAATTATAATAATATCTTAAAGTCTGTACTGCACACTTTTTCCGTCTTTGAGGAAGAAGCCTCCTGGGTGAAAATGAGTGATCATGAAGGAAGGACACTATCAACTTTATTGTTTAAAAGAAATCTGGAAGTCAGTACAGAACTATTTTGAATGCTTCTTCCTGGAGATATCACAAACTTTTATAAGATTTTTTTTGTGAGGGCTCAAAATTCTCTTGATATAATCTGTGGCACTCCTTTGGTAGTAGCTGGTCAAGTTTGACACATTCCACTGTGCGTGTGTGTGTATGTGTGATTTTTGTATACGAGACTTACCCAGTAACTATATAGCTGTAGTTTCCAACGTACAGCAGCCTAATTCAAATTTCGCAGGTAGTGCTTTGATTGTTCAGTGTAGATATACAGTGCCGTCCCATAACGGCAATACTAGGAACAACTTAGCAAAGCATTTCATTCTGTTTCCTGCCGTGCTTGATGTTTAGTCAAGCACGGCAGGAAACAGAACAACAAGCTGCTGTAAGCAGCTTGTTGTTCTTTTTCCGGTTATATCACCGGATTTCGGTAGTGTTACGCAAACACTGGAACGCATTCGTAGCCTTCGAGCAGGATGAGTTTTGTCCTTTGTTTAATTCAGATTACGTATCATCAAGCCGGATATTTGTATCCTCCGGGAGTAGTCCATGACTGTAACACCATTCAATTAGGCCTAATACTTTTGCATATGTGTTTGACTTACCGGGCTTATGCTATGCGCAAGTCATTGGTTAATAATTGCCTTAAGTAATCGTGATTTTACATCATTCCTTTAGGCCAAGCTTTTGTGTTTAGATTTTGTTTACCGGCCATTGGTCATTAGCCTGACACTGGTGAGTAATTACCTTAAAATAATTCTCGAATGTTATTCTATTCTTGTATCTTTGAACCTTTGCATTTATTATTTACATACCGGGATTAGGCTACTGCATGTCACCGGTTTATAGTTACCTTTAAAAGTAATTCATGAAGGTTGCACAATTCCCTTAGGTTATACCTGGCTTTTAGGATTTTGTTTACCAGCCATAGGCTATTAGAGTCACAAGCCGCGGGTAAATATAGTTACCTTAAAGTAATTTGTGAATGTTAAGTCATTCTTTTAGGCCAAACGTTTGCATTAAGCCAATACATTTTGTTTTGTTTACTGTGCTTTTGACACTCTATCACTTTCCTTTGCAGAAACTGAAAGTGTGGAGGTTGATAGTATTAAGGAGAGAGTGATATTAATATTTGGATATGGGGGCTTGGAGAGAGAAGTCTTACATGGCCTCGGCCCACAGAGGTATTTCCTCGAGTCACGCAATTGTGAATGTTTCACATCTTTCTTACCAAATAGCCTTGAGCTCGCTTGACACACTAGGAGCATGTCACAGGCGGCTATTCACGTCCTTTAGACTGGAGCACAGGCCACTCTAATCAATTAGCGGGGAACGTAATCGGTTACCGATTGTAATTACTTTCATTCCTGATAATTTTTAGTGATTTCTTTTTGAGTAATCGGTATTTGTAAATTTTCTTTTATAGAGTCAAGTTTGCTTTGAGACTTTAATATGAAAACGTGTGATATGAATATACATGTATATATATTTTAGAAGGCTATGTTATTTTAAAATACATCTGAATATATGAAATGCTATTAGATATATTTGTAAATAATATTTGTTTTATTTGTTTAACACTAATTGGAGAATAAAAAGCAGTGTTTTTACATTTCTAGAGTCTGATTGGCTTTGATACCTAATGCAAAAACAATTCGTTGAAATGAAATTATTATCATTATTTTGGAGTTATGCATACATTTACATTATATTTAGATGCATGTCTGAGTATATGAAGGCTAATATATTCATACATTATGAATGTTGCAGACCTAGATGCCAGAATTCCCTGTAGTGATATATAGAAAGTATGTAGTTAGTAATCGATCACTTATCGATTATTTTCATGAAAGTAATCAGTAACCGAGATTACCAAAGGTGCCAGCATTTCGCCTCTCACCTCCCGTTTGTGGCCTGCCAATTCCCTTTGCCTCCCAAACCTAACGCCAATTCTCTCCATTTACTCCTTCGATCTTTGTCATTTGCTCCTGCACCTGGTTCCATCGCTTCCTTCCTATGCCTTTGCCAGCTTTTATTTCGATTATCATGAATTATCAATGTAACACTGACGTTTTGTGCAGTGGAGGAGGCGGCTACTTTTCCCTTGATTCTGCTAGACATACCGGAGGTCCAAGGGAGGTCGGGGGTTTACATAAGGGTAGTCACTCCCTCAGTCGAACCTGTTGCTTGTTGGTCCCCGGTATCGACAACCAGCCACCGGAAAGGCATCTCTCTGTATGTATCTTAGAGGAGGTGGCTATCTGGCCCCTTGGATCTCCTACACTTAAAGGCACTGTCCTGCTCCTTCTCACGGCCAAGAAAAGCCTAGGAGAGGACATACTGGTAGTCGAAGGGAGTCCGAGGGGGTTGCCCCTGGTAGTTGCCCCATCAGTCGAACCTGTAGCTTTTCCCAGGTATCGGCAGACATCCATCGAAAAGGCATCTTGTTGGATGTGTAGTGAGGAGGGTTTTTCCCTCTCTCGGTCAAACCTATCGTGAGTTTATAAGTTTCGACAGAACGCCACTGGAAAGGCGCATCTTAGTTTACAGTTGTCATCCTATTCCAGTGGCTCGTCACCGAATAGATTCTTTGGTCTCTTGACCTCTGAAGAGGTATTATTCAGTCCACTCACAATCGATGTTTGACTCGCAACTTGGCTGATCCGACTCTCGGTCAATTTTCGACTCACAACTCAGCTGATTTGACTCACAATCAATGTTTGACTCATAACTCAGCTGATTCGATTCTCATTCAGTTTTCAACTTGCAACTCAGCTGATTTGACTGAAGGGAGTCCGAAGGGTTTTTTTTTCCCCTTGGTTGAACTTGTCATAATTTATTAGGATGTGACTGAATGCCGCTGGACAGGCGTTTAGCGAATGGAGCTCAGTAGGCATCAGATTAAAGGAAGGTTACTTATTTTACCTAATTATTATAATTTTGAATGCCCTGTGCTAGCACATAGACGTTGGAAGCATCATAAGCAACCTTTTACTTCTGATAGCCATTCCTCTCCCAGGCGTTTGCAGCCAGGTGTGTCGACTCACTCGCCTTCACCATGCTCTTAAAGGTGGAGATACAGACTTCTTGTCTGCTAAAGAGGAAGGGAATTAGAATTCTGATCCTGCGTTTGTATATTTGAGCCTTCTCAAATACTTTTTTCCTAGACGCTCATTAGAATAGTACAGATTCTCATGATGAGCACCAGGTATTAGTGCCTATCCTCTTGAATCTCTCTTGTATTGGGCGTTTTTTTGTAGAGCGTCTGTCCCCCTACAGGCGCTCTGCCCCATCTGAGGCATCTGATGCCGGACGGCACATTCTCCTCGTTCATCTTCAACACTAGGGCACCTTTCGTTAGCCACCATTCAAACAGGAAGTTTCAATCACTAAGACAGACACGTGGTGAGAAGTGGCAAGTTGTCACAAACTTTTTGCTTAGTGAACTCTACTTGACACTCACATTCCCTTTGAAGTGAAGAAGAATTAGGCTGAAACTCAGGACAGCCTATCGGGCCTCCCAAGAGTTTCCGATTTTGATTTTAATACGACTAATGGTATTGTTTTGGCAACAACACCACAGTGTTGGCATTATCACTGGCCAAGGGGGTTTTCTTTCCCTTTTGATTGTGTTGGACACTCTCAGCTTACAGAGTCAAGCAAGGAGCAGAGTACTGCGTTCTTACTGAGTTTTTGTTTGCTGTTGTATTGTTTCTCTTCTGTCAAGGATTAACTTCTAATTCAGATCTCTGCCCAGCCATCACAGACTCAAGTCTCTGGTTGGCTCTGGATTCTTGCTTATGGTTGATATTTTGTGCTCCACAGTTGCCATTGCGAGAATCATTGGACAAAGATGTCTCATTAGACGTTATCTCTTTCTGTGTACCCACGGTACAACAGAAGTCTGTAAGTCTTCTGCTATGTCGCAATTGATCCATAGGCCACTGCAATGATATAGAATGATGTTTCGGACAAACAACGTGGTTTTGTCTTCCACATTCTTTTTTCTAATTTGTAAAGTGTTCAGTTACTAGTTGTTCACCCCGAATTGGAGTGAAGTTGGAAGACGTGGCCTGGTAACTCTGCTGCCAGTGTGAAGAGAAGAGTTCCTCCCAAAACCTGTCATTTCCACTGTCTAAACGTGTAGTCTTCTAGTTTATGTGGACTTCATAAGAAGAACAACCTGTACATCCTTAGTTTTCAGGTGTTACTTGCTCTGTACGCCCATTCTGCCATCAAGCTGCTGGAGGTGTAAGCAATCTGTGCTTAATATATTTTTTATGTAGGCTTAAAAAAAGTGTCGAAAATTTTCAGTACCTCGAGACCATTTTTAGTGACTGGCATGGCATCATGGAAGGAAGCACAGGATGTTCTCCTATTATCTCTTCCCCTTTTCAGTAAGGTGCTGAGTATTGAGAGTCAGGGTGTATAGTGTACCTGGAGCACCCACCACTCTCAGTGGATGGGTCTTGACTTTATTTCAGTGTCAGTGTTTTCCGGTTGTTCTATTTTGGTGCTATGCCCAGGGCAAGGGATGGCACCTATCATACTTTGCTAGCCATAGGAGCATTCCCCTCGCTGCAAAGTTTCTCCTAAGTATGAGGCGACCCTTGGCTCTACTGTCATGCTACTACGAGTCGAGATGAGTGCCAACCAGAGGGAGTGTTCATCTTCATAGCTCTCTTAACTAATATGAATGACAAGTGTTGTTTTTTTAATGCTAGCAACTTTTCTATTTTCAAATTCATTACATGATGTAATGCTTTGGAGTAGAATGTGTCCATGATCCCACCTCCTTTCAATGTGAGGTCAGCTATATAATTACCGGGTAAGTCTCATATACAAAAATGATATTATTTATAATAAAATAAGGTTTCACATAAGTGACTTACCGAACAGTTACATAGCTTATAGTTTCTTACCTACGGCAGTCGAAATTCAAATTGTTGGCGCCAGCGGCGTTGCTATCTTAAGTATAGGTGATACAAGACCCGCCCACATCCGGGAACCCTGGGTACTGCTAGCCTTCTACCGTCAATTTTCGTTTCTGCCGCTCACGGTAACACCTGTGAGATTTTCGCTGCAGTCTCCTGCGTCGCCATTTTGGATTTTGGTTTTGGTTTGGTGATGTACAAGTTTTTGGTTTTTTCTTGCCAGTTAGCTATCTCTATTCAGTTTTTCGTCATTATTGCTAATTATGTCAGATTCTAGTTCATCTGCTGTAAGGTTTTGCAGCACTGGCTGCAAAACAAGATTAGCTAAGTTATGTCACGATCCGCACTCTAAGTGCACTAAAATGCAGAGGACAAAATTGTAATGGTATGGATGTGACATGTGATGAATGTAAAGAATTGGATGAACAGGGATGGAAGGCGGTTAGATCACATGCTGAGAAAATGGAGAAAGATAGGAAGAGGAAGGCAGCTCTTAGGGCTAGTAGTAAGAATAGGTTAGAAACTACTCCTGTTCCTTCGGAGACAAATAAGTCTTCTCTTGCCTCTCCTTTATTAGAGAATATTTCTCCAATTAATAGTCCTCCTACTTCTCCTTTGATTACCCCTGTTCAAGTTGCCCATGTTTCCGAACCCAACACCATTGCCTTGCTTGAGTCTAAGATGGATAAAAAGTTCGAAGTGTTAGCTGAATCAGTTATGAAGTTAGGAATGTCTTTTAAAGCTTTCGTAGATAGTACAGTGAAATCTAGTGCAGTGCAAAGTGTTAATGTTGCGCCTGAGGAGGCGGTTGTCCGTTCCCCCTCGACTCCCAGACGAAGGTCACTGTCCCGCTCCCCCGCAACCGGGAGAAGACATACCGGAGGTCAGAAGGAGGCTGGGGGAGTTTGCCCATGGTCAGCCGTCGACTCCGACGACTCGCGGGTGTCGTCCAAAAAGATGTGGAAAGGTGTTAGTGTTTGTGATTCTCGTCTGTCTTCTGATTCGGAAGTGCAATCGCCAGTGCGCAAAAGGCGAAGTGATTTGGTGTCTCGACCGTTAAAAAGACATTCAATTCTTGCGGGTGATTCGTCACCGACTCCTGTTAAGAAGTCTAAGAGGCATTGGAGTCCTCAACCTTCGTGTAGTTTTGCTCCGGATGTGATATTTAGTGAATCTCCTCCGCAGTCGCATTTTTCGGTCTAAAAGCAATGGCTCTCGGACTAAACTTCGTGATAATTCACGATCGCTCGACTCTCCAAGCGAGTCTCAGTCGCCTCGTTCGACTCCGTATTACTGTCCAGAGAAGCGTATTTGCTAGTCTTTGTTCGACTCCCCTCGCCGTGAGTCGATAGGAATTTCGACTGGTTGTTCGCCTGTGTCGACTCGTGGTGCGGAGACTTCACCTGTTAGAAAGAATCGTTCTTCGACTGAAAGACCATCGACTTCTACAGTGTTAGACGATTCTACCTTAGCTCCATTTAAGAGCATTTCCAGGATCTTATGAGTTTGTTGAAATCCTCCACCGGGGTAGAACATAAGCCTGATTTCGACTCTGCTTCCGTGCAGTCTGAAGAGGAAGCTTTGGATCAAGATGACAAGGATTCGTCGGCTTATTCGAGTCTTCTTAAATTTTTCCTGTCCACTTATCCAGATTACTTTGAACCTGCTTCTCCGTCTTCACCGCCTTCAATGTTCGTTAAAGATAGGAAGACAGCGTATTCGTGTCTACCTAAACTGGTTCTTTCTCAGTCCTCGAAGCAGGTCCTCAAGGAGTCAACGGAGTGGCTTTCTAAGAAGAGGGAAACAGGTAAGGCTTCGTTTGCTTTCCCACCTTCTAAGCTTCAGAGTAAAGCGTATCGCTTCTACGCAACTAGAGAAGTTCCTTCTTTGGGAGTGTCTGCCTCCTCCCAGGGAGACTTCTCCGGTTTAGTGGACTCACACCGAAGAGCAGCTTTTTCGTCAGCTAAAATTTTGTTTTCTTCTTCAGAGCTGGACCATTTGGTGAAGAATATTTTTAAAGTATTTGAGGTATTTAGTTTTTTGGACTGGACTATTGCCTCTTTAGCTCGCAAGATTGAAGACTGTCAGTCTTTAGAAGAAGATTTTGCCACAGACTGGTTAGGAGTTCTGTCCTGTGCGGATAAGGCTGTTAGAGATGGTTCAGGAGAATTAGCAGCCCTTTTCACAATGGGAGTGATGAAGAAGAGAGAAAGGTGGTGTTCTTTCGTGTCTAAAGGAGTCACTAATAACCAGAAGTCGGCTCTCATGTTTGCTCCTCTCTGTAAATCTCATCTTTTCCCTGAAGAAACCATTCAACAAATTCTATCGGATTTAGAAAAGAAATCTACTAATGATCTCCTTCTTCAGTCTTCCAGACGTCGAAAGAGCCTACTCCGACAGGAGCTAAGTCTTCTCCTCTTCAGAAGCATCCCTTTCGAGGGAATAAACCTAAGTGGCAACGACCCAGGACTAATTTGCGTCCACAGTACAAGTCCTCAAAGAAACCTCCCCCCAAACCTTCGGACAAGTGAGAAGCCATTCCTTCACGTGCAAGTAGGGGCAAGACTCCATCTTTTTTGGGAAGAATGGAGTCGAAGAGGTGCAGAGCAATGGGTAGTTCAAGTTCTTCGAGAGGGATACTCGATTCCTTTTGTTTTAGATCCTCCTCTCTCCGATACACCAATCAGCTTAACAGCATATTCTCCAGGATCAGAGAGAGCTTTGGCTTTAGCAGCAGAGGTCAATGCACTCATCAAGAAGGGAGCAATAGAGGAAGTCCTCGACAGTTCTCAGGGATTCTACAACAGACTCTTTGTAGTTCCCAAAGCCTCGGGAGGTTGGAGGCCAGTGCTAGATGTAAGCGCGTTGAACCTTTTTGTGCTGAAGACAAAGTTCAATATGGAAACAAATCATTTGTGATGTCGGCACTTCGCCCAGGCGATTGGATGGTGTCCCTGGACATGAAGGACGCCTACTTTCATGTCCCGATTCACCAGAGTTCAAAGAAGTTCCTGAGATTTGTGTTCGAAGGGAGGACGTATCAATTCAGAGCCCTTTGTTTCGGCCTTTCGACGGCCCCTCAAGTATTTACTCGTGTTCTTGCTCCATTGGGGAAATGGCTGCATATGTTGGGCATAAATGCAGCATTTTACCTGGACGACTGGCTTCTCAGATCGGGTTCGAGGACACAGTGCGTGAAGGATTTACGGAAGACACTGTCATTAGCGAGTCAATTGGGAATTCTCATCAACCTGGAGAAGTCTCAATTAGTGCCGTCCCAGAAGATCCCCTATTTGGGGATGATTCTGGACTCTCAGACTTTTCGGGTTTTTCTGTCCCCAAAAGAATAGAATCTTGCCTCAAAAAAAGTGAGCCAATTCCTGAACCGTCAGTCCTCCTCCGCCTTGGAATGGATGAGTCTTCTAGGGACGTTATCATCAGTAGAGACGTTTGTAAAGTTGGGTCACGTCTTTCACACTAGAATCTCTTCAGTTTTATCTCAAAGCGAAGTCTGGTGTCGAAAAGTCTCAACCAGACACGTATTCGTTCCCAGTGTCGGAAGAGATCAAGAACGACTTGAGATGGTGGATGTCGAGGGAAAGATTGCAAGAGGGTCTCTCCCTGACATTAAGGAACCCAGACGTAGAATTATACTCCGACGCATCGGCAGAGGTTGGTTGAGCTCTCCTAGGGACCAAAAAGATCTCAGGATTATGGTCAGAGAAAGAGAGGTTGAATCACATCAACATGAAGGAGTTGAAGGCGATTTGGTTCGGTCTGCAAGCATTCGCTCCTTTGGTCGTGGGAAAGAGAGTGGCAGTATACTCCGACAACACCACCGCTCTATCTTATATCAGGAATCAGGGAGGAACCCATTCATTCTCCCTCAACAAAGTCGCAGAAGATCTCCTTCTCTGGTCTCAAGATCGGGATATTTCCCTCGTTTCCGAGGTTTGTACAGGGGAAGTTAAATGTACTGGCGACGAACTCAGTCGAGTAAACCAAGTTCTTCCCACGGAGTGGACATTGCAAGACAAAATTTGTCAGGAACTGTGGAAACTTTGGGGAAGACCTTCAGTGGATCTGTTTGCCACGTCGAGGAACAATCGACTTCCGATCTTTTGTTCCCCAGTTCCAGATCCTCTTGCTTGGAAGACCGACGCAATGCTTCAGGATTGGACGGGTCTAGACGTTTACGCCTTTCCCCCGTTTGGAATGATCAGAGAGGTGTTGAACAAGTTCCTCTCACATCAAAATGTGTCAATGACGTTGGTTAGCACCATTCGGCCAGGTTTAAAGAGTGGTTTCCAGACCTTCTCAAGTTGGTTATAGACCATCCCAGACTTCTTCCTCAGTATCCTCGGCTACTCAAACAGCCCCACTTCGACAGGTATCATCAGAATTTGTCCGCTCTGTCACCGACAGTTCAGACTGTCCGGAAACTCGTCAGAGCTAAGGGGTTTTCTCGTAGAGCGGCAGAGGCTATTGCTAACTGTCGAAGAAGCTCTTCTGCCAAGCTTTACCAATCAAAGTGGGGAGTCTTTAGGACGTGGTGCAGAAGACATAATTTCTCGTCTTCTAAAACCTCTGTGACAGAAATAGCTGATTTTTTTGCTGTACCTTAAAGAAGTTAAGAACTTGTCGTATCGACAATTAAAGGGTACAGAGCTATGCTGTCCTCAGTGTTTAAGCATAGAGGGCTTGACATCTCCTCTACCCAGGATATTGGAGATTTAATTAAAGTCTTTTAATACAGTAAAAGTATCCAAGAAGGATAGTGTGGACTGGAACTTGGACGTAGTTTTAACTTTTCTGATGTCTTCACGATTCGAGCCACTTCGTGAAGCGTCTTTGAGAGATGTAACGAGGAAGGCACTTTTTCTCTTCGCTTTGGCTACAGCAGGAAGAGTGAGTGAGTTACAAGCCATCCACAAGAGGTGGGGTTCAAAAAATCGTAATGCGGTTTGTTCTTTTGTTAACGAATTTTTAGCAAAGAACGAATCTCCCTCTAACCCATGGCCTAAATCTTTTGTACTTAAGGGATTATCTAATATAGTGGGTCCGATGGACGAAGAATATTTACTATTGTCCTGTCAGAGCTCTGAAATGTTACCTGTCAAGGACACAATCCGTTAGGAGTAATTCCGACCGACTTTGGTGTTCGGTTAAGAATTCTGCAAAACCCCCTCTACCAAGAACGCTATTTCGTTCTTTTTGAGAAGTCTGATACTGGAGTCACACTCTCAAGTCCAAGATCAGACTCTAAATGTGCTTAAGGTGAAAGCACATGAAATACGTGCAGTGGCGATCCTTAAGCTTCAAGCACAATATGTCGCTTTCCTTGATTCTTCAATCTACGTTTTGGAGATCGAGATCTGTGTTCGCCTCATTTTACCTGAAGAATGTCGAGGTTACCTATGATAGTTGTTGTAAATTGGGTCCTTTGTCGGTAGCGGGCATGGTGTTGGGAAAGGAAACATAGGGGAACTTTCTATCCTCTACTGTCTCCTCGCCTTGTTATAGGTTGTTGAGTCGTGGGCAGGCTGGAGGCTCATAGTACTTTGGAGAAACCTCCAGATCTTATTTTATTACTTTTGAGTATGTCATTATTTTTGGTATAGGTGATGGTCTGTTGTTTATCTGGTTTCTGAAGCCCAGGGCAAGGGCATTATCTGTTTTTTAATATTTTGTCAACCAACGGTCTTGTCCATGGTTACAAAATCCCACTAAGTAGGGACGACCCTGGCCTATACTGCCACGTCTCCTACGAGTGATGAGAGCGCTAACCAGAGGCAGTATTCTCCTGCAGCTGCTCTCTCACAAGGTAGGGTACTGCAACATTTGCTGTTTAAGTGGTCTTACTGTCATTTTTATGTAGTCCATCTACCCTCCTTCCGGGTAGTTTGGATTCAGCTATGTAACTGTTCGGTAAGTCACTTAGGTGAAAATGATATTTTCATGATAACAAAATAAACGTTTCACATATACTTACCGAACAGTTTACATAATCAAAGACCACCCACCTCCCCACAGATGGACGGTGGCGGCTAAACGAAAATTGACGGTAGAAGGCTAGCAGTACCCAGGGTTCCCGGATGTGGGCGGGTCTTGTATCACCTATACTTAAGATAGCAACGCCGCTGGCGCCAACAATTTGAATTTCGACTGCCGTAGTAAGAAGCTATAAGCTATGTAACTGTTCGGTAAGTATATGTGAAACTTTATTTTATCATGAAAATATCATTTTCATGATAAAATAAAGTTTCACATATACTTACCGAACAGTTACATAATCAAAGCCCACCCACCTCCCCACAGATGGACGTGGCGGCTAAACGAAAATTGACGGTAGAAGGCTAGCAGTACCCAGGGGTTTCCCGGATGTGGGCGGGTCTTGTATCACCTATACTTAAGATACCAACGCCGCTGGCGCCAACAATTTGAATTTCGACTGCCGTAGGTAAGAAACTATAAGCTATGTAAAACTGTTCGGTAAGTATATGTGAAACTTTATTTTATCATTGAAAAGATCATTTTTGCATAACTAACAAACCTGAAGTCCTTTACAGTGGGAATTGCTTACAGTGAAGCTGGAACATGGCTGTTAAAACTCTTGAACAAGTGGTTAGGCAGTAGAACTACTTTCTGGTATGCCCCGCCTGACGGGATGTAAACATATTTCACATTGCCTTTTGGCCCAGTTTCAGATTAAGGGGTAGCATGAGGTGGGCATTAGTGAAAAAGAACCTCAGGTTTGTATAGTTAGAAAAAATAAAAATACTTTCAAAAATTGTGATTTGTTCCTACACAATATACAAACCCTCTGTCCTTTACAATAGAAAGACTCCCTTAATGGAGGGAGGTATCTGAGTGTCTCTAGAACTGACTGGAATTCAGCACACCTGGGCTACTCCTCCTAGTCAAAAGAGAGAGGAGTGCACTGCCTCTGACAAATTGATCAGAGTATAAGAAATGCAAGATCAAGAGTAAGACTTTTGGGCCTCTTTGAAATGAGTAAGGAATCGTAACTCGTACTAAAAAGGCTAGTAAGAATATTAAGAGTCGAAGACAATTAAGGCGAGAGAACTGAGAAGGGTTTGCTTTATTGCCAAAGTCTCCTTCCTCCCCTTGCTAGAGCAGGAGCAGGATTGCTTCTATGATTCTAACAAGAAAAATAGAAGGGAAGCTCAATGTGTAGACTACCAAATCAGGCGCCTGCCCAGTAGGTGTAGGTCTGAGTCCTATTCTTGAACCAAAGGAAGAGAGATGAGAAGCCTGTCACTCTTGTACTGTACTGGTAAAATTCTTCCACCCTCTGAGCGCTCATGATTTCAAAGAATCTGAGCGCATAGCAAGCGCCAGAACTTCTGATGAATTCAAGTGCTTGGTAAGACTCCCGACTCTTGTAAGAACAATCATCGGGAATGTCTTGAGTGCTCAGAATTCCCAAGAATCCGAGCACTCGGCAAGTGCTAGAAATACTAAGTAAATCAAGCGCTCAGTGAGACCTATATCCCATAAGAAGAATAATTGGCGGTGCCTTCTCTTGCCCTCTGTGCACTTGTGATTCCAAAGAACCCAAGCCCTCGACAAGTGCCAGAAATTCTAATGAATTCTAGTGCTTGGCAAGACTCCCAAATCTCATAATAACAATCATTGAGAGTCTTGTCTTGCCTGAGTGTTCAGAAATCACAAGAAACCAAGCACTCAATGAGTGCCATAAATTCTAAGGACTTTAAGTGCTCGGTGAGATGCCTGAATCTCGTAAGAACACTTGTTGGGAGTGTTTTGTCTCACCTGAGTGCTCAGAAATCACAAGAAACAAAGAACTTGGTGAGTGCCAAAAATTCCAAGAAATTCAAGCACTTGGCGAGACTCCTGAATCTCACAAGAACGATCATTGGGGGTGGTCCTAGTTAAGGAGGAACAAGCACAGAACCAGTCTTAAATGCAGACATCTAAGAACTGGATCAAGAGTCCGATTCAATAGAATGCACATTCAAGGCTCCCAAAAATGCTAGACACCATAGGAGAATGGGAATTGGATCCCTGCCACAGAGAGAACCACTGCCTCCTAGGAGAGATGCAGTACCTTAGAAGTTCCATGGAGTTACTCAGAATCGAGGCATCAGGTGGGAAGCTGCCGAGCGCTGGTGAGCACTCAGCGAGTGCTAGCAGTTGTGTTGGTAGGAAGAGACGGAACATGTGAATGTCTTGCCCTTTCTCTCGTCCTGTGCCTGATCTTGGACGATGAGAGGTCTCTTTGCCAACAGTTTGGGATGCTTGCAAATTGTTAGAAACATGAGCACTCAGAATGACTCGGGAACGAGTGGCCGACACAAGACCAGTTTAGAGGCGAACCTTTAGACTGGTGACCCGAATACAAACCGAAGCTTGCGCTCCTACAGCTCCCGAAACACAAAACCCTGGGGTATGCACATCGGTTCCGGAGCCCGAAGGTTGGGAAGAGTTGGATGAGAAATCCCATTGCCTCCTCAGGAGGAGGCAACCCCTTAGAAATCCTCCAGGATGACCTCTTGAGGTGGGTGGTACCCTACCTCTTCTTAGGCCGAAGGTGGCCAATCTGGTTTCCTGGGACCTCCTTGAGCCTCAGAGAAGGAAGGGAAGGGCAGTGGAAGATGACATTCTCCACAGGGCTTCTGCTACAGTATGATGGATCAAACATCGAGTAGCAGTAGAGACAGGAATCATGGCAGCTGGGGGTAGAAGCTGTCCCGTGATAGGGGCAACAGGGGTAACTGCACACACACTCAGTGCTGCTGCAGCATGCTGGAGTGTCACAGATACACTCCCAAGGGTTAGGATAACCAACACGGTGAGATATCCAAACATATAGTAATGCTGTGTTCTATGACTGCTCACTGTTAGCTTGAAGAAAAAAGAAAATACAGTGGTCCCCCGTATTCGCGGGGGATGCCTACTAGACCCATGTGGATAGTTAGAACCCTGCAAATAGTTGGAACCCCTATAAAAATGCTTTAAAACCTCCTATTTTGTTAGTTAAAACTCAAGAAAACCCCACTAAAAATTTTTATACCTGTTTTGTTAATAGTTTTATCATAAAAAGTGCATTTTATGATGAATTCGATAAAAAAAAAAAACAGGAATTTGTGGATATTTCTTATTGAAGAATACCGCAAATAGCCAAATTTTCTGCGAATATATGGGAAAAATTTTCCAGAGAAAAGTCCGCGAATCCAGAGATCGCGAATAAGGGGGGTCCACTGGCAATGGTACCTTGACCTACGAGTTTTAATTTGTCCCGTGGCCGAACTCGTAGCTCGTTTGCTCTCACATCAAATCAATTTTCCCCATTGAAAATACTTAAAATGCCTTTAATCCGTTTCAACCCTCAAAATGCCACCCCATATTTTTATGCTTCATGTTATTAAATAAGGAAATACATTTCTAAATAACAAATATTGTAAGAAAACATAATAGAAAGAGTATGTAAAGATATAATAAGGTTTTATACAGTGTTCAAGTTGAGATAATTTGTTTTACGATAATCCGATTTTACGAGAGACCAGATTACAATATCCTAACTTTATTCCATCTTCAAGTTAAATAAATTAAAAAAAAAAGGAAAAGAGAATAATGAAAGTAGGGTTTTACCATTATTCTCGTTGCAGAAATGTGTGCAGCCATGAACAACCAAACGAGAAACAACTTTTTTTTGCTAAGTGCAACCGAATTGGATAACAACAACAGCCGTTTGGCTTGTATTTCAACCATCGTAAGAGAGTAAACAATTACCGTAGTTAGGTTATAAATGACGTTATGTAGCGCAGGACTGAGATATTTTTATGTAATAACTTTTTACGCTATAGATCAAAGATCAACAAGGAAATATACTGTTAAATTTAAACCAAGTTGCAGCTGAACCTGATAAAACTGTTCAAGCTGCTATGACTATTATCGTGGATCAGCAATAAGGATAAAACTCCCGTAAACTTATGCCATGAAACACAACCATAGATAAAAGTTAGAGAAAATAATTATAATCAAAACTAATAATGGGCTTGATAGAACATATTTTACTGTTGTTTTCACGCTGATAAAAGATAAATAACGTAAAGCTTGTATTACAGTGAAATAAATGTGGAAAAAAGCGAACAAATTCTTGGTAACTTTTTTTTACTCAATAAATATGCTGCCAACGTAATCTGTTGAAAAAAAAAATTTCATAATCACAACGAGATGTATTCAAGTCATATTTCGACGTAGAAATAAGTCGTATAACGAAAAATGACCTTGTCTCATATAAGTAAAGTATCTTAGATATTTGTTTTATGCTAACTAGAACTTCTTCAAGAAAATTTGCTCAGACTTGATTAAAGTTAAATATGGCGAAGCAAACTTTTATTCGCCATCAGCTGATTTCCAAACCATACACTATCAGCTAATTTCCAAACCAAAACATTGATTGCTATGTTAGTAGTTATTTTATAATACAATAATATGAGAATATATACAATATTATTGAATACAGTAAAGTAATGTATAAGTTTGTGTAAAAGATTCATGGAAAAGATGCATATGTACTTTTTCTTCTTTGCTTTCTTAATTTTTGTCTACACCATCTACGTAGCAGCGGCATATCACCTCAATTTTTTGCTCGTGTAACAAATTGCAAAAAATTAACCAAGTGACAACTCTACTCATACCTCGGAAAACTCGTACATTAATTCACTTGTAGGTCAAGGTACCACTGTATTATTAAGAGACTCCTCTCATCCTGAGGGGCACTGCCCTCCCAAGTGAGCGAAGACCCCTGAGATTGTCACCCAATTGCTAATGCCCACCCCCCTCCCCTCCACCCTCCTTACTCGACAAGCAAGCAAAGGGGCAAGGGATCGAGATATCTCTCCCAAAGGAGAAAACAGGAAAAGAAAGAATACCGGGAGAAAAAACAGAGGGCGAATGCTCTGTAGTTTTCTCCTAGTAAACTCTCCTACAGTGCAAGTGCAAATGCCATATTCAGTAACCAACCAACATACTGTCGCGCCCTTAGTATCAAAGGGTGTGAGGATGTGATAGTGGTGTACGTATGTTACACCCATACTGCGACCCTGAGACACTCATGCTATGGTAAGGCGGTTGCAAAGCTATTACAAAAAGTGGGTTTGAATATTAATAGATGTTAAACAGTAATTCAATATATAAATCAATAAAGGAAAAGATCCCACAAGGAAAAAGTGAGTTTAATGATAGTCGGACAAGACCTCACGAAAACATGTCTGTATTGCATGACGGCCGGAAGCAAAGTTGAATGTTTGCGGGCAGGTCTCCCTGCCTACCACTTTGTTGCAAGAGTTTTAATGGCTGTGTTCCTCCTTTGCCATAAGCAATTCTATTGTAGAGGACCGTGAGGGTTTGTATATCATGTAGGAAATAATGATCTTTAATATTTTTTTGCCCTAGGTGGTGTTGGTTGGGCAGCAACACAGTTAGCAAAAACTGTACCAAATGTGACTGTATTTGGAAGAGCATCATCTCATAAACATGGATTGATTACTCAGAATGGGGTGGATTTACCCAATTAGCCATGATCAGGTAAGTTTCTTATTTGCATAAATTTTTAAGTCTTCAGTTATTAGTTTAGGTTTCAGAGGAAAAAAAAGAAAAAACTAGAATTAATATAATCTGTTAGATGGTGGGAGAGATTTCATTTTAGTAAGATTTGCACCCAAACATCTCAAGCAGTACTGAACCTCTGATTGGATTATTGCGTTAATTCCCTTATGTTGTTAATGATAAGTTGCTTTGTTGTAATTTCTGTGATGGTTCAGCTGATTTTGTCATGAGTATTTATATAATACAAGAATAATATTGAAATAATCACTAACATATGAGTACTAGCAACAATATTTCATTTGTAACCATTTATTTTTCCAGAATTATTCTGACATTGTGCTGCAACACCGCAAACAAGGAGTAAGCATTGTTTTGGATGATTTAAGTGGAGCGGACTTCACAGTTAGCCAACAACTTTTAGAGCCACTTGGAAAGGAGCAAGCAATTTTTAGTATTTAAAAAGAAATTGTGCTAACTTATGGTAATTGTATTTTTGACATAAAATTATCAAATACATAAAGTATAATAAAAAAAATAAATTCTGCAGCTGAAATGTCCAAAGTATCCCAGCAGCCTTACTAAATATTGAGGGCTGTGCAACATCTGCCATTTTTGCATATAACGTATTTTGTAATCTTCAGCTTTTCTCACATGAAATGAGAATTAAAAATGATTAAAATCAGTGGACTGGTGCAGTTACCCATGTTACTTTAATCATGTTTGTCTTTTAGATAGATTCCCCATGATCTTCGTCACAACCAGGTTATGATTAATACATAATTAACAATTTTTCACTCCCTTGCTCGGGTCCTCAAGGACAGGTCCCAAACGGGAATAGCGCGCGCTCTAAACAAACGCTCTTATATAATTTTTTTTCTTTCTTTTTGTACCTAAGTTTTTCATATATTTTATTTCCAAGAAAAAAGTCAAGTCTTTTATAACTGTTTTATAATAAACACAGTTTAAATAGTTTATCAAACCTTAGGGTAAAAAATATCTTGATTATTTATAGTGTAGTCGCTGTTTCGTCCTCTAAATACCTTCATAGCAGTGTTGCCAACTGCCAGCGGGGCGCGCAGGCTATCTTTTAGTTGGGTATTATAGTCATATGGTAAACACGTATTATGTCATAATGATAAACACTAAGATAAGTGATAGAGTATAATGGACTCAAAGACAAGAAGGTATTTTATCTTGTCTTCAGCTAAGCTGTGCCTGTACCCAGTTTTCAACATCTAAACCTACAGAAGTGACTACTATATTGCACATGTGCATCGCCCATCTTGTTTTATGCTCTGGCCGGCTAAAATACCAAGATTCAAGAATCCATTAGGCTACTCCTTTGGTCTACACAGTGCTACTTTATTTCGAGAATTTTTCTTTGAGATTGCTCTCCAAAAATCATGGAATCTCCAAAGTTGAAAGTTAAGTGCTTATTTTTAAGATTTAGTAAAACAGTTAGGTTAAAAACTGTGGAACAAGAACATTTTAGTAATTTGAGTACAAAAACTGGTGTTTTGTTACACCCCATCCTGTATTGTTTAGAGCACGTTGATCGGTTATACATGTTCCAGGCTAGTCTTTACGAACGCGAAGTGTTTTTATATAATTTTGGGAGTTTTTTGCCTAAAGAGTAAAGAACTACTCCATTCTGTATTATTAATTTAGGCTAGTTAGTCTTTTCAGATAACGGTGTCTACAATTTCCTAGGCAGTAGCCTACATGAGCTACCTAGTAGCCTAGCCGATTTAGGAAGAGTAATTTTAGACTAGGAAAGGCTATTATTGGTAGCCCGTAACCTAATATTTTGGTGATAAGTACCTAGCCTAGAAGTAGATAAACAGTCTACTCCAATTTACTTTTATTTTGCCATATTTAGTATGACCGAAATAAAACCAAGCCGGATAATTCCTAGTGGCTATTTAGTAGTGAACCCTTAGTAGCAGTATTAGTTAAAGTTGTTAGCCTAGCATACGTATTCTAAGGCTAGTCAAATTGGCAACAGGTGCCAAATGTAATAATAGGCTAGTCTGAAATTCGGAGCTACATTTTAAGTGGTGGCTTTTAAGTAACATTTTGAATTGGGTGCTGAAATTGTAATTCTAATTAGCTAGTAGTTATTACTCTTAAGTTGTGCTTAGAGTAAGTGTTGATTTACCTATAAGGTAAAATAACCTTACATGAAGGTTAGTGTTGGTATGATGGTTTTAGTACTATATAGGCTAGTTTTTCAGTAATATAAACTGCTAAAACTATTTGAGGCTTAGCAAAAAATGTCCTTGTTCGGCTTATTGCCTATGATTTAGTATCCTATCCTATATACATTAGTACTTGTTGTGGTAGAGATATATTATATAGATATTATATTTTTATATATATTATATTAATAATATATATATAGACATATATATATAATAATTATATATATATACATATATATATAATATATAATATATACCTATATATATATCTATAATATCTATATATATATACCATAATATATATAATATCTAGTAATATAATCTATGTATAAGATATATATGTATATAGATATATATGTATATATATATATATATATATCTATATATATATATATATAATATATAATAGATATATTATATATATATATATATATATATCCATCTATATATATAATATATATATATAATATATATATATATCTATATATATATATTAATATATTAATATATAATATAAATTAATTATTATTAATAATAAGATATTATAATAAATTTAATAATAATTATTTAATATATTATTAATATATATATATATAGATATATTATCATATAATAATATATAATATATATATATGTGGCGGTACGTACTATTCCGCACATAGCCCTAAGGTAACGTGCGCCGACTTGGAGGCTGTTACTTTTTGGAGTTGTTCCGATACGTTTAATTAACCAAAACCCTCGGCTTCCTTTAACAATAAGGAAGGTAACTAGCGGCAGCTGGGACGGTCGTAAGCTTCGAAACAAGGGGAGAACGGTAGTTAACTGCTTGTCCGATCGTGCGCGCGCCCAGCGCGCCCGAGAGGTGAAGAATCACTTTTGCTTTCGGCCGCGGTGTGAAGGACGTGTTTCGTCATCGCTCTCTGCCACCCGCTCATCGTCGTATGCTTTAGTTATATTGTGTTTTCTATAATGGTTTGGTTTGACTTGAAAATGAAACTGTAAGTACACTGTTTTCATTTTCATTTTCATTACTTAATTATGAATCAACATGGAGCTATCGCCGTAGAGACGGCGATTTCCGCTCTTTTCATGATTGAACCCTTGAATTATGTCTCGTGCCGAGGGCGTTAACTCGCGCCGAGTCATGTATTTTGGGCGAAAGTGTGTAATTGAAAGATGTAAGTACTCTTTTTCATTATATTTTTGCCCTGTGCGTTCGTTGCCGAGAGGCTTGATTGCGCTCGGCAAGAGCCTCTTATTTTGTATGAATAGAATGCAATGAAAGTGGATTCGCAATGCAGTTTTCTTTTCATTTTCATTTATTAATTGCATCAAATTTAATTTTGGATCAATTTTCCGCTCTTACCGGGAATTGATTTTTCCCTCTTTAAGTTCTATGAAGTGAATCGCAAGTGCAGTATTCTGTTTCATTTTCATATTACTTTTCACTGCTGTGCGGGGGTGTAGGGGAAGCGAAGGTCTGCCAGGAAGTCGTCGGAAAGCTCTCCCGCGACTCCCTTGGTATCCGATTCTTCGTCTTCTTTCCGCCCCCCCGCTCAGCTTCCTCGTATTTTGTTTTTGGGTCTTCCTTCCGTTCGGGGTGGGGCATGTCTCCCCCCCGTGCGCGAGGGAACCCCTCTTTTACTAATCTGTCTGTGCAGCAGGTGCTTACGCAGTGGGAGAGACTTGTTGGACAGGTATGGACCACGCGGCTGCAGGGCGTGCCTAGCATCCACGATCCTGCTGCAGAGTCTAGCGAGGTCTGGGGCGGGACTGAGTGGTCTCCACTACAACCTTCACGGCCGATTATGCTACATCCCCATGCTGTGTCGGTGACGCCGTCTGCCGATCTAGGGCGGTCGCCGCCGTACCCGAGGAGGGGGTATGCCGCCGCCACGCCTGTGTTTTCTTTTCTTTTCTTGTTGCCTGCCCCCAGACTTCCGCTGTTCCAGCAGCTCGCCCCTGGACCGGCCGCCAGTAACCACCCGCTGGCTGCCGTGATTCTACGAGGCGATGGCTGGGGCCTGCCGTAAACTGTCGTGATGGTGGTTCCCGCTACTGGCTTGGCTGTCCCCTTCTGTGTTTACCGCTGCCGCTGTTCCTGCCGCTCCTGAGCTGGTTGCTGTTTCTGTCGCTCCTGGTTCCTGCGCCTGTCCATGCTGGTCCTGCCCATGGTATGTCTTCCCCAGTCCCAGTCCTTCCGGACAGGTGCAGTCGGGCTGTGTTGCTTCGGCAATAGGCCCGACTCCGGCCTGGATGGAGGACCTGACGACTGTCCTGCGTGAGCTGAGGAAGAAGAGGAAGGTGTCATCTTCGTCTTCGTCTGTTGCTGCCTCTTCCCCTTCGACTTCTAAGGCCCATAAGCCGAAGAAGAAGAAGGCTGCCTCCCCCCCTAAGAAGTCTCCTTCGGGAACTTCTAAGGCCCCGTCCCACCTCGGTGGGTGGGACGGGGGGTCCTTCTGCTGGTCCTCCTGCTCCTTCGGGAGCGGGGCCCGTCTCCCCTTCCGTAAGGAAGAGATAGACGGGGACCAGAGGAGTATCGGTTAGCTCTGGTACTTCCTCGCCTGGTGCTAGCGGCGATGCCGCTACGCCAGGTTCCGGCTCGGTCTCTCGTTCGCGGGAGATCCCGAGTGTACGCTCTCCCTCGGGAACCGTGCAGCCAAAGTTTCGGCGCCAGAGTTCGCTCGGCGCCAAGACCACGGCACGGAGCAGAAGGCTGGCGAGAACCGCTCAGGTGACTCTCGCCAGGTCAGCGGCCGCTCTCGCAGCGACCAGCTGGTAACCTTTGGGTTTTGTTATTCCCCCTAAGAAGACTCCTTCGGGAACTTCGAAGGGCTCGTCACATTCCGGTGTGACGGGGGGGTTCTTCTGCTGGTCCTCCTGTTCCTTCGGGAACGGGGCCCGTCTCCCCTTCTGAGAAGAAGAAGACGGGGACCAAGGGTGTGCTGGCTACCGCTGGTACACCCTCGCCTGGTCTTGGCAGCTCTGCTGCTAAGCCAGGTACCGGCTCGGTTTCTCGTCGCGAGAAGTTCCGAGTGTACGATCTCCTTCGGGTGACCGTGCAGCCAAAGTTAAGACGCCTGAGTTCGCCTCAGCGTCATGACCGAGGCACGGAGCAGAAGACGTCGAGAGCCGCTCAAGGTGACTCTCGCCAGGCCAGCGGCCGCTCTCGCAGCGACCAGCCGGTACCTCCCTCGGTGGACGTGACGGTCTCTGACCGGCCCAACGGGTTGAGGCTGGGAAGAGGTCCCCCATGGTCCCCTCGACGACGGTACCAGCCTCGGCTGGTACCAGCGGGTTTGACGTGCCGCGAGGACGCTCACCGGTCTCACGGCGAAAGCGAGCTCTGCAGGTCACCTGACCGCCGCTCCACAGGGACCGGGCGGATACGGTGACCAGCAGCAGCTCGTCTGACGCACGGGACCGGGGTCGACGTGCTCAGTCGAGCCGCTCGCCACAGGTGAGCGGCACGGCCAGGCCTGCAGATCGATCCCCACCGCGGGTTGGTGATCGGCTGCAGCCCCCCACGTACGCTGGTCCTGCCAGCGAGTGGGGGGGGAGGGGGGGGGAGAGCGTCAGGTCTGTCTCTCCACTACCTTCAACTTCATCGGGCCTACACCGGGAAGAGCGAGGTAGATAGGAAGTGATCGTGGAGAGGATGCGCCGCTTCACGATACCCGTCACGACGTCCGCAACGTGCCAGGTATTGGTTTAGGACCAACCAGGACGTACGAACCGCAAGTGATTGGAGGCGGGAACCGTCAGGGGGAGAGGGGGGTAGCGTCAGTTATTGTCCTCCGGATACTTCAACTTTCATCGGCCATACGCCAGGAAGAGCGAGGTAATAGAGTGATTCGTGAGAGAATGCCCGCCGGCTCACGGATCCCGGGTCACGACGCCGCACCGTGGCCAGGTTGGTCTTAGGACCAACCAGGACGTAAGCGCAAGTGATTGGAGGGGGCAACCGTCAGGGATCTTTGTTGCCTGGTCCTTCTTCCTGAAGGAGGAAGGGTCCTGGGAGGGCCTCTTGTTGGAAGGGACGGACGGTCCTAACTTCCTCAAGACGCTGTAACTTTTCGAGATTCAGGAGTAACTTTACCCAAGGTTAATTGCCAACTGATCGTCAGCAACAACGGGACCGGGGGGCAAGGATCGCCGCTCACCCAACCAGCAGAGCCCATGTCTCTGCCTCCGAGGTCGTTTTAGGGGCCCGAGAGGGAACCCAAACCGACGGGTGGGTATGCCGCGATTGGAGGCTTGCCCGATTTCTGGTCTTGAACCAGAGTCTCTCGTCTCCGGACAAGAAGGCTCTCTCAGTTCTGGCGGCCGGTCGAATCAAAGCTACTTCCACCTCCTCTACTGCGACAGCGGCGTTTCTACGTGTCTTCGGACACCGTTATTTTTTTAAATACTCCTTAGGTCCTTCCTTGAGAGGTTTCGAACCTCGACGAGGGACTGGACAATGAGTCGTGGAGGACGGTTAATCGGCTCTCTCCTGTCAGGTGTCGATCAACCCACCCAGACGGACAGTTCAACAGTGGCGGCAGGACCCTTACCTACAGTGAGAGTTCGTAACCCTCCTCGGGAAACGTTTTTCCTCCATGACGATAAGTTTTTCCCAGACTATGAGAGGCCATCGCCAGCCAAGGCGATGGCTGCCTTCCTACTCTTAGCCCAAACTGCTAGTTCCACTGGGAATGGCGAGCGAGTATCCAATTCCTCCCCCATTCCCACTCTCCTTACGGACTACGAGGGGAAAGGGGAAGGACCTACCAAAGGAGATTTCTTTCTGTAGGATCCACCCCGTTGGGGACTGCGATACCATGGGGGACACCTTAGGGTCCTACCTGACGTAAGCCTCCCCGGTCGTTTGAGGAGGGAGTCCTTGCCCCATTCTCGATTTCTAACGGGAATCGAGAGGACCACCAAGACCGATCACGTTTGACGAATTAGGGTGGGGGTTTTCGCAGACTGACCTTAGAATTCTACGGAATTTCTAGCGCATTTCAAGTGTTTAGAGTTTTCTTACGATCTCCAAACACATAAGGCGAGAAACCACGGTCCCAAAAGTGGAGCGAGGGGGACGAGAATCCCCGATATGTTACACGATAAGCTGGGAAAATCCTCGCCTATGACTCGGGAATTCCTGGAATTTCTAGGCCATTAGGAAGAAGACTGCATGCTGAAAGAAGACTGTGGACAGTTAGGCGACCAACCTGGAATAGACGAGAACGGACGGGAATATTCCAGTTTGGCTTGGAAACTAATCGTCTTAGTATTATGTTCCAACCATTGAACGCTTTCCTTCGAGGTTAAAGACTTTCTCGTTCTTTTTTTTTTTCCTTAACTTCAATCTCTTTAATAGAGGGAACGAAGGTGGTCGATCTCCAACTCCTTATTTTGTTTTCTCCGAAGGAAAGAATTTAGGATGGAGATCGTTGTTCACGAATCCTAAAACAAATATACTACGTATATTAAACCTCCCGCCGACAATGATTCTGACTAAGCAGTTGAATGGTCCCCGAGGGGTAGGCGCATATTCCTGGTTATTCTACGGGATTGCGACTTAGACGAAAAGTATTCTAACTTGAAACTGCAACCAAACCCGGGTTGACCTGCAACCTCCCAGGAGTTTCCAGGATTTCAATTTTATATACTTATGGTGTTGTCACAACCAACACCATTTAAGCTTTTATATTTACCGAAAAATTCAGTTTCGCTTTAAATATAACTTGCTCGAGCATATCTTTTTATGCTCGGTGGTTTCTAGGCCGAACGGCATTTCCATTCGTGGAAAAAGGATTACTTGGCAACTCAGGATTGGACGATGTCAGCGACAGCTACTGCGGTATTGAATTGCTACCCGTAGGCATTTTCAGTATCAGCTGCCACTTTGAGATAGACGGTTGTTTATGTTCTTTTCTCAACCTGCTTTGATTGAATAAACAACCAATTATCTATTTGCCCAACAAATCAAACGGACGTTAAGTCTCTTGATTAACGGGGATTCTCGCAGACATGATGACCATCTACTTGGCTGTGGAAACGCTAGTATTCATCGTCTTCGGTTATTGCGAAGAATTTTAAACTTAAACAGGATTATCTTATTAGACTCTCATCTTTCTGTTTACCGAACACGGTAACAGAAAAATTCTGTAATAGTCTCTTGCTGCAATCGTATCCCGATTAATGCGAATGATTTTTGCGGAATGCTGGAGTTTGTCCACCCAAAATATCTTGTAATTCGAGGAGGTGTTACAATTGGTCTTCATTGTTCACCCCGGGATTAGCCAGATGTATTGAAAGACAAATCGACTACTCCCACCCCCAACCTGCCAGAACCTCTACTTCCAAAACGATTCTAGCCCAGCCCATGAAGCAAGCAGTTCTTCAGGCGGGGCACTCCCCTGTGTTTCATTACTGAAGAACGCCCCGCCTTTCATTGCAACAACGGACAGCAATGAAAATGGCGGTTAGCGTTTTCAGTCATTTGTAAGCAAAGGCATGGTTTTAGAATCTTGAGATTGCCTTCTCTCGATTCAGCTGCGGAAAGACGTAGGTTGCCATTAATTTGCCTTACACCTTCGTTCTCTTCAACGTCACCATAGTGTTGTTTCTCCTTAAGCTGAGATTTCAAGGTTCTATGAGATTTTCTTGGCCATCAGGGACCTCGGTATTTTTGAAGGCAATTGACTTTCGCCTTTTGGAGTTTATGCCATTTAAGAGGAATCATCGCCGCGACCGTCCCGGCATCGGTGACTAACAAATATTTTTATTTGTTGGTCTATCAGCATAAACTCTTTAAAGGGGCCGAAGGTCACGGTGACTTTACCCCGGGACGCTTGGACGAACAACTTGCCTCTACTGAGTCCGAACCAGTCAGTCGGCAGCTGTCAGAGCGCACCGCAGTCAGTTAGAACTATGGCTGTGGACTTCAGTTCGGTTGACCCTCCAGAGCCAATCATTACTTCGTCTTTAATTAAGCTTGTCAGTATGAGTACTGTACATAACCAAAGTCGAGAAGAGGGATAGGTCATACGACTATTACCCGTTCTTTTCGTCTGATTAGGTAAAACTGCAATGGACTTATCATTGAGAAGTCAAGCACAAAGGGATGGGGATTGTGACGCTCGATTTCGTTACCGATACTTCGTAGCGAAGACTCAGAACCCGTTCGGTTTAAACTGACGATTGGTTCGAGTCCTTCACAAATACCCACCCTAATTGGAACTTTGCACCGCCTCCGATACGAAGGGCTATGCTGGCTTTGTCCTCGTGAAGGTGCGACGGGAGCTGTCTGAAGAAAACTCGACAACCCAGGATGAGTTTTTTGGGTTTGGACGCCTCTTCATCATTCTTCGCGATTCCGCAAGAACTTCTTCCAGCTGGCGCACGGTAATGAAGGCAGGAGCCTGGTCCAAACCGGGACCGCATGCACCTCCGTTCTACCTTCAGGATATTGACCCACAGTTCCTTGGGATTCCTTTTCCGTTGGGAAACCGTGGTGGTTGCTCAACAACCGTTGTTGTAGTTAACCCAGAACCCTCGCAGGAATGCAAACCAGCATCGAGTTCACCTGGGTGTGACCGTAAGAATGGATGAGGCAAGGAGGAGTGTGGACTGGCTCCTCCTTCCCATCTTTTTCTTCCATTCTACCTTTGGGGTAGAGGGACACTGCGGTAGTCACCCTGCTGGGTTAAGGACGAGATGCAGGTGAGCTACTCAATAGCGCACCATACCTATCCCTTTCAGTAGGGAATAGGAGTAAAATATCCACCCACTTCCTCCAAAAACGGGGGGAAGGGGGAAGGAACTGGAATGCCAAAATTGAGGACAAAACCCATCATTTTATGATTGTCTCTTGCAAACAGGAAACAAGTTCTTGCTTGCTGGTACGAAAGAGAATACGCTTGCCTCTCTCTTAGTACTGCCCAGTACCGGCTCCCTAAAGGTAGGTTGACCATTGATCCCTGCGCCGTGGGGCACACCCCGAATCAATCGGACAGCAGGTTTGGATCCCTTCCCTTGCTCTTACGACCAGGGAGGCACTTCCAGGGTTGGACGAACACCAGTCCTGTTCACCAAAAAGACTCAGATTCCTCCCACCAAAGAAGTGAGTCTTTCCTATTGGTTAAAGGACCGAGGGTTTGTTATTACGGTATCGGAACAAAATGACAATTTGTCTCGAAAAATTGCATTTTTTCCTAACTTACAAAACCTGAGGTCCTTTTACACATAGTCCCACCCCCCTCATGCCACCCCTCAACTCTGCAAACTTTTTGCATGGGCCCTAAAAGCAAAAGTGATTCTTCACCTCTCGGGCGCGCCGGGGCGCCTGCGCACGATCGGACAAGCAGTGTTAACTACCGTTTCTCCCCTTGTTCGAAGCTTACGACCGTCCCAGCTGACCGACTAGTTACCTTCCTATTGTTAAAGGACCTCAGGTTTGCTAATAGTTAGGAAAAAATGCCAATTTTCGACAAATTGTACAATTTAGAACGTTGATTAAATTTTTCTTACCTTGCTGTAAAGCTCTTGATATGGAATTAGCAAAAAAGGGTTATAGTTTTGGATGAGAAATGAAGATTAATGTTGAGTCATTCCTTTCTTTATTCTTTGTTCAGGGGTTTCTTTACAAAAAGTTTTTCCACCTTCTGAGTTACTGGGGCTTTTGGACTGGGAGAAAACTTAAGTGGCAACTTGTTGCAAGTTACGAGTCTATAGGCCACGAGGGTAATTCCACTGGAGTATTGATTGTCACTTTTGCACTGTCTATGGACTTGCACACCAACACTTTGTACTTATTATCTTACTTTTCGCTGGACTCTGGGTCTTTACTTTATTCTTTCTGTTCGGGCTGACTGCCCACCACTCGTCTCATGTTCCTTTACTCGTGGTCTCCCCCCTTTTCTCCACTCTAGTAGTTTTCTTTTCTTTCTGCTCGTTTTTTCTCTGCCTTCTTTGTCTGCCTTTTTATTCAGATGATTATCTTCTTAGCACCACCTTTGGATTTCTTGGAGTTTCAACAAATGGAAACTTAACCGAACAATTACATAGCTATACGCTTCTTACCTCTTACGGCAGTCCGAAATTCCAAATTTCTCGGCGCTAAATTGGCGCTGCTGACGTGTAGGTGGATTACAACCCCGCCCCCCCCCCAACTTTTTTTTTTTCGGGGGATTCCACCCGGTACTACTGAGCTTTGCTTGACAATTTCGTTTTCTGACGCCCACGGTGGAAAAACCACCTGGGTATTTCGCTGCAGTCCAACTGTTCGAGCCATTTTTGGCTTGACACCCGATTTGGTTTGGGAAGTACAATTTTCTTCGGTTGTTTTTTGTGTTTGACGGCTTAGACGCTTGCCTTTATTCATTCTGTTTAGTGTGGAGTTATGGTCAGATTCAGGTTCATCCTGTCTTAGGTTTTTGCAGCGAAGGCTTGCAAAAACTAGATTAGCCAAATTCATGTTATGACCACCCCACCCTCAAAGTGACGTGAAATGGTAGGGGGCCAAGAGTGTTACTAAAGAGCGTACATTGTAATGAATGTGGAAGATCTAGATGATCTCAAGGATGGAAGAGTTTTTTGTCTCATCTTGATAAGATGGAAAAAAGATAGGAAAAAGAAAGGCAGGCCATTAGGGCTGGATTAGTAGGGCTAGATTAGAGTCAACTCCATTTGCCGTCAGGAGGCAAAGAAGCCCGCTTTTTCTCTCCCTATTTTGCTTCAAAAACGTCTCCTCCTATTTGATAGTCATCCTAATTCAGTACACCTTACTCCGGCTCAGGTTCCCCATGCTTCTGAGTTCCGACCACCATTGCACCCAAATTAGAAAATCAAGATGGATAGGAAATTTGAGCTACTTGCTCAATCTGTCATGGATTTAGGTACATTTCTTTTCGTGAATTTGTGATTAACGTCTGGTGGGGAAGTGAAAAGTGCAACGTGTTCGTATCTGAGGAGGCGGCTGGTCCCGTCCCTCCACGTCCTTCTAGACCGAGGTCACTGTCCCCGCTCCCCAGCACCCAGGGAGAAGGACCATACCGTGAGTCGAAGGGAGGACTGCGGAGGGGGTTATTTGGACCCACGGGCGGCCGTCGGACTCAGTCGTGAATTTCGACTCGAATTTCCTGTTTAAAGAGACACCACTGGAAAGGTGTAGATGTGTCTGGTGTTAGGTTTGTCGTCGGGACTCGGATGGTTGGTGTTCGGCCTGATTGACCAGTGCGAAAACGGAAGTGGGAGTGAAGTGTCAACGCCCGTTGCAAAAGAAAAGGCGGGCCAGTGCCCATTGGATAATTCGTGCCATCACCTGTGGAAGAAGAGGGAGGGAAAAAGAGTCCTCAACCCTCGTGTAAGGCTTTTGTTTTGGAGAACCCATGTGTATATCTTTCGCCTATTAGATGGGGGTCAGGGGGGGGGGGGGGGGAGGGGGGTTCGGGTGCTGTTCGCAAACGATCTCGCGGAGGTATCCAGGTGGCGGACTCGCATGGTTTTGTCTCGCCGACTGAAACAAGGAAAGTTTCGACTCGTTCGCCAGCTAACGAGGGAGAGAGAGTTAGACTCGCAAGTTTTCATCAAGGAAGTTGTCTCCTTCAGCCGCCACCATCGGGAGGATGATGCGAAAACAACCAAAGGAAGAAGCTTTTTGGAACCAGTTGAGACAGCTTCAGGACTTAGTTAAGTCGTTTGAAGAAAGGGGTTTTAAGTCTTTTATAACGGGGATGAGACAAGCCAAAGCAGGTCGGAACCCCCCACAAAAAAAATTTTTTTGGGGGTCGGATGGGCGGGGAGGATCAAGTCGGAAACATAAGAGTCGAAAGCGACTTCTGCTTACTCCAACTTTAAGTGAAAGTTTTTGCTGGGCTTCCTTTTATACGAGGAATTCGAGCCAGCTCCTCTATCTTCGCCTCCTTCTACCTTTGTTCAAAGGTCATTAGCGGACAAAGTACTTTCGGCGGAGCGTCTACCTAAACTGGTGCTTTCGCACACCGTCACGGCTCAAAAGAGTCTTCAAAGAAAGCAGACGAAGTGTTTTGAGGAACTGGCGGGAGAAGAAGAGGGAGTCTGGTAAAGCCGCCATTCGCTGTCCACCGTCCAAGTTAACAAGACAAGAATAAATTTTTAAATTTTATGACTACCGGAGAATTACCCTCTTTCACAGTTGCTGCCTTCCGCCCCAAGGAAGATTTCTCAGGTCCTGGTGGATGCTAACAGCAAGGAACCAGCGGTTCTTTTCGTCGGCGAAAAATTTTCGTTTTTCTTTCTTTCGCCTGATGTTTCGACCACACCCTGATTAAAGAACCCTATTTAAGGTAATAGAAGTTTTCAAGCGTTTCTTAGGACTGGGACTATTGCTGCCACTAGCAAGGAAAATAGAGGATTGTCAGTCTCTTGGAAGAGAGCTTGGAGGACAGACTGGTCTGGCATGTATTATCGTGTGCCGACAAAAGCAGGTCAGGGATGGCTCAGGGGAGGCTTGCATCTCTTTTTACTTCTGGGAGTCCTTAAAAAGATTGATTGAACTTTGGTGCTCTTTCACCTACCAAGGGAGTAACTTATAACAGAAGTTGCTTGCTTAATGTTCTTTGCGCCTTTATGTATTTAGGGGCTTGTTGGCCTTGTCATGATAAGGCCGCCCTACCCTTGAAGGTAATGTTAGACTAGCGATGAATCTTACGCTAAGTCCAGTTGGTATTGCACTTCCATCTTCAATGGAAGTGTCCGCCGGGGTTTGTAGAATCACTTACGAAGTCTGGTAGTCGATTGTTGGTTATTGACGACGGATGTGTTAAACTCATGTTGGTTCGGTGAGGAGGTTCTTGCAGAAAACACTTAAAGTAAAAAATTAAAAAAATTAATAGTTCTTTCTGGAAGTTTTACATGGTGAAGAGCAGGTATGAGTTGTACAAGGCTGCTATTAATATAACGATAGCTTGATCGCTTCTGCCAATGGGATGATGGCTAATCCTATTCCTCTACATGATAAAGCTTAGGTTAAAGAGGCTACAGGTCTTCTTTAATGACGGATAGCTCAACTATGTTCTTGACTGGTTAGAACCATCTCTGTTACAACGTTATGAAGGAACAGGACAGAGTAGTTCGAAAAACATATGAATTCATTACATGACAACTGACATTAGTTTCATACGAACACCACAATCGAATGAGACACGCTACAGATTCACGTAGGCCGTGTTTGAATCATAGGCGAGGGGTAGTTGTCCAAGCAGGGAGCTTGGACTAATGTTTATAAACAACTTGAATGGACTTACAGGTGACACGGCATGTTATTCTTAAGCCTACATACTTATTGTACTAAACGTCATCTTTAGCGTCTCTTAGTCCTGATCACAATTCCTGCAAGCAATCTTTTATTTATTATATGGACTAACAAATTCTTCCATATTTTTTATTATGTAAAAAACCACTTACATCAGCTCGCGTCAGATACCATAAAACCAAACTACTGAAATATTACTCAAACTTGAACTTGCATGTTTGACTTTTATAGGGAGTGTTGATACAGACACTATGTGAAGATATAGATATATATAAGTAAAATAAAAATTCATGGTGGGTACATGAATTGATTCAAGTAATAAAATATAAAAACCAATGATATTGGTAAATAATAGTGGATCACGTGGATATAATAATGATACAGTTTTTCACTTCATCTCTTTAAGAATAACTTATGATTACAGAAAATAACTTAATGCTACTCTGATAATTGCATAGAACTGAAGATTAAACATGATAAAAAGCATAATTTTAAACTGATAAAAAATTTCATATGAGATGAATTGAAACAACATTTTAATGTTTATGCTGATTGATTCCGTTGATTGTTTTATGCTAAATGTATTAATATCTTGATTCAGTTAATCAACATTACTTAACTCATATATAAACTGCAGAATATTGGTAAAGAGAAAAGGATAACAGATTGATTTATAGGCTACCTGAATTTGTTTGTTTTTATACATATGATATGGGATTTCACTTATAATTATGGATTAGTTATATGTGGCACTTTAAATAGATTCCTAGTTGCGTACACGTAAAGATTATATTTGCGATTCCGTTATGTTTTATGATCATTTTTTATTTTTTTTTTTATTATAGATTCCTAGTGGCGTACACGCAAAAAAATATATTTCGATTCTGTTATTATTTTGATCATTTATATATAGGATACATGATTACATTATATATATAGGATTACATTGACCGAGGGTATACTAACTTACACTCCTTTTGAACTAGCGTCTTCGAACTTCAAAACTTTTTCGTCCATTACACAGTTCCAGACAACCACCTATTAGCCCAATGAATAAAACGGCCTATTTCACCAGGGTTAAAAACAAGGGGAAAATTTGCACCCTGGGCGGGTCCCAACGCTTCTATTTTTGCGACTCATACTTAATTCTCTGGCATACCTAAGCCTACCACGATTTCGTTCGCGATGAATAAAACAAAAAAAACATCCCCAGCACGGAGGTCCTTCGCCAGCAAAGTAGAGTATTGAATAAGCCTTCTGGGTCGCTTAAATTGTCGGAAGGTATGTTCCCATTTCGTAGTCGATTCCGACAAAGCCCGCGGGAGCATTCCGCATTAAAACGAGATTAACGACGAAGATACGGTGGTCGGTCGAAGAAAGTCCATGAAATTTCCTTTCACATCGTAGGCGGGGTTGTGACTTGACTGTAGTCGTCCGCTGCGGGAACGAACGATTTTTGTTTTTGAAGTTGCGATGTGAAATCTCGTCGTACTGGCCAGGATACTGTAACCATGTTCCATTAATCAGCCTTGCAAGTGAAAATTATTACTTGTCAACAAGGGCAAAGTGTAAATGCAGACGACATCCAAAATACAGGGAGGAGAGCCATTTAGAGCAGACTTAACCCACATGAATTCGGCATGATATTTAGGAATTTCAAAAGAGTCACCCGCTGTACAAACTTTTTTATCCATTGGCAATTAACAATGAGTGGAACCTATCCAGGGTCCTATGATGACTTGTAAAAATATCCATAAATTATAAAAAATAAATAGATCATCAATTACGAATCTCAAAGAAAAATTCGATATTACTGGTAGTAAAGTTACTAGACAAAGAAGTGGAAAAACGGAGACTATTTGTAAGATTGCCAGGCAACCATTAAGAGTTCAAAGAGAAGAAGTTTAATCATGATTCCTGTATTTTCGATATGCTAACTGAAAATTAAGAATTGTTGATAAAAATCTCGATCCTATGTGCCCTAACAAAAGTTTCATATTCAAGTTTTCTCGCTGCGCATCCCTCTGATGGAATAATTTAAAAACTTATTTATTAATAGGTAGGAGATTGCAACGAAAAAAAAAAACTCACTATGTAACTAATTTCTTAAAATAAACTTTGGGTTTTTCAAGAAAATGTGACAATTTTCCATGAATGTTTTACTTGAATTGTAATAGGCCTAATGGTTGCAAGTAAATATTTCATATTATACATATCTTGATACCTTGCTTAAATGTCTATGAGGTTCAGAAAAAATTAATTCATTTTCGTTGTTATAGAAATTCTATTTGCTTATATTGTTCATTTAATTTTAAAATGATTACAAAACGCCTTAGGTTGCATTGCGGCATACCGGATAGACACTTGTACCGTAAACTTCTGCCTTTGCCCATGAGAAGTTGGGGCTAAGCATTCCTTTCTACAGTCAAATCTGTTTTGCAAGCGCGGAGAGGAAAGCCTGTGCAAGCAAGATACTTTGAGGTTAAAGGGAAAGCAATGCTGATAACGCGGCAAAACGCGACAGACCTAGAAACTGATGCACGTCGTCACCAGCTTAAGAGTTACGTTTACTTGCTGTTAATAAAATACGACTTTAGGATAAATTTTTTGTTTTTTTAATACTCGACCCACATGAGAAGAATGGTCTGAAAAAAAACAGTACCAAAAATTGAACAATATATTAGTTTTCATGTTGGAAAAACTGCATGATTATGTTTAAATTAAATTAAATTTCCTTTATTGAAAACTTAATGAAAAAGAAAAAGGTTTGCCATACAAATTCTTTACATATAGATATTATTAGCCCTGTTATAAGATTTCATATAGGATCTATTCCATAGATAAACATTTTCACTTCTAGACTGCCTGACTTAAAGTCTTCTTTTATTTTATTTTATTTTATTTATTTTATTTATTTATTATTATTATAATATAATTTTTTTTTTTTTTTTTTTTCATTGACTCACGAATAATAATTAAATCACCAGGGACAGACAAATATGTTCAGTAGGTTTTGATATGTGCTTTGAACTTTTAGCTTATTTGGTCAATTACTAAAAGTGTTAAGTTAGAAGTTCAAATCTTTACGCATATAATAAATTTGGAGATTTTAAATTTATCGTATGGTTTACGTTTTGCTTATTGATTTTATCGTGATTCCTTTGTTTTTTAATTATAATTTGTAAACCCACCACCGACTTCTTAACGGAGTTGGTATTATATTGACTCCACTTGTATCCATATTTATTTTATTTTTTTTATTATTTCATTTTATTTATATATTTTTTTATAGATTATATTTGATAAATTAATGGTTGGCTTGGCAATATGTGGAAAAGTTGTTCTAGCGGCGTACCGTATAAGGCTCACTTGCCGGGCTATCAATTCTATAGATACAAGTTAAAATTTAAAAAAACAAGATATATAAATGATAAAAGGTATTTAAAACCACCGCGAGAAACCGCTTAATAATCCAGTTGCCGGATTCCAAACATCCACGAGTTGGTAACTCGTAAGACATTGACACTTCCTATTTAATTATCCTTTATTCTTTACCAAAAACCGATTCGACTCTGGGTGATTAAAAATATATATTGGTTATTTTCTTAATGGGAAAGGAATTCACACACGTGTTAAGGAGATTATTAATTGATTTACACCACCCGAGTCCACAGATTATTATGGTGTTGAATTCCCATATTTACTGATTTTTTTTTTTTTTAGCACTCATAAAGATTCATAAACGCAACTCAATTGCGGTGAGTTTTGTTTTTAGTTCGCTATTAAGTTATATATAACGTGTCAAGAAACTAGTTGACACTAAAGAAGTGTTTATTCCCTCTGTCAGGACTCGATAATTCTGTTAATAATTCTAAAGTATTATTATTTTTTCAAGGATTGATTTGGCCACAGGTATAGGCCCCTAAACTGACAGGTGGGTATTAGTGTATAACCCTTGTTTTCATGACACGGGTTACAATTAGTTATGTGCTTGTTTTTTATCATCTGATACGCCATTGTAGGCCAGTAAAACAGTGATTTGGTTTCTTGCGTGACATAGTAGGGAACCCTGGATGACGGAATGCAACCAGTTTATGACGATTGGTTTATGAAAGAGAATTATTATACTACCTGGTCGTTTAGTTCATCTTGCTGTTGTTCTTCGGGTTTTCCTCGGTCTACGGAACCTACATATATAGTTACATTTGGATTGACATTATTCCTGATAACGCCCATACTTTAAATATATTTTTGCTTTAGGGTTTCTGCTCCGAAGTGTTTATTGGGTTTGCTTAGCCGCTGACCCTGTTTTCCGTTCGAAGTGTTTATTGGTTTTGCTTAGCTGCTGGACCTTGTTTCCGTTCGAAAGTGTTTATTGTTTGGTTTGGGGTTTATGTTTTGCCTTAATCACATGTGTTGACACTTGCTTTGGCTTCAGTTTGTAACAGTTTCTTGCGGCTCAACCAACCCAGGATATTCAACTGGTCGCGATCTCTTGGGTTAAGGAATTTTTCTTGTTTAGATACGGTTTTTAAACAATAGGCACGGGTGGGGTTTCTATATCTTTTAGTCCAATTAATGGTCTTTGCTGTTATGGTGCGGGATTGCGGGATTAAATGCGGTCAAGCCTGATGATATTGCCTTTCCCAAGGTACATATTTTATCTTGGCTCCAAAGACCTGAATGATCCATTTGTCACCGAGTTCCTTGTTTGGAACTGTGATTAAAGCCTTTGAAAAACTCCGGTAAAGGAATCATGGTCAGTAAGGACTTTATTCAGGATAGCCATAGATTATGAAACTTTAAGATGTACTATTGGGAGTTAAAGATAACCTAGCCCATTCCTTGCCTATTAACTGTATATTTACTTACAGAGGGCTTTAGTTTACATGAATAAAAAAGCTATATGGAAGAACTGTTATCCATATTACTGAAAGTAATATCCCTCTTACCCCTTGGTCTGAGGCGTCTGTTTGCAATAAAAAAAAAAATTCCTTATTTAAATCAGGGATTTTTTTTAAGTTAGGTGAGCTGCATTATTCCGCTTTTAAGATATCGAACACCTGTGATGCTTTTCTTTTTAGACCATAATAAATCTACGCTCTTCTTCGTAAGATCTGTTAAAGGAGATGTCATGATTGAAGAGTTACATATTACATACGATTGTAATACCCACTATTGCTCAAAAGTGCTGTATCCCCCTTTTACGTTAATAGGTACCGGAAAGTTATGAATAGCCGACACCTTACCATGGATTACTTTAAGACCTTGACTAGACACATAAAACCTAGATAAACATGTTCGGTTTTTAAAAAACTCACATTTAGATATTTTTACTCTGAGATTATTTGTCTTTGTCTCTGTAGCACTAGCTCTAGTTTATGTGAATGTACTTCTAAGGTATTAGAAAGGATTACAAGATCATCCATATAGGCATGTAGGTTATCCCCTAAAAGTCTCCAAACACTATATTGTAATTGGGGGGGCGCAACGTAAGCCGGAGGCATACGTAAAAAATTGATAATGTCCCCTGAGTGTGCTGAAAACGGTGTATGAGGTACAATCACTTAGTAATGGTATCAGGTAAAAGCCTTTAAGTAAGTCCAAGCTGGTGAAAAATTTATTCTAACCTAACAGAGATAAGATGTCGTCGGTACATGGCACTGGAAACTATCGGGAGTCGTTTCCTTGTTTAAGCGACGAAAATCTACGCAGATACGCCAAGTCCGATCTTTTATGGCATGACGTTTGAGGGAAAAATTATATGGGCTTATTTGATTTCCTAATGGCTCCTATTACTAACATTTTTCAACTGCGTCATTTACCTCTATTTGAAATTTCAGTGAGAGTCTATACGAAGGTACGTAAATAGCTTTATGTTTGTCCTTAGACTGTGGTTTTGTGTTAAATTACATCCGTTTTTTCCAGAGATCACTCGCTAGTGGAGAAACTTCCTGTTATTCAGGTAAAAGTAGAAAAAAAAATTTTCTGCGAATCACTCTGCTTGAATGACTTTACTGATATTACTTTAGATAGATTATCAGAGAGATTCATCCACGACTGGCTGGGCGGGATTAAAAATTAGCAAACAATAAAAGAAATGCAATATATGTATAGGTTTTTGTGGATTACTATATTAACTTGTTTGCAGCGAGTCAACCGTGTCTAGGGCTTTGTTCGCGGAAATCGTTATATTTCAGAGTCTGTCGGGAAGGATTAAAATTTCATTTCCCAGCAAAGTCTATTTTTTTTACACGCACTAAGACATTCGAGGGTGCATGCTTCTCGAGATTTGCGTGCAAAGTGCGACTGCGGTTGTGGGAGAATTCTGTTGGGTCATTTGAACAATGTTACGATTTTGTACATGGAACTTACCCAGCAGATATATACTTAGCTATAGACTCCGTCGTCCCCGACAGAAATTCGAATTTCGCGGCACACGCTGCAGGTAGGTCAGGTGATCTACCGCCCCTGCGCTGGGTGGCAGGAATAGGAACGATTACCGTTCTAGAACCAGATTTTCTCTGTCGCGGTAGTGTCAACATAAGTTGTTGCTACCTCCTGACTTGATTTTCGTTTTTCATCGCCATCGACCTTCTGGACTGTCTTTTGCAGGGAAGTACTGGGTCTTTGGTCTTGGCATACGCTTTTATTAACTTTTTAATGAATTTCGGCTTCGAAATTTCGAAGAATATATTACGTGAAACTACCGAATTTTTCTGTAGACACTTATATTTTGCAATAAGGGAAATATTGATATATTTTTTTTTTTCACTAATACGTGTATAAGTGTTAGAAACTTGATGAAGGAAATATAAGATCTTAACTTCCTACGTAGGAAGTCAGAAAGCATATAACTAGATACGCTTCCTTTAGAAGCTTTAAGAGCTCTTGTACTAACGAGCAGTTAGAGTATTGACAATTCTAGTAGTTGTTGCATCCTCATCACCTCTTACTCCACAGAAATCTACAAATTCATATGTGCAAATTTGAAGATAAATGGATGGAGCTCAAAAGGCGAGCTCTAAAAAGGTAAGAAGTGAATATAGTGTTCCCAGTGCAGTGGAGGGTGCGTCTGATCGGCTCGTAGCGCTTCCAGGCCTAGACCTCTACCAAACTCCCAGACCCAGTGGAGGAGGAAAGTCGACAGCCGCAAGGAAGGTTAGGAGAACACCCCCCCCCACCAACGGTCGGCGTCCCCTCGGGCAGTTCTGTAGAACGTCCCAGACTGCCAGGATAGCCATTGATAAGGCATCCTTAAAAAAGTGCGTCTCTTCATCTTGACATCCGACAAAAGACGAAGAATGTATGTTTGGAGTGATCTAGCGCGTTCTCTGAAAACTAAGAGAACACTGAGCAAGAGCCAGCCGCTGCCAGGAAGCCGCGTTCCAGCAAGCTAGCGTGAGCTACGTTCCTATAGCCAGCAGCGAGGCGCGTTCCAGCTAACAGACTAGCGCGAGCCGCGTTCCTACAACCAAACGCGAGCCGCGTTCTAGAAAATTTTTCTTGGCGCAAGGCGCCTTCAAAGAGACGAAGCGCAGCCTGGCGCAAATTGCGCCAGAAAAACAGACGGCTAGAGCAAGGAGCCTTATAGTAGAGTGGCAATCAGAACGATCCTTCCATTGAACGTTCCGGACGAGAGGCTCTTTCTAAAAGGGGTCTAGTAGGCGCTCGGAACTGTCAGGGCGCACGGGACCTTCCACGCAAGCGGAACGTTCCAGGAGCGAGTCTCCTTTCTAGCGTGCGGAAATTCCAGGCGCGCGGAACATTCCAGGCGCTAGGTGCAAGGATCCAGGCGCCAGAATATCCTTTCTCTATCTGCCTCGGCAGGGAAAGAAGATAGTAGAGTATCTGCTGTATGAGAATATAAGCACATACCGTAGTTGCTTCTTTACTGAGCAACTCAATTACCAGTATCCTTCCAGGAATTTCCTAGGAAGGACTACGCTTAAAGGGATTGTTAAGGACAACACCTACTTAGCTTCTAGATTTATCGAAGTCTTGTTTCGCTTAGATATGCATTATAAGAACTTCCTGAAGTTCGATAATAATGTTAGAAATTCCTTATTATTAAATGGAGTAGCTGGCAACTCTGGAAGAGTAGGCCAGTCGGCTAACAAGACTGCTATCGTTAGACACCAACGCAGTATCATGTAGGTGTCGGTCATGAGGGTGGGCGGTAACCTGTCTCTCTCCTGCGGTGGGATGGAATGAATAACCGTTGCTCACCCCTACAATCGTGGTTTTAGCCTCGGATTGAGGGGATAGTTAAGCAAACATAAAGAAAATATTGTCTGCCCTTTGCTAAGAAGCTTTCAATAAGAAAGATATTACATTTCAATGCTGTTTACCGTAGGTAAAACATTTTTAAAGGATTCTAACGCAGCGAAACTCTATATTGTATAATGCTCTCATGCTTACGAAAGCATGGCTTATTAGAGTACATGCTTAGTGAGAAGAATGAATGTAGTAGAGAATTCACTTTAAGACTACGGTATGGTAAGTCTTATGCACACACCGACATTAACTACAGAATTCCTAGTATCCTTACAAGGTTTCCTAGATTAATGCTGTTTACCACAATGTGACAGTATTATAAAGGATTCTAATACGGCAGCGCGCGATATATATAATTCTCTCATCCTTTCGAGAAACGCACACAACCTTTTAAATTCGGATATTGCCTCAAGAGAAGTTGGGTGAGTCAGATGGGAAACATTCTCTTAGTAGCAGAAGTTGTTTCCCTGAATGGGACTATACTACGTATATAAAAGTATTTCCCACTAAGAACGGAATTAACATGTGAAGGATGTCGGGTACCATAAAGGCATAGATGTTTATGGCACATAACCTAAAAGAACTAGAAGGAAGCGCCAGCCTGGCGCAAATTGCGCCAGAAGCAACCATCCAAGATATTTTCTCGTTTAGCGAGTTATTAACCTAAGAGTCCAGTAGCCTCTCGGACAGCTGGCTCGGTAACGGCAAGATTCGTTCCTGATTTCGTTACCCATTTTAATCGAAAAGGGGTCGCTTACAAGGAATGATGAAATGATTTATTTTTAATCACTTAGGCCAATTCCACGACTCTCTCATATCGCAAAGAGCATCGAGAATCTTTTTTCGCCCCGGTTCGCATTAACAAAAGAGAACCTATTTGGGAACAGACACGGAACGTAACGATCCTTAAGAGGTTCGATGCAAGATTTTGCATGTCCGTGAGAACCTTCTCGATCGAAGATAATAACTGTTAACGTATGTCTAAACATTTATTGAAAAGAGTTGTGAGAACCTGCGAAAGTCTTCTTCATAGATCTCTTTGTAAGGTAGAAGGACGAACAGGCTTCCTTTAGACTGCTTCTTTTTTCCTCGAACCAAGAGGAGGTAGCAATATAAGACATCTTTAAATTTAAAGAAGGGAATAAACTTTAGCCTTTTTTTCCCCTAGTTATAAATTCTTAACAGATATTAAGATAATTGGGCGTCAAAGGAAGAGAGGATGTATGCCTCATTTTGGCCTTAGAGAGGTTGGATTCACAGAAGTCACGTTCTTCCTCACAGCATGTTTCGTAAGGCTTTTCCAAGAGTATCTGGATATTCTATCAGAATCTATTATAAATAGACCTATAAAACCTCTCCACTCTGAGTCTGTTCCGCGTGCAGACTGACCAGAAGTGTGGACATGAATGAGAGGTTTTTTCAAGGTAAATGACAATAGTCATGGCTAAGACATAGAATTGCTGCAGATCGTGCTAGATGGAATGGAGGAAACTGTCCTCTTCCGATACCTCTGAACCACATAGCGAGGTTTTTTCTTCACTTTCAGAAGAATCACCTATGATATATCTGCTATCAAAGAACGCAGTAAAGGCCATAACTCTGTCTCTACAAAGGGAATTAGAGATAACAGAGGGATTAAGATCTTCGGGATCTTATACGATACCGCAATACGACAAGAGTAGGCTATCATGTACTTCGAATGGGATTTTTTTTTTGTGGCCACAGATTCCGTGTTCCGACAAAATGGAACTGCTCCTCATCAAACTTCTTTGAGGAAGTTTATGAAGGAATTCTTTGTTTCTCTTAGGCCCTAAACGACCAAGAAGACAAGTGAATTTTTTGTGCATTGGAATCTCGCATCAGATTCAATGGAGACTCGGCAATGGGTTCTTGCCAGCATAGTATGTCTGGCAAAAAGAAATAAATCCCTCTTATTCCTGACGCAACGCTTTCAGATAGAAGTTTAGTTGCCCAGGCAGGGTGGACTTACATTTTCATCTACAGAAGAAGAGATGGTTTAAACGTTTTGGCCTACAGAGTCTTCGGGGTGCGATGAGGGCTCAAAATGCTTCCCAGAAGGTATTCAGAAGGATACAATAAGAGCTAGAAATCAGGGTTCCGCCCAATTTCAGCTGCAGAGTCTCCTTCGACTTCCAGACTCCTTCCCTTCCTTCGGGCAAGGATAGGGAAGATTCTGCAACGAGGAACCTCATCAACATGTAAGAAGAGATCTCGTTAGCAAAAGAAGTGTTCACGAAGGATCCTCCTCGGAGGAAGACTCTTCTCTCTCGTATTGTTAGATATCCTGTCGTCTACTGGGGTGTAAGCTTGACTAAAATCACCTCCCCTTGCCAGGGGCCAAAAGCTCAAAGGGGAAGAATTTCTTCCACCCTTCTCCAGTCTCCTGATAAACTATGTGGTTGTTCAGGACTCTCGGACAATGTAGCGCCAGCCAAGCGCCAAATGCCAATACAGGCGAAAAACGCCAGAGGCGGACAGTTCCAAGGAACTCTGTCATGCTCGGATACTGAGAAGGAGCGGGCCTCCAACCTGGCGCAAATGCGCCAGAGGCGAACAAATCGACAGATATAAGAGTGTCCGATGTGGACATCGTCAGAACAGCCTAGAGACTCTTCCAAGCTCGAAAGCTCCAGCAAGTGTGGAGGAGCCAAGCCAGGCGCGAGGGCGCCAGCCAGGCTCTAGGAGCCAGCCGGCTCTAGGAGCCAGCCAGGCTCTAGGAGCCAGCCAGGCGCCATCCCAGGTGCCAGGCTCCTTCAAGGCCTAGCTCCAGTCAGGATTGAGGATCCATCCAGGACTCAAGGCTCCTTCCAGAAAAGAGAAACCTAAAGCTCTGTCATGTAAGAGGGCTAGTCCCCATTGATATGATACAGGTAAGGCTCTGCCATGTAAGGTGGGTCAGCCCCCATTGGCACGATCCGAGAAGGCTCTGTCGTGTAAGCGGGCTAGCCCCCATTGACATGATCCAGAAGGGTTTGTCAGTCATAGGTCCCTACCTCGCTGAAACTCTTGAGGCATGCAGACTCATAGACAGTAATCATGAAGTCTTCTGCCAGGCTCCAGGTGCTTCCAGGCGCAAGGCACCAGCCAGACGCAAGGCTCCAGCCAGGCGCGAGGCGCTAGCCAGGAAGGAGGAGCCATCAGGCACCAGCCAGGCGCGAGGCGCCAGCCAGGCGCAAGGCGCCATCTAAGGAGCAAGGCTCCAGCCAGGCTCTAGGCGCCATTCAGGCGCAAGGCTCCAGCCAGGCGCGAGGCGCTAGACAGGCGCTAGGCGCCTGCCAAGCGCTAGCCAGGCTCCAGGCTTCACCCAGAAGAGATCTATATCAAAGAACGCCCTGGCCTTCTTTGAGACATTGTGATCTCCCTAAGCAACTTGAGAAGTGCATTTGATGATTCCTTCAAACAGCTGAGAATTAAAAGCGCATGAAGTGCGAGCTTTTCCGAATTCTTGTTCTTTCCCTAACAATATGTCATAAGACATATTAGCTGTCACATACGGGAGATGCAACTCTTTGTTGAACTTCCCATTATCCGAAGGATGTCAAGATAACCTTCGAGGGATCCTTCTCTCTTGGTTGATACGTGTCTGCGGATACATTGCTGGGATAGGGAGCAGATACTGATCCTTAACTAGTGAGTTAAATTTGATTTAACGTCGTGTTTTTTCTTTGGGTTGTTTGAAAGGAGTTTGTAGATAACTCTTTTCAACTTAAGCACTAACCCTCGTGTTAGGATCAGGTGATCGGGATCGGTGTGTGCTCCTTAATTATGCCAACTAGGCATAGGCATATTGTCATGTAAGAGGCTCTGTCGAGTAAAAAAATGGATAAGACCCCATCGACAGACCCACAAGAACTCTTAGCCATAGGTCACTTCCTCGTGAGGCTCTTGAGGCGAAGCAGATTCCTAGGCATTAGCCATGGAGGCTTCCGCCTGATCAAGTAGGAACCAAGGGTTTTATTTTATTTATTACCTACAACGTATGTTGTTTACCTGTCTATTCAGTAAATAGTTGTCTCTTTTCCCACCACCAAGGGTGTCAATCAGCTAAGTATATATCTGCTGGGGAAGTTCCATGTACAAAAATGATATTGTTAAGATTACAATAAAGTTTTGTACATACTTACCTGGCAGATATATACGATTGATGGCCCACCCAACCTCCCCTCAGGAGACAGGTGGAAGAGAAATCTGGTTCTAGAACGGTAATCGTTCCTATTCCTGCACCCAGCGGCAGGGCGGTAGATCACCTGACCTACCTGCAGCGTGTGCCGCGAAATTCGAATTTCTGTCGGGGACGACGGAGTCTATAGCTAAGTATATATCTGCCAGGTAAGTATGTACAAAACTTTATTGTATCTTAACAATATCATTTTATGAGACAAATGTATAGTTCCTTTATATAAGTTATTATTTGATTAACTGTCTCATTTTTGTTTTCAAACGGATTTTAATATGTTTGAAGGTTTATAGGATTTTCCTTTGATAAACACGCCTTATTTTGCAGGATGTAAGATAATATTTTGTATACCCCAGATGGATCTTACAATTACACTACATACAGATCAATGTTTTTTATAACTATAGAGGTATCTGTAAGCGCTCGCTTATCCGGACCTTCATTAGGGAAGTTCGAACAACAGACGGTGAGTCCGTTAAATACAGGATATTACGTGTACTAAAGGAATAAACAAGATATTCTAATTTTCACGGCGCGTACCAGTCGGGCTTTAATCCACCACTACGTGAGAATAACTTACGTATTAAAAACCCCAAAAAAAAAAAAAAAAACGAAAACCTGACTCTGATTACTTTATACGGTCGTGTGTTTCATAGGAAAAATCCTTTTTAATTCAAAAAGATATCGGTATGTATGAACCAACATTGCTTTTCCCCACTCTGCTAGAGTCGCTTATTGTGTGGAATTTGCTATGCTTTGACACCTCCGGCAGTTTTGACTGACCTTGACCGCATTTATTCCCTGAACAGGTTATTCAGCAAGTTCTCGCAGATCTAGAGAAAAAGTCTACCAACGACTTATTGACTCGTTCGTCGACGCGACGTCCCAAGGAGACACCACCTACAGGAGCTAAAGGGTCACCTCTTCAGAAGCAACCTTTTCGCGGAGGAAAGTCTAGATGGCAACCCAGACCAAGGACTAATTTGCGTCCACAGGCCACAACCAGTAAGAAACCACCCTCGAGACAGTCGGACAAGTAGGAATTTTTACCCTCACACACCTGTAGGAGCAAGACTCCGCCTGTTTTGGCGGGGAATGGAGTCGAAGAGGGGCGGAACAGTGGGTGATCACAGTATTAAGAGAAGGTTATGTGATCCCGTTTGTGCAAGATCCACCACTGTCGAGTATTTCCCATCGCCCTTAACAGCATACTCGCAGGGATCAGAAAGAGCTTTGGCTCTTGCCAAGGAAGTAGAAGCCCTGATTACCAAGAAGGCCATAGAAATAGTGGAAGACATCTCACCGGGCTTTTACAACAGGCTGTTCGTTGTCCCCAAGTCATCGGGGGGGGGGGGCGAGGCCGGTCCTGGATGTGAGTGCTCTCAATATCTTTGTTCTGAAGACGAAGTTTCGTATGGAAACCAACCGGTCGGTTATGTCAGCTCTTCGACCAGGAGACTGGATGGTATCGCTGGACATGAAAGATGCATATTTCCATGTACCTATTCATCGGAGCTCCAGGAAATATCTACGGTCGTTTTCGACGGCAGAGTTTATCAGTTCAGAGCGCTCTGTTTCGGACTTTCGACAGCCCCACAAGTATTTACTCAAGTCCTGGCCCCGGTAAGTCGATGGTTACATTTGATGGAATCAATATTGCTTTTTATCTGGACGACTGGCTTCTAAGGTCCGACTCCCAGTCTCCAGTGTGTGAGGGATTTAAATCGGCGGGACACTAATATTAACACAGCAACTGGATTAGTAATGAATTTAGAGAAGTCACAGTTAGTACCGAGTCAGAGGATTCCATATTTGGGGATGATTCTGGACTCACAAGTTTTTCGGGTTTTTCTCTCCCCAAGGAGAATAGTCTCCCTCCTTGCGACTGTACGGAAGCTGTTAAACCGCTCGTCCTGCACGGCTCTGGAGTGGATGAGCCTGTTAGGGACTCTCGCTTCGGTGGAGACTTTTGTTACACTTGGTCGTCTTCACATGAGGACGCTACAATTCTACCTAAAGGCCAATTGGGACCGGAAAAATTCAACCGGATTCGACTGTTATTCCGATCTCCGAGGAAATCAAGGAAGATCTTCGTTGGTAGTTGTCGGAGGAAAGAGTTCAGGAGGGTTTGTCCCTCGAAAGAACGAATCCAGAGCTAGAATTTTATGCCGATGCATCGGACTCAGGATGGGGAGCCCTGTTGGGGAAAGAGAAGACATCAGGTATCTGGACAGAACAGGAGAGAGGTCTTCATATCAACATAAAAGAGCTGAAAGCAATTTTTCTTGGGCTTCAAAGTTTCACCCCTCTAGTCAAAGGGAAGAAAGTTGCGGTGTTCTCGGACAACACCACAGCGCTGTCATATATAAGAAAACAGGGAGGGACACATTCGTTCTCCCTGTACAGAATGACGGAGCATCTTCTTCTGTGGGCGAATGCGCACAAAGTGACTCTCTTCCCCAGGTACGTTGCAAGGGAAGCTCAACGTTTTAGCAGACGAACTCAGTCGTGCGCATCAGGTTCTTCCGACGGAGTGGACATTGGATATCAGAGTTTGTCAGGATCTATGGCGGTTGTGGGGACAACCAACGATAGACCTCTTTGCAACGTCCAGGAACAACAGGCCTCCTCTATTCTGTTCTCCGGTCCCCGGACGACCGTTAGCCTGGAAAACGGATGCAATGCTTCTCGACTAGTCAGGTCTGAATGTTTACGCATTTCCACCATTTGCGATGATCAGAGAGGTATTAAACAAGTTCCAGAGTCACCAGAACGTTACGATGACTCTAATAGCCCCTTTTTGGCCCAGAAAGGAGTGGTTCCCGGATCTCCTGAGGATGTTAGTAGACTTCCCCAGGCTTCTGCCACAAATTCCATCGCTACTCAAACAGCCCCATTTCGACAGAAATCACCAAGGGTTGTCGTATCTCGCTCTGACAGGATTCAGACTGTCCGGGACCTGGTCAGAGCGAAAGGTTTTTCAAGAAGAGCGGCAGAGGCTATTGCTAACTGTAGAAGAGCCTCTTCGGCCAAACTCTATCAGTCAAAATGGGGAGTTTTTAGAAATTGGTGCAGAGAAAGTCACACAACTTCTTCTAAAACCTCTATACAAGAGATAGCAAACTTCCTAATATATCTGAGAGACGTTAGGAAGTTATCGACTTCGACAATAAAAGGATACAGATCTATGTTGGCATCAGTTTTTAAACATAGAAACTTAAATATATCTAATAACTCGGACATCAGCGACTTGATCAAATCTTTTGAGTCCACTAGGACAAGGAGACCAGGTTTAGTGGACTGGAATTTAGACGTGGTATTGTCCTGGCTCTCTAAAGCAAATTTTGAACCTCTTAATTCGGCTTCTTTGAAGGATCTTACTAAGAAGACGTTATTCTTAGTCGCCTTAGCTTCAGCTGGTAGAATCAGTGAGATACAAGCAATGAGTAAAGAGATAGGATTTACACAAGACAAAGCTGTGTGCGCCTATACTCAGGATTTTTTAGCGAAGAATGAAGATCCTTCGAGACCATGGCCTCGTTTCTTCTCCATTCGAAGCTTGTCAGGATTAGTAGGAGAAGAGGACGAAGAACGTTCTTTGTGTCCGGTGAGAGCACTGAAATTTTATATTCATAAAACAAAGGCTTTGAGAGGAAGTTCGAACCGATTGTGGTGTTCGGTTAAAGATCCGAGCCGTCCTATGTCTAAGAACACAATTTCGTTCTTTTTAAGGAGCCTGATTCAGGAAGCACACACGTCAGTAAGAGATCAGACTCTACAGGTGTGTAAAGTTAAAGCCCACGAGGTTAGGGCAGTAGCGACTTCCATGGCTTTTAGACATAATACGTCGCTAGCATCTATTTTGCAAGCTACGTTCTGGAGGTCGAGATCGGTTTTTGCTCTCCATTACCTGAAGGATGTGGAAGCAACGTTTGATAATTGTTGTCGTTTAGGACCTTTGTCGGTGATGGGCATGGTGTTGGGAAAGGAAGCATAGGGGGATTTGGTCCAATTCCCCTTCCTTTTGACTATCTCTTCGTCTTGATTAGAAGGTGGTCGAGTTTTGGGGAAGCCTGGGGGTACACGGTACCAGGAGTACCCGCCAGTTTTTATGGTAGGGTTTGGTTTATTATTTTTTATGGTAATGTGTAGGTGATGGTCTTTGATTGTTATTTTAATCTGGTCATAGCCCAGGGCAAGGGCGCATATTATTTCATTCTGATCAACCATCGGTGAACCTCCATGGTTGCAGAATACCCACTAGTAGTAGGAACGATCCTGGCCACTACTGCCACGTTCCCTACAAGTGATGAGAGCGCCGACCAGAGG
>NC_087200.1:146742374-146790555 GCF_015104395.2 Macrobrachium nipponense
TGAGGCACAGATAGTGTTAGGACTGGCGGAGCTGCAGGCATGGGTTTGCATATAGTAGTGCTAACAGTTGCTTTATGTAGTAACATCTTGGTAAATCTGTCAGCTTTTCAAGTTGTATGATAGCGTTAATGCATCTTGCTTATAGGTTTTATGTATGCAGCATGTGCTTTCCAGTTCAGGTGTGTATTTTTTTTAAGATTAAACCGAGCTCAATCTGATTTCTTGGTGAAGCATTACAGCCTTGGTGTTTTTTTACAAACAACTGGAAACCTAATGTTGAGGTCCATGGTATGTTTTTTCCATGGCAGTACAGGCAGTCCCCAGATATGGGGGGGGGGGGGGGGGGGGGGGGGGGGGGGGGGGGGGGGGGGGGGGGGGGATCTGTTTTCTGTGGGGTGCTGCTAGTGAAAATAACCATTAACTGAAAGTCAGCGATTTATGGTGTCTCTGTTAGGTATGTTATGGAACCAGATCGCCATTAACCGAATCCGCTGATAACTGGGGACTATTAAACCCTTAATGGATGAATTGCTCCTCGGGAGTAGTAATAATAGGGTGGATGGATTGATTCTGTAGATAAGCAATACTAAGCACCATCAATTTTGAAAGAATTGGGCGGGAAAGAGGTGCCAATACTTTTATACCCCCATAAATTCACTAATGGCAACTTTTACTCTGGCTAAAATCATGAGTCTGGCGTCCCAGGACTTCAGTTCTTCTTCTAACTTGAAGGGAGTTATGTACTGTCTGTCTCACATGATTTCTTTTTGTAAATTTGCTCATAAATATACCAAGGGGTTGCTGTTGGTTTTTGTTCTTGTCTTTTACAATAGTATGTCAGTTGTAAATGTAATTTTGCAAAGAAACGCAAAGAAATATTAAAAAACCTGTACAAATAAAAAAATGTTTACGAAATCTTCGTTCTCAGGAAATTTATGTAAATATTTTTCATCAAATATGCTAAGAATTTTTTACTGATTTTGTCTTATCTGTTTTGGTATTGTGTGAGCTGTAATTATAATTGTACAAAATGAAATAAATTTATTTATTAGAGAAAATTTATATAAGTTGATAAAATTTACGATTGTCTTGTAAAAGAGGCCCCACAAGGGGTTGTAAATAGTCATTTGCTACTTCTCGTGCAAGGTAGGGAAAACTTTTTGAGAATTTTCTTCTTTCACCATGTGCATTTGCATATCTTTCCCTTTACATTGATTTTTTTTTTTTCGTAAATTTGCTGAACTCAAGTTTTGCTGGCATGGGTTTAGACTGTGGGGTGTGTCGTAGGTTTGTGTCATTATAATATATTGCAATATTGATTACTTTTCTCAAGCTTACCCTCCTCTGTATCCGACATCTTTCATGAGAAGGTCACACAACACAGAAGAGTACATGTTTTCTGAGAGGAGTATTGGAGCCCAATCATTGGCTTACCTGACTAGGTGTTAGTCTTAATCATTTTGAATTCTGGAGTATGTGTCGGGAGATGTAGACTGCAGGCTTAGGCTACTGTAGAGTAATGGGTTTGTACAAAAAGTAAATTTTAAGGGGGCCGGCCGGCTAATGCCGTTTTTTAACGACAGGACTTTGACATTCATACAACTTAATAAGGTGACTTGGGACATCTCCAAACCGCATATGATTTTCGCCTCTGACCTTTGGTTTTGTGATGCCAGGGCAATTTATCCCGAAAATAACCATTTTTCAAATTCTATCTCCTTCCTTAATATTTAATATTAAGACCTGGGATTACTACCATATATAGACCTGATGTAGACCTCCAATCAAATGGAGAGTTTTTTTTCTAAAAGTCATTTTTTTGCTAGATATGAATTTTTCAATATGGTAAAAAAATAAACCCTATAAATCACGAGAAAAAAATTTATAAAAAAAAAAAGACGAAACAAAAATTGGAAAAAAGGGCTCTATTTGATTGTTCTATAATGTCTTTCTGAGTTATATACCAAATTCCAATGTTATAGCTTCAAAACTAAGTGAGGAGATAGATTTTGAAGGTCAATAAGTATAGTTTTGAGATACGGGCGTTCAAAGTTTTCCTTTGTATTTCTATAAAGACAAAGTTAATAAATAATGATTATTATGAATGTATATTTCTTTTTTGTGTATTAATAAACCAAAACTTTTATTTATCATAATTTAATCATAAATGATGATCCCTTTGCTCATATATCGTAGCCTGGGGCACTGCTTGAGGCAAGATGGGGCACTCCTTCCTACGTAACCCCCTCTCTCCCCTTCACTAACTCGGCTTATTACAGCAAATTTTCTTCTGTATGTTAGCGCGAGATGTTTTCCTTGTATTTTCCTCTTTGGCATGATGACATTCTTGCCGAAACAAAGTTAAACAAACGTAAATGCAAGAGAATGTCAGAGGTGAAACTCTAAGGTGTACTCTTTTTACAAAGACAATTTAATAAATCATGATTATTATGAATTTCATATTCCATTTTGGGTATTAAAAAACCAAAACTATGTTATTTATCATAAATGAAGATCTCTTTGCTCAAAGATCGTAGCCTTGGGCACAGTGTGACGTGTGCTGTCAGGCAAGAAGGGGGCGTTACTAGGCGACCCTCCCCTCTCTCTTCACTAACTACGCATCGATATTCTCTAATAATACTTGAGCCATTTTTCTTCGTCTGTATGTTAGCGAAATGTTTTCCTTGTCTTTTCCTCATTGGCATGATGAACTTCTTGCCGAAACATACATAAACATACGTAAATGCAAGCGAATGTCACGAGGTGAAACTCGAACGTGTAATCTACTTGAAGTCTATGGTCCAACTGATTCATGATTGAACCAGGTACTCGCAGTAACTCGCTTCTGCGAGCCACGGAATCTCTACAGATGCCATTTCTCACAATTTCTTTGCCAATAATTATTAAAATTTTCGATAACAGAAGAAATATTGCATTTTCTTGTACGGATGAATGTTTTAGGCTTATTGAGTTATGTTTACTAATAACGCTGTAACTACGAAAGTAAGAGGAATTTTGACGAAATATTTCGTATACGTATTCTCAATTGATATATGAAGCTCCATGAATTTTTTCATGACTTTGCATTTTTCGCCCTATACCACCATATATAGGGGTTCCGGCCGGCCCCCTTAATTATGGGACATACCCTGTAGTTATATAGCTAAGAGTTTCACTCGCCCGACAGTTAAATTCCATAGCTGGCGGATTGCTCTAATTTTTTGTTCTGTTTTGGCTAGGTAGTAATGACCCCCCCCACTTTTGGAGTAAAAGAGAAACCACTTGGCAAAGAGCTCAGTTTGTTATTGTTTGCTGATGGCTACTGACTGGTTGTCAGCTGCAGTTAATTCTGGAATTCTTGACTTTTCCTTTTTGTACATGCAACTTCCCCGGCAGATGTATACTTAGCTATAGTCTCCGACATCCCGACAGAATTTCAAATTTTGTGGCACACGCTACAGGTAGGTCAGGTGATCTACCCTCCCGCCACTGGCTGGCGGGACTAGGAACCATTCCCGTTTCCTAATCAGATTTTCTCTGTCGCCGGTTCCGACAACACCCGTTGTTGGTTCCTCCTGATTTGGATTTCGTTTTTTGTTTTTTCTAAAGAACTACCACTCTGTTGTAAGACAGTCATAATTACGTACTGTATGCAGTTACTGAATGACAGTCATTAACACGAAACATTTGACATAAAGATATGATGAGAATCCTTAAGAGAACCTTCATTGTTGAAGTTTGTTTTGTAGTTCTATAGACCACTTATTAATGAATTGTCTATTAATAATCCTTGTACTGAATGTGAGATTTTGAATGTGGAAGAAGTCTCTTTCTTCTTCTTTGAGGAAGTTAGAGAAGAACAGAGTTAGGAAAGCTTCGTCTAGAAACTCCAGTAGTTCTTGTACAGTATGCAGCAAAACTCGAGTGACCCGATTTCAGTGATTTTCGTTCAAAAAGTGACTAACTGGCAACTCTTACCTTCTTCACATTTCTAATGACACTGAATTGCAACGGCGAAACATTTTGGAACTTCGCTCATAAAAAGATACAGTTCATTTAGCATGGTTTTATAGTATAATGTTATATATTTTTTATCAAAATATAGCTAGGTCATTAGAAAAAACATTAACACCTTAGTTTTTAATCATGGTAAATATGAAAAGACGTAAATATTAAACGAATTTTACATGTTAGCCATCATAGTAATTTATTTAATGTAATGAACGTAACGGAGATGTAGTTGTGGGCGTGGCCTAACATTACGTCAACTGTGGTCATTTGCCAAACATGGTTGGAGCAACCCGACAGCGACCGGAAACGTCACCCCCAACAAGGAGAGCTATAGTTGAGCTGCATCTCGCCAGATTTTCAAAAAAAGACATAGCTAATCGTCTTAATATCAACAAGACAACTGTGTATAGATGGCTAAAACGATACAACGACGGAGAAGGATTGAAAAGCCACCCTAGATCTGGGAGACCCCGCTGCACAACCGCAGAAGAAGACGAAGTGTTAATCAACTTTATAACCAAACACCCGTTTTCGTCATCATTTTCAGTGAAACGAGAAACAAATATACAAACATCAGTTGACACTGTAAGACGTCGGTTTCGAGAAGCTGGTCTTCTATGTAGGAAACCTGCGCTCAAGCCTCTACTTACACAGACACATATGGACCATCGTCTCGGGTTTGCGCTCGAATATCTGTCCAAGAGCGAGCAGTTTTGGGAAACTGTTATATTTTGTGACGAGAAGACTTTTTGCAACGACCAACAGGGAAGACTGCACTGCTGGCGTCCAGGAAAAACCAGGTAATGAACATTTACTTATTTTGCCATTATTTTTACGTGGTAGCCTAGGTGTGATATACTTTGTATTATAGGCCTAGTCTGTATATATGCTAAAGCTTTAATGAATAGTAATTCCTCTTACACTGGTTTTTAAACCTGCTGACAAATATCTTTAATGGAAGTTACGATGTAATCAGGGAGAAATAATGCAAGAGAAGATATAAATTAATCTGACCTAGGGTGGGAGTTGGGAATTGTCATTACTGAGGAAGCAGTTTAAATGTCTATAAAATCCCGCCTCGCTTCGACCGCCTGCGCTTCGAAGTGTTGCTTGGCGGGAAACCAGTCGCAGAGGAAGTTCGTGCTAAGCTTTCCTTCGAGTCTCGTGAATGTTTGAATACACATTGCACTGACTTAAAAGTCGTTTAAGGTTACTATGCTATGACAACTTTCCTTATGCCTCTTTTCCGAATTCATAATATATACTATTAGGCCTACAACCAAAGATTTCTTTTAATTATTTCACTGTAAAACTAAGTCTGGCAGAAAATACAACTGACGTAGCTGTTTCTAATATTTAAATAAGTTTTGGTTAAATGCATATTAAAGAACTGTATATATATATATATATATATATATATATATATATATATATATATTATATATTATATATATATATATACATAGTTTTATAGAATAACCTTATAGTGTTTTCTTAACAATGCACTTCAAGTCTTAAAAGTTAAAAGTTCGGTGTTATAGCAATATTACTGAAAGTATGGCTTAATAAAAGCGCCAGTTCTTTTTTTCTAATCCATAAGATCTATTGATGAGAGGAAGAACTGCAGTTAAAACAGTTTCTTTTATATTTAAAAGTAAGCCCACTGTCATTGTTTCTCTCCGAATATCTGTAAATTTATATTTCTCTAAATCCTTCTCTCTATTTTTTTCAGATTTGAGGATAAATATGTAGAACCAAATCGACGAAGTGGGAGGATAACCGCTGGCCTTTGGGGTTGGATGGCGTCTTGCGGACCAGGTGCTTTAGTGCCAATCCATGAGCGATTAAATGGCAGGCAGTATGTTGACATTCTTGACGAGGTGCTGATTCCATCTGTTAGGATGCTACTGATTCCGGAACCGTTGCCCATATTCTTGGCAATGGACAACTCCTCTGTTCATAATAGCATGCCAGTAAGAAAGTGGTTACAGCAGCATCCAGAAGTTATTCGGATCGACTGGCCTGCAAAATCTCCGGATCTCAATCCCATTGAAATTTATGGGCCATTATGACAAAGGAATGGGATGGCTCCGTTCTGAACAGTAAACAAGCCATCATAAGCCATTGCTTGTCAGTGTGGGAGTCAATGCGTGGGGAAAATATTTGCAGTAGACTGGTTGACAGTATTCCTAGACGGCTTAATTCGGTAATAGACAACCTAGGCTCACATACTAAATATTAATTAACCCTCTCTCTCTCTCTTTCTCTCTCTGTATGTATGTGTAGCTATATATGTATGACGTGTTTTAAAAGACGAGGTTGTGTTTACTCTATTTGTTTTGCTGGAATTTGTATATTATTTTTCACAGGGACCTATGTATTTCAAAGAATTATACGTATTTTTTAAAAATAATTATATTGGTATACCATTTACTTAACCTATACCGTTTTTATTATCAATCATATTCATTGTTTGCTACTTGGTTTATTAATGCCTTACTAAGTACCGTTATTATTATCAATCATATTCATTATTTGCTGCTTGGTTTATTAATGCCTTTACTAAGTTACATTTCTTGAGATCTACCTAAGATTTCATTAGACCCAACTGGTGAAGGGTGCATAGTGGCCCGCCAATGGCTTAGCTTGCCTTACCCGTAGGCCAAGTGCACTTCGCGCTTCTCGATTATATCATTCTCATTAAGCCTATAGGCCTATGAAGAAAATAATGACGGAAGTATACCACACCAAGACTGTGGAAGAATTTCACAAATCCTGCTTTATGGTCTTATAGACACCCTTCATAAGTTACAAAGATTTGATGCAACTTGTTGCGGTCTGGAATATAGCCCAGTATGTTATAAAGCCAATAGCATTGGCCTAGCCATTATTGTTTATAATACGTTGCAGTTGTCATTCTGTAGAATCTGCACTCGACAGTTGTAGCTGATAATATCCGACCTGATTATAGTCTTCCATTCCTAAAGTAAAAGTAAAATAATATAAATTAGTTGTGTTTCTAATAGCGAAGATTACTCTTCACCTCGCTTATTTATTCAGTTATTTATTATTTACTTTTCTTCAACTGAAGAAACCCCTCGGGAGACTAGACTTATGTAGCACTAGCTATAACCTAAGCCTAAGCCATAATTTATTGCAAGTATCGAAATCATGATCTCGACTAACATTTGCTTTATACACAAAGCCACAAAAGCTAAAAGTAATAACTTCGAATTCATATCCCAAATGCACCCATTTTTATCATTAGACTATGCTCTGCTCAACTTTTCTCTTGCTCTCCATCGCGATGTCCTCTTTCACAGTGTCCAGACTGACGATTCCACACGACTCATGGAAGTCACGGTGATCTGAGGTTTTCATGCTACAGTAACGTATTTAGTTTTCGTTCAGAAATATTGTAGCGTGAAATATTTTTGGTTTTCAGGTTCCAATATATTTCAATTATAAGATTCTATATAACAAGTGACCAACTTTTCCTCATATATACACGTTTATAAAATACGAGATTTAATACTAAGTGGCAACTTGAGAACAACGCTTGTCCAGTACAAAAATAAAAAAGTCACACGAGTTTTGCTGCATACTGTACTAATGAGCTAGTTGAGGAGGCTTTAGAACCTAACCCTAATGTAGTTGTTGCAACCTCTCCTACATTTTCAGCCCCTTCTCCCTTCTTCGAACCTGCGGATTCGTCTTCGAGATGAAGCGCCTCAGCGGAGTGGCTGGTTGGTCCCGTCGCTGAATAACCACTGGTTCCATGCAACGTAAAAGTACCATACAAACAAACAAACGAAGTGAGTTTGATTTATATATTTCTGGCATGAAAGCCGAGATTCGCAGGATGGAATTGCAGTTGCTTGCAATGGAAGGTAAGAGTGCTGTGGGAAGTTTTTGTGCAGTGTTCCCAGTGTAGTGGAGGTGGCGTCTGTCCGGCTCCGCATTGCTCCTAGGCCTAGACCTCTTCCAAACTCCCAGAGCCAGGGGAGGAGGAATGTCGACAGCCGTAAGGAGGATGTAGAGCATCCCCAATGGTCAGGCGTCCCTTCAGCAGGCTCTGTTGTCTCGACCCAGACTGCCATGGATCGCCACAGAAAAGACATCCTGAGGAAGTGCTTCTTCTGATTTGGCTTCTCCAGGCCGCGAGACGCTTCTCTCCTCACAGGCGCGCCTCTCCTAGCAGGTGCTCGGCACCAGCCAGGCGCGCGGAGCCAGCCGGGCGCTCGTCTCCCATCAGGCGCGATTCGCCTGAGGAGTTGCCTTTTTGACAGGAAGTTTGCCTTCTCCCGAAGGAGATCAGGAGAAGTCTACTAAGCGGGTCCTTGTGGACCTCCAGGAGCAACTTTCTACGTTGATGGGCGCTCTGGTTAAGGACCCTCCTCGCAAGAAGGACATCGCGCTTCCGATCAAGGGCTCTGAGCTCTCCCCTCGCAAGAGACGTGCCTCTCAGGACATGAGCCCTTCACCAAGAAGTTCCAGGCGCCTCTCCTCTGTTAGGCGCTCTTCTCCAGTTAGCCGCTCCTCTTCTAGCAAGCGGGCTCCTCTTGGCAGGCGCTCCTCTCCTAGCAGGTGCTTTTGTGCCTACCAGGCGCTCTTCTCACAGCAGGTGCCTCTCACCTGGCAGGCGCGACTCTCCTGACAGGCGCTCTACTCCTGGTAGACGCCCCTCTCCTCACAAGCGCTCCTCACATGATAGACGCGCCTCTCCTCACAGACGCTTTTTCTCCTGGCAGGCTCTCTTCTTCAGGCAGGCGCCTTACTCCTGGTAGGAATCAAGAGAACCACCAACCGATGATCGTCTGACGAATTTGGTGGGGCTTTCACCGAGTGCTTAAGATTCTGCGGAATTTCTAGCACTCGCAGTGTTCGAGTTTTTTTTACAATCTCTTAACACTAAAGTGAAACCTCGGTTCAAGATGAGCTGGACGAGAATCTCCGATAATTTTTACCTTGAAATTCGAGAACACCACCAAATGCTCGAATTCTTGGATTAGGTTCTGTCATGTAAGTGGGTTGGCCCCATTGACAAGATCCTAGAGGTTCTGTCATGTAAGTGGATAAGCCTCCATTGACAAGATCCAAAAGGCTTTGTCATGTAAGTGGGCTAGTCCCCATTGACAAAGATCCTATAAGGTTCTGTCGCGTAAGCGGGTAAGCCTCCATTGACAAGATCCAGAAGAACTCTCAGTCACTGGTCACTACCTTGCTGAGGCTCTTCAGGCAGAGCAGACTCATAGACAATATCCATGAAGTCTTCTGCCCAATAAGATAAGAAGCTTGAACTGTCATCTTCGGTACTCTGTTCACAATTGAAGCTTTCCTTCGGGAAAGACTTCTCCTTCATTCTCTTGACTAGAGAACGAAGGTAGTCGATCTCCAATCCTTACTCTCATTCCTCGTAGGGAAAAGAATGTAGGATGGAGGTAGTTGTACAGAAACCTACAAAAATTCTACGTATTTTCCCTTCGCGACATGATTCTATTAAGCAGTTGAACTGTCCAGGGTGTAGGCGCATACCGTAGTTAGCTCTACGGATGGCGACCGAGACAACGAGTATCCTAACTGAACTGCTAATCGGGGCTCCCTGCAACCTCCCACAAGTTACCAGTTTCGATTTTAGATACTTATGGTATTGTCATGACAACACCAACTCAGCTTTTGTGTTTACCGAAATCCGTTTTGCTTAAATATAATTGCTCGAGCGTATTTTTATGCTCGATGGTTCTAGCCAAACGCATTTTTTTCGTGGAATGGATTACATGGCAACTCAGGATGACGAGTCGGCGAGAGCTAACGGTGTATGAGTCTGCTGTCACTGCTATAACAGCTCAGTACCAGCTGGCTCTCCGAGATGCACGGTCTGTTGCTTCTCTCTTCCCTGCAATGATTGGCTGCCGAACCGTATCTCTGCCCAACAATCACAGACTTAGGTCTCTGATTAACGGGGATTCTCGCATACATGAATGACCATCTACTGCTGTGATGCTCGGTTTCATCGCCTTCGACATTGCGAGAAATTTTCAACAGAGATATCTCTTGGACTCTCTCTTTTTTTCTGTTTACTGCACTGTAGCAGAAGTCTGTACTAGTCTACCTCTGGATCGCACTGCGATAATGCGGAATGTTTTTCTTCAGACATCGGAGTTTGTCTTCAAAATATCTCTTATTAGTAGGTGTGCAATTGTTCATTGTTCACCCCGAATTAACAGGTGTATTGAAAGACATCGCCTATTCCCAGGCCTGACAGCTCTGCTTCCAAATGTTCAACCCATGAGAAGCAGTTCTGCAGGCAGTACTTCCCGAGGTTTTTTCATTACTGAAAAATGCCCTGCTTTCATAGCAATTACGACTTCTCACCGGACAGCAATGAAATAGAGGTTAGCGTTTTCAGTCATTGGTAAGCACGGGTTCAGAATCTTGAGAATCTTTCTCTCGATTCGGCTGTGAAGAAGTACGTTGCATTCTCTGTCCTCCTTCGTCTTCTACGGCACATAGTGTTGTTTCTCCTTAGCTGAGATTCAACTACTATGAGAATGTCTTGCCACCAGGAACCTCGGTCTCTAGAAGGCAATTGACTTTCACCTGTTGGGGCACATGCCTTAACAGAATCATCACCTCGCCGTCCGGCATCGGTGACAAATAAATACACGTTTTTTATGGTCTCTTGGCATAACCCTTCAAAGGCGAAGGTCACGTGACTTGCTCGGATTCTTGGACAACTTACCTCGATACCGAACGCAGTCAGTCGGCAGCTGTCAGAGCGCCAGGGTCAGTTACGAACTACGGTGTAGACTTAGTTCGAGTGTACCAAAAACTTCGCTGTGGACTCCTTCCCGAGCCTGGAATGAACAAGGGCTTGTCTCTTCTAAAAGCCGGAACCGCACCTAGTGTCGTTCTCAGAAGCCTCAGAGTCGGGATGGGGAGCAACACTAGGGCCGAAAGAAGTGTTAGGCACCTGGAAGGGGGACCAGGTGAACTGGCACATCAACAAGGAGGATTGAATACAGTCTTCCTAGCCCTGAGGAGTTTCGAACCAGAAGTCAGAGGCTCGGTGGTCCAGGTCAACTCAGACAACACCACGGCTCAGGCATATATAAGGAAACAGGGAGGGACTCATTACGTCTCCCTGTACGAAACAGCAAGAGAACGGTTGCTGTGGGTAGAGGAGAGAGAAATTACACTTCTCACCAGATTTGTTCAGGGAGAGAAGAACGTAAGGGCGGACCTGCTGAGCAGGAGACGTTTGCCAGATGTTGTGGAGCCTTTGGGGGCAGACCACACAGACCTTTTTTGCCACGAATTAGAACAAGAGTCTGGACAACTTTTGCTCCTCCATTTCGGATCCAAGAGCAATAACGGTAGACGCACTCCTTCTAGACTGGACAGGGATAGACGGCTACGCGTTTCCCCCATTCAAGATTTTTAGGGAAGTATTGTGAAAGTTCGTCCCCTCAACAGGAACGGAACTAACTCTGGTCGCTCCCTTTTGGCCCGCTCAGGAATGGTTCACAGAGGTACTGGTATGGACAGTGGACTTCCCCAGGTCTCTTCCACTCAGGAGAGATCTATTCAGACAACCCCACTGTGACAGGTTTCACTAAAACCTCCCCGCTCTCTGCCTGACTACCTTCAGACTATCAGGAGATTTGTCAGAGCTAGAGTCTTTTCGCGCAAGGCTGCTAGCGCGATCGCCAGAGCCCGCAGGTCATCAACCTTGCGAGTCTACCAGTCGAAGTGGGAAGTGTTTCGGAGATGGTGCAGGACGAAGAAACTATCCTCGTCCAATACCTCTGTGACCTTAATTGCTGACTTCCTTCTCTTTTTAAGAGAAGAATGCAGCTTAGCTGTCTCTACGATTAAGGTTATTGTAGCATGCTATCCGCGGTGTTCAGGAACAGGGACCTGAATATCACGGAGGATAAGATCTGCATAATCTTATCAGATCTTTTGAGACGACTAAGAAGTAGTACTCTAGACCGCCTAGTTGGAACTTAGATGTGGTTCTCAAGTTCCAGTTTGAACCCCCTCAACAGGCGTCCTTCAGGGACCTGACTAGAAAGTCTCTGTTTCTTTTAGTGCTAGCGACTGCTAGAAGAGTTAGCAAGCTTCAGGCTCTGGATGCTAGAGTAGGGTTTAAAGGAGAGTCGCCAATCTGCTCTTTTAAAACTTTTGTTCTTAGCGAAGAACGAGAATCCCTCTAAACCCTGGCCTTGAAGTTTTGTGGTCAAAGGGCTCTCACCCTTAGTGGGAAGAGAGATTGAGAGATCTCTGTGCCCTGTCAGGACCCTTAAAATTCTACCTGGAAAGAAGAAAAAAGAAGATTAAGGGGAACCTAAAGAGTCTCTGGTGTTCTGTCAGAGATCCCAGAAAACCCATTTCTAAGAAAAGAACGCTCTGATGTTCTTTATGAGGAACATCATAACAGGCGCATGCGACGTGCGATGATGAACAGTTTAAACTCTACTTAGAGTTAAAGCACATGAAGTAAGGGCCATTGCGACACCTCTGGCGTTTCAGAAGAATATATCGCTAAACAATATTGTAGCCTCTACATCCTGGAGATGCAACTCAATGTTTGCTTCTCTCTACTTAAGAGACGTGAGAGTGACTTACGATAAGGGCTTCTCGTTGGGGCCCTACATATCTGCTGTTTCAGTGCTGGGACAGGGAGCTGAGACTAATCCTTGTTAGTTTAGTTTAATTTTTAATTTGGTGTTATGTTTTTATATTTGTTTGAAAGAGGGTTAAGTGGTAACCCCTTTCAATTGTTAGCTCTAACACGGGTTAGAGTTGGTCAGGTGGTCGGGATTGGTTTTGTGCTCCTTGTTGTAGTATATTGATACCTAAAGCTCTGTCATGTAAGAGGGCGAGTCCCCATTGATATGATACAGGTTAAGGCTCTTGTCATGTAAGTGGGTCAGCCCCCATTGACACGATCCAATAGAAGGCTCTGTCAAGTAAGTGGGCCAGTCCCCATTAACACGATCCAGAAGGGCTATCGGTCACAGGTCTCATCCTCGCTGAAGCTCTTGAGGCAAGTAGACTCATAGACAGTACGTATCCATGAAGTCTTCTGCCCATTCAGGTAGGAACCAAGGTTTTTTCTTTATAACCTACAACATATGTTGTTTTCCTGCTTTGTTATATGTATTACCGAAATAATAAATATAGGTCTGTGTTGAAGTAACTTCCTTTCATTAATGCAAGGATATGTATTTCAGCAATAATACAACCGTGTCTCACAATGGATGGTTTATTGATACAGTGGAACCTCTACATACGAAAGTCCCTACTTACGAAAAATCCAGGTTACGAAAGCAAAGACAAAGATTTTTTTGCTTCTGTGTATGAAAATAATTCAGGTGGTGAAAGGGTAAAGTCCGAGATTTGCCCAGGCCGTCGAGAACAATTTTAAAACTCGCGTGCTGCCAACTGAGTAGACTCGCCACCATCCTCCCGCTCTCCCATTGGTTCCTGATGCTAGTCACTGCCATAAGATCCTGCTCTCCTGTTGGTCAGCATCCGTCCCATCATCCCTCTACGTAAAGGCGTCCTTTGACCACTTCGTCACATCAGCGCTATCGTACACACGTGGAATTCGTTTGTTCACATAGATTTTGTTTATGAACGTATATTTGTGTAAGTGATTTCGCTTTCTTCGTAGTAAGTTACTTTATCATATAGTGTGTGAACTTAATTAATTTATGTTATTAACCATGGGTCCCAAGAATGTTGCTGAAGTTCACTGAAAGAAGAGGATGCTTTCTATAGAGACAAAGATGGAGATAATTAAAAAATATGAAGCTGGCATGTGGTTGAGTGTGATCGCTAAGGAATACAGCCACAATCTCTCGATGATAGGCACCATCCCTAAGCAGAAGGAAGCCATCAAAGCAGTTACACCTTCCAAGGGCGTGACTATTTTGTCCAACAAGAGGAGGCACGTGCATGATGAGATGGAGAGGCTGCTTCTTGTATGGATTAAAGACAAAGAAATCGCTGGCGATACGATAACCGAGACGGCAATCTGCCGGAAGGCCAGCTCTATTTTCGGTGATCTGATTGCCCAGGCCGAAGACGACGAAGGAGAAGGGACATCGACGCCAACCCCAGACATTAAGGCTTCTCGGGGGTGGTTTGATAAATTCCATAAATGGACTGGTATCCATTCGGTGGTGCAGCATGGGGAGGCTGCCAGCTCGGACACGAAAGCGGCCGAAGCCTTTGTTAAGACGTTTGACGAGATGACGATCAAGGAAGGCTACAGTGCTTGGCAAGGCAAGTCTTCAACTGTGACGAGACTGGCCTTTCTTGGAAAAAAATGCCTCATCGGACGTATATCATGGAGGAAGAGAAGAAGCTACCCAGGCATAAGCCTATGAAAGACAGGCTTACGCTTGCACTTTGTTCGAACGCCAGTGGGGATTGCAAGGTGAAGCTCCAACTTGTTTATCATTCTGAGACTCCTCGAGCCTTCAAGGCCCACAAAGTGCTAAAGGAGAAGCTTCCGGTGATGTGGAGGGCTATGCGAAAGCAGGGGTAACGAGACTAGTTCACCGAGTGGGTAAATCTGTGTTTTGGTCCAACAGTGAAGAAATTCTTGGAAGAGAAGTGCCTCCCTCTGAAATATCTGCTGTTGTTGGACAATGCCCCTGGTCACCCTCCTGGCCTCGAGGAAGATATCCTAGTTGAGTATTCTTTTATCAAGGTTCTTTATCTTCAGCCTAACACCACTCCTCTTCTCCAGCCCATGGACCAGCAAGTGATATCAAACTTCAAGAAGGTGTATACAAAACTTCTTTTCAAGAGATCTTTCGACATCACCGATACCACAAACCTCACCTTGCCTGAATTTTGGAAGGAGCATTTCGATATCGTGATATGCATCCGACTCATTGATCAAGCTTGGCAGGAGGTTTCAAGGCGAGCCTTGAATTCTTCGTGGAGGAAACTCTGGCCTGATGCCGTATCCGCCCGAGACTTCGAAGGATTCAGCGTGGGCGAAGCTGATGCAGATTCAGAAACAGTTGACGATCCTGAAACTGTTTCGCAACCAGATCTTGACGAGATCGTTGCGCTCGGCAAGTCCATGGGGCTGGTCATCAATGAGGATGACAGCAATGACCTTCTCAAGGAGCACCAAGAGGAGCTTACGACGGATGACCTGAAGGAGTTGGAGGCCATGCAACATAACGTCGTTCAAGAAGAGTTCTCTAGCAGCGGCAAGGAGGAGGAGGAGGAGGACCCTATGACAACGGCAGAAATTAAGGATGTTCTAGCTGCTTTTCATAAGGTGCAAAGAGACACCCCGAAAAGGCTTACACAGGTCGTATGCTTGCACAGTTCGATGACGTTTGCCTGAGTAGTTTCAGGAACATTTTGAAAAGCAGGCAGAAGAAATCTTCCTTGGATAGTTATTTTTTAAAGAGGCCTTTAGTAGTAAAGCAAACAGGAAGGTCCAAGTGATACGAAAAAACAGAAAATTGAAAGTGGTGAAAAAATTGGGGAAAAAAATAAAAATCAGAAAAAGGCAAAAAAAGAAATTTAATTTTTAAGTTTTTTTGTAAAGTTAAGTGTTAATGTGTTTTTTAAAGTTTAGTGTTAATGTTTTCTGCCATTTTTTAATGTGTTTCGTAAAGTTAAGTGTTCATGTTTTCTGCTATTTGTCCTACTCCTCTGTTGCCACTTTCGGACATCGCCTCACTCAAAAGGTAAGGTTCCACATTTCACTACATATGTACGTACATGTACGTACAGTATTTCTTGTACCCTGTACACTAATACACTTTATTTACAGGTACAGCAAAGGTTATGTTGGACATTGAATGGTCCAAATTGTTGTATTTCATTGTTTATTGGTCAATTTAGCATTACAGTAGTACCTCGAGATACGAAATTAATCCGTTCCGAGGTGCCCTTCGTATCATGAGGTTATCGTATCTTGGACCACATTTTACATGTAAAATGGCTAATCCGTTCCAAGCCCTCCAAAAACACCCCATTAAATTTCATAATAAAGCTAAATTGACCTATAAACAATGAAATACTACAACAATTTGGACCATTCAATACCTAAATTAAGACTAAAAATGCAAAACCTGTAAATAAAGTGTATATTAGTGTACAAGAAATATTATTACTGTAGCGTAAAATGTGGAAGCTTACCTTTCGAGTGAGGCTACGTACATACGTAACCATCCAAGGAAGATTGCTTCTGCCTACGTACTTTTTCACAATGTTCCTGTGTGAGCCTTTTGGGGGGGTGTCTTCTACAAAGATTGCACTTTATGAAAAGCTGCTTTAATTTCTGCCGTTTTTTTCTTCTTTTTTTTAATTTTTAACATTTTTTTTTTTTACTTTTTTTTATTTATGTAGGTTTTATATATATATATATATATAAATATATATATATTATATATATATCTATATATATATATATATATATATATATATATATATATATATATATATATATATATAGATATTACATATAATATATATATTATATATAATATATATATATATTATATATATATTATATATATACAGAATTTCAGCTTTCTTTTTTTGCACCTCATGACTCTGTTGGCCCTGGAGTCCATCAAAACCTTGTTCAACCAAATGCTCTCTCTGAAACTGATTTGGGTACTGAATGTTCGGCTGCTGACCTTCAACATAAACTGAAGTGCCTTGATTATACGTACACTACATACTGGTATGCATGTTGTAAATGATTGGTCTACACCCTCTGTTCAGCAGGGAGTGGAGATTCTACCAACCTTGCAAAGTTTCCAGTTATCCCATGAGAGAGACCTTGATCACTTATCCCATGTGAGAGATCTTGGTCACTTTTTAAAAAAAATATTAGTATTACGTACACATTGACGATCCCAAAAACGAATACTGCGTGCGCACTATAACAATGCTGGTACCGAGTGGCCGAGCCACGCCACCACGTGTACATAGTAGATGCATAATGGGAGGGACACTGGCCAATAGGAGAGAAGGATTTCATGGCCACGACTAGCATCAGGAACCAATGGGAGAGCAGGAGGATGGTGGCGAGTCTACTAGTATACTAAGATGGCGGCGCGATTTTCAAAATTGTTATCTGGGCAAATCTCGAACTTTCAGAATCCTTTCGTATCTTGAAAACTTTTTGTATGTAGAGCCGTTAAATTTTTCGTATTGGCTTTCGTATCTTGAGTTTTTCGTAAGTTGAGCCTTTCGTATCTCGAGGTACCACTGTATAATAAAATTTACTGCGGTGTTTTTGGAGGGCTTGGAACGAATTAGGCAATTTACATTTGGAACGTAGTTCGAGATAGAAAAAATCAGGGTACGAAGGCCGCTTTGGAACGGATTAATTTTGTATCCTGAGGTACTGTACCTCATTTTAAACAAGTCGCTACGATTTATCTGAGCGACAGTCTGTAGTGACTAAAAACAACCACATTCATGCACCGATGTCCAACAGTCTTCTCACTTTTCTACAAGTCTTAAGGTCTGAGCGTGAATGGAATCCCTAAGGTAGACACCGCCACATAAGAAAGACGATGGCTCTTATCGCTCGCAACATTCCCATGGTCACGCATACGTACGCATAATGGATAGATACGGCAGTGCCTGAAATCTTTGGCGACGGTAAAGAGGATCGGTGAAGTGTATGCCTTGGTTAAAAGGGTAAGGTTTTCGAAGGTGAATGCTATCTGTTCATATTCCCTAGGTTTTTTGGCCAAGATTGAGTCTGCCTCTAATCCATGGCCTCATTCTTTCTCTATTAGGAGCCTGGCAGAAGTACTGGGATCCGATGATGTGTCCAGTGAGATCTTTAAAAATCTACTTCCGCAGAACTAAGGTTATTTGTGGCAATTCTTGCAGTCTGTGGTGTTCTGTCAAGAACCCATTTAGACTTTTGTCTAAAAATGCTCTGGCATTCTTTCTAAGAGATGTGATCAGGGAGGCTCACTCGCCAATTCAAGAAGATGTGTTCCCTTTGTATAAAGTGAAAGCTCATGAGAGTAAAGCAGTGGCCACTTCTTTGGCTTTCAAAAGAAATTTGTCCTTATCAGCAATTTTAAATTCTATAATTTGGAAATGTAAATTGGTGTTTGCATCTCATTATCTATGAGATATTGAAACAGTGTATGATGATTGTAGTACTTTGGGTCATTTTCGTGTAGCTGGTCTGGTGTTGGGAAAGTAAGTGTAGGAAGCAACCCTTACTAAAATCTTTTTTTCTCCTTGACATAAGGTGTTTATCTTTTTTGGGAAGCTTGGAGGTACGAAGTGCCTGAGTACCCTCCAACCCTTTGGCAGGGTGGTGGTGGTATTTTATTTTAAACAGGTTTTGGAAATTGGTAACAAAATGTTTTTCTGTTTGTGCTATTGGTATTGAACTCTGGGCAGGGGTAATTCACTTATCCTTTGTTGGCCATCAAAAATTTCCTTTGCCACAAGGGTCCCACTAAAGTAGTAGGCGCTACGTCTCTACATGACAAGATGAGTGACATCCAGAGGTAGTACTTTCCTGCATAAACCCTCATATCGGGTAAGGAATCACAAACATTTTTTATATAATGTAGGCAAAATTTTTTCTATCCTCTTTCTAGATAGTGTTAATTTTTGAGGCAGAAATATCCATGCACCCCACCATCCCTCAATTTTTTTTTAGGTAGAAATATCCATGCATTCCACCATCCCTCAATGCGGGACTCAGCTATATAACTACTGGGTAAATCCCGTAATTAAAAATTACATTTTTATATTAATAAAAGTTTTAATTATACTTACCCAGTAATTATATAATTGGAGCCAACCCTCTGACCCCTAGCATGGTCTTTTGTTTTTAAAGGCATGAACCAAACTGAGCTCTTTGCCAAGTGGCAAAGAGCCTGAAAGTCTCTTACCCTGAAAGTGGGCGGGGTCATATTTACCTAGCCAAAACAATACCGAAAATTAGCGCAATCCGTGAATTTCAGAATTTAAGTGCTGGGCGAGTGAAACTCTTTGCTAATATAATTACATACTGGGTAAGTATAATTAAAACTTTATTTTTATTATAAAAATGTTTTTGCTTTTTATAAACCTGCATGACAGAAAATGAGATTTTGCTTTTATAATCTGTATAGTCTGTTCCCTTATCCTAAACTTACTTTTAAGATAATAGCAGTTCATTTCTATTCATAAATTGTATTATAAAAGATGTCAGTAAAATTCTAATAATATAGAACTTCTCTTTTTAGGCTTCAACTTAAATGAGCTCAGATATAAAGATCTTCACACATTCCGTAAAGGGTGGGAGGAAGTTTTACGGAAAATTCTCTCTAATGAACTCTCTCCCCGTATAGACAGTGTTTGGTCCTTCAGTGAGATTGTTGAAGCATCAAGGCAAATCTCAAGCAGAAAGAATATTGGTAAAGTAATAATTAAACCATAATATATTTGACTTCTTTTTTAACCCAATGTTTTTTGTTTCTGTCATCCAGGCTACTATAACACCACATAATTGGAGGTAGTACTATAGGAGTAACATCCTTTTTTAAATGTTGCTATACTGGCAGCTTAATTATAATGCCCTTATTTACTGCGATTTATGTCTTAGACACATTTTTATCACACCAATTCTCTTCTGTAAATCATATATGTACTGTAATGAAAGCTGCATAATTTAACCATTTTCAGCTGGTGAATAAATGTATAACTACTGTTTTTTGATTTTTCTTAAATCCAGCAAGAAACCATAAGGTAAATAAGAGTACTTTATAAGATTTGAAGATAACAAATGCTTAATTAACTTTTTTCAGAACTTTCTGCAGAAATGGTGAAACATACACATTTGTATTATGGTTGTTTATTGTTTTAACTTGTGGGAGAAAAATAAACTTAATCACAGTTTTTTCTGAAACCTTTATCATTTTAACTGTAGTCCTGAAATTTTCAAAATTTCAAATGATACTATAGTTTAAGGGAGTTCTCACTAACTTTGACCTAATTAAACTATCTTGTAATAATGAGGGAGGATAATTTCACTAAAAACTGTTTTTGTGGCATTTAATTTGTTTAGAGTTCTCCACTTCACATCATGCTGGAGGTGAAAGCAGCCTTCCTAGCACTTTAGGAGTGTCAAGAAAGGGTGATGGGGCACTCGTGGTTCTGATGTCGAACAACGCTACAGGGTAGCTAATGTGAACAAACGGAGCTTTTGTCAAACGCCAACTTCACTTGATACCAGTTTACATCATGGTCAATATTTCTTCTCCTCCTTCAAGAAATACTGTCAATAGTGTGTCTTACATCAGATTGTTGCAATCTGGTGCTAAGGCCATTTCGTACCTTGTCCATTTGAGTACGAATTTATGGGCTAATATACGCTGCTGATGAGGAGGGACACTAGGGGTCAATGATACAGCTATTGACCGTCGTTGAGCCAACAATAATGATCATCTCGTTCAACAGGCAGTGAGTAAATCATAGATGATAGAGTGAGCACCCCTCCCCATTCTCTGCCATTAGTGGAGGCAAGCCTGGTGAACCATTGGGCTACGTGGCAGAGTTTCGGGGCAGAGTCATGGAGGGTAGATGTCCTTCAGGTAGGATATACCGGGTGTTTCGAAATTAGAGCCCCCCTCCCCATTATCTTAAGTTTCTATTAAGCTATTTTTCATTTTGCATTAATTGTATTTTCAGACTGAGTGATGGAGTTAGATACAGCCATAACTAACGACTTGGAGGAAATCAGATGGATTGACCAAATCCAGGCTATAACCTTCAGAGAGGCAGAGATACTGGCTCATCCTTCATTTCACGTTCCTGGATGGCTTAATACATTAAAAAACATGAATCTTTTGATAAAAGAAACTGGAACAAAAATCCATATGACTGCCATTGCGAAAAGAGTGAGAATCTTGGAAGGCCTGAAGTCCTTTCTCAGGAGTCAAAAGACATCATAGCTGAGGCAGTGGGTGAACCAAGAAAGTCTTTGCGTAAATTGGCGCTTGAACTAGAAACACAAAGGTGAAAGAAGAGAAATTATAGTGCTGTATATCATGAGTTGAAAAAATCTGGTATCAAGCCATTTCATTGTTATCAGCAAGCCCAACATCACTTAGCAACAGAGAAGACCATGCATGGTTTTGTGGTTCATTTCTTAAAGATTGGGATGAAGCTGACTTTCTGCAGGTTGCTGCATCAGATAAATATGATATTGTTATGATACAATAAAGTTTGTTCATACTTACCTGGCAGATATATATAATCAAAGTGCCCACCCACCTCCCCTCAGGAGACAGTGGCACTAGAAAAATCTGACAGAAAATGGGAATGGTTCCTTACGCCCGCCTCCCAGCGGCGGGAATGGGTACTACCACCTGGCCGACCACTGCGTGTGCCGGGAGTTTTGAAATTCTGTCGGACTTCGGAGAATACAGCTATATATATATCTGCCAGGTAAGTATGAACAAACTTTATTGTATCATAACAATATCATTTTGTTCATGAATCTTACCTGCCAGATATATATATAGCTGAATCCCACCTTTGGAGGAAGGGGGAGACAGATTCGATTTTGGGAAACAATTTCATATATATGATTGATATTTTGGTTCCTTAACTGTTAGCATAGCTGACTTCGTGAGTACCGTCACCCAAGTCTGCATCTGCTTTACTAGAGACTCCAGCTAGGTAGTGACCTGTGAAGCTGTTGAGTTCTAGAGGATCTGTCAACGGGGGCGTGACCACAATGCAACTAGATCCTATATTATAGACCTCCAATTTCGGTACTGCATTCCTAGAGGTGCCAGCAAGGACGTGACCTGTGTAGCTGGTGCGCTCTAATGAACTGTCACGGGGAGCGTGACCACAATGTGACAAGATCATATAGGTGTTGTTTAGACACCGAATGCTGTTAATGCTTCACTGGAGGTGCCAGCAAGGACGTGACCTATGTAGCTGGTGCGCTCCAGATGATTTGTCAATGGGGGCGTGACCACACTGTGACAAAAACATTTTACCCTACTATGAGGGCGAAGCAAAAAACATTACCACCTGACCTAGCCTATCTGGTTAAACTTCGTAAAACCAAGGCTAATGGAGGGAAGGCCGCCTAAGGCGGCCTACCCAAGACCACAAAAAACTAAACACCTACATAAACATAATAAAAATAAAAAATAAAAAGAAATAAAATTAAAAAGTCCAAACTAACATATTATTTTCTAAAAGATAGGAAGAGTGCTACTCTCTGTCCCCAATATATTGTCTGCTGCGACATATGGGCCCAAAGAGTAGCAGTTCTCGTATGTAATCCTCACCTCCCGAAGGTAGTGAGAGGCAAACACTGAATTACTACGCCAAAATGTGGCATTCAAGATGTCATTGAGTGCCATGTTCTTTTGGAAGGCTACCGACGTAGAAATAGCCCTCAGTCCATGCGCATTCACCTTCAACACTTTCATATCACTGTCTTGACAGGATGAATGCACTTCCTTGATGGTGCCCCTCTGAAAAAAAGCAAAGCATTCTTTGACACTGGTAACCTTGGCTTCCTGACCAAACACACAAGTTATCAGAAGGACCTCTATAAACCTTGGTTCCTATCTTTTCAGACGGAGGGTTGACTTCCTAGCTATTGCTTAGGAGTCTGCTTCGTCTCAAGAGCCTCAGCGAGGATGTGACCTATGGGTAAGAGTTCTTGTGGGTTTGCCGATGGGGTCTTATCCACTTACTCGGCAAAGCCTAACTGGCATTTGTCAATGGGTGCTAATCCACTCATATGACCATATACCTATGCCTATTAGCATAATTAAGGAGCACAACACCGATCCCGATCACCTGATCCTAACACGAGGGTTAGCGCTTAATTTTAAAAAGAGTTAAACTAAAAATTAACTCACTAGTTAAGGATCAGTGTCGGCTCCCTATCCCAGCAACGTATCCGCAGACACGAACAACCAAGAGAAAAGGATCTCTTGTAGGTTGAATTGACATCCTTCGTGTAACGGGAGGTCAACACAGAATTGCATCTCCCGTAAGTGACAGCTCATATGTCCTTTATGACATATTGTTATGGAACCAAGAAGAATTCATAAAAGCTCGCACTTCATGCATAGGTTCAAACGGACTGGACATGAGGAACTTCAGAACTACATCCAAGTTCCAAGACGGCAACTTGGGTTGTTGAACCTTCATCGTTTCGAAAGATCTCAAGAGATCGTGAAGGTCTCTGTTGTCCGCCAAGTCCAGGCCTCTGTGCCTAAAGACAACTAAAAGCACACTCTTATAACCCTTGATTGTAGAGACTGCAAGTTTTAGATCCCTTCTCAGAAAGGAAGTCAGCAATCTGGCTCACAGGTCGTGGTGGAGGAAAATGCGTTCTTCTTGCACCAACTCCTGAAGACTATCCACTTCGATTGTACACTGCGTTGGAAAACGCTCTTCTTGCACTGGCGATAGCTTTCGCCATTGACGTATAGAAGCCTCTCGCTCTGGCCAACTTTTGGATAGTCTGAATGCAGTCAGACTCAGAGCGAAGAGGCTTCTGTGGTACCTCTCGAAGTGGGGCTGTCTGAGTAGATCTGTCCTTACTGGAAGCGTCCTCGGGAAGTCTACTGCAAAGGCCATGACCTCTGTGAACCACTCTCTCGCAGGCCAGAACGGGCGAACAAAGTCATTCTCGTCCCTTCCGACACCGCAAACTTTCTCATGACTTCCCCTAAGATCTTGAACGGGGAAAGGCGTACAGGTCCATCCCCGTCCAGTCCCAGAGAAGTGTGTCTATCGTCACTGCAGCTGGGTCGAGTACTGGGAGCAGTACAGTGGAAGCCTCTTCGTTCTGGACGTCGCAAAGATATCCACGAGCGGACGTCCCCATAACCCCCACAGCTCTTGGCATACCTCCAAAGCAGAGTCTACTCGGTTGGGCAGAAGTTGACCTCGTCTGCTGAGGAGATCTGCCCAGACATTCTCTACTCATGCTACAAACTTCGTAAGGATCATGACGTCCAGTGCCCTTGCCCACAGCAAGATCTCCTTTGCCAGAGCAAAAAGGGACTGAGACTGTGTTCCTCCCTACTTCTTCAAGTACGCCAGAGCTGTGGTGTTGTCTGAGTTGACTTGGACTATTCGACGAGAGACTTTTTCTTGGAAAAACTGGAGAGCTAAAAAGATGGCTGCCATTTCCTTTAGGTTTATGTGCCAGGACACCTGTTCCCCTCTCCAGGTGCCTGCCACTTCTTTCCCCCTAATGATGCTTCCCATCCCGTGGTGGACGCGTCGGAGAACAACACTAGGTCGGGGCTCTGAAGCTTGAGAGACACGCCCTCCGACAGCTACACTGGATCTAGCCAACATTTCAAGTGATGTTTTACCTCTCCTGAAATTTCCAAGATCATGTGTAGATTCTTGGTTTTTTTTCCAATTGTACTTGAGAAAAAAATGTAACGGTCTGAGGTGCAGTCTCCCCAAGGAAACAAACTTCTCCAGCGAGGAAATGGTCCCCAGTTAGACTCATCCATTCCCTCACCGAGCACGAATCTTTCCTTAGGAAGGCTAACACTTTGTCTAAGCCTTGCTGCTGACGTCCCTGGGACGGAAAAGTTCGAAAAGAAGCCACTGAATCCATCTGAATCCCCAGATACACGATGGATTGGGTTGGGATCAGATGTGGACTTTTCGAAATTCACCAGTAGTTCCAGGGACTTCACCAACGATTAAGTTGTTTGAAAATCCTTCAGACACCGCGTTTGAGTGGAGGCATGAATGAGCCAGTCGTCCTTCGAAGATAACAATTGCGAAGGAGGAGACTGAGGGGCCGCAGGCTGAAACTATTCTTCAAAAGAGGCTCAAAGCCATCGAACCAAGACCTCTTCTTCTTCTCAACTGACACACGTTCGGGAAGATGGTAAACCGTGCTCTCTAGACAACCTCTGGAGAGCTGCATGAAAACTAGAGAGCAAGGCAACTGGCGAAAGAGCGGAACGAGGAGAAGGAGAAGGGACTGCCTGTACTCTTGATTGGCAGCCTATCATCCTTCCTCTCACGATGTGGCTTTGCCTTTCTCACTGCAATCAACAAAACAAGTTGTTGTTGCAAAGACACAATCATCCTTTTCGATGGAGAACATTCCTTCTCAGGCAAAAGGCTGATCCTTTGAGAAGACGATGGGCGAGGGGAAGCCCTCCTCCTTCTCACATGGACCGCCAAGGATATATCTTAGGAGCGACCGAAGCGCTCAAAAGCATACTCATCGGAAGACGTCCTCTCCGGTTGAAGATCGCAACACAGTAGAAAAGAGAGAGGACGTGAAGCGTCCCCTCCCTGAGACCCTACATCATACATCTCAGCTCTCTTTTACTGCAGAAAGTCTTCCAATTGCCCAGGAGACGACTGCAAAGCAGAAGGAGCTAACGGACGAAGAAGCGTCCCCCTCCGAGGAACCAAAGACGACGGCCGCCTGTGCGACCTATATCGTCTTCGTTCTCCTCAGAGGGAGCGAGACCCTCCGAGAGTTCCAACTCCTGCGCGGGGAGGACGTCTCTGAAGACTAAAGTAATCTTTCAAGATTCAAATTCTATGAGATTATGAGCCATGACATCACCTATAGACGAATCTTGACTATGAGAGATGTTCAGAATCATTTCTAGATCATCTATGCTATTCCAGTTTTTCTGCAGGAAAAACTGGAGAGGTGTGAATTTCAGTCTATTCAGGGAAAACAAACTTCTCCAGCGAGGAAATGGTCCCCTGCAATTCATTCATTCCCTCACCGAGCATGTTTCCTTCCCTAATATGGCTGCGTTTCACTTAAAAACAGGAGTAATTTGAAGACACTGTAGAAGATTGTTCATTTGTTTCTTCCATAAAGTCTCCTTCCTGAGATCCATTACTATTCTCTGATTCTCGGCGAATGTCTGAAGAAGCATTACGTTGTGCGTCCATCCAAGCGTCCTGCCGAGCGTCGCGCTCGGCGCTGTCGTATTTGGCAGCGGAAGGAGTCCCCTTCATAATCGAGCAAGGGACGTCTCGGCGAACTAATTGACTGCATCTCTTGCACATCATTCTTGTTTCGAGGGAAATCATGTGTGTTATGCCGCCGTAGACTCGGACAGAATTCTGTTACCATGCGGTAAACAGAACCGAAAAAGGTCTAATACATATATATATATACATACATACATTACATATATAACCATACTACATATATATATATATATATATACTATACACATATATATATATATACACATACTACATACACAAATATATATAAATTTTTTTTTTTTTTTTTTTTTTGTATGAAAAAATTCTCGCAAAGTGAAGATGTTCAGCCATGTATGCTAGAATTCCCTTCAACCCGAGGCTAAGGCCGTGATTGTAGGGTAGAAATACGGTTAGTCCGTCAATCCCGCAGGAGAGAGAGACGTAACCTACTGCGCATAGCAGACAATCAGATGGAACTGAGCACTGGCATTACGCATTAGTGACAGCAGACTCTGAGAACGTTCGTCGTTCTCGCACTGCTCTGCCTGAGTTGCCACCTACACCATTCTACGAATGAATAGGTTTACTATCATTATAGAGCAGAAACCAAAATCCATCAAACTAGATATTTAAGCGAAACTGGAATTTGCTAAATATAAAAGGCTAACTTGGTATTGTCATAACAATACCTTAAATGTTTAAAAATAGGGAAACCGGCAACCCCTGAATAGTTGCAGGGAGAACCGATTAAATGTAATAAGAATAATCGTACTCTCGGTTGTCCTCCGTAGGAGTAACTATGGTATGAGTATATAACTTGAACCATACAACAGTTTGATAGTAATATGACGTAAGGGCAAAAATAATATTACTATGATACAACATCGCTTGTTCACCTTTACCCGGCAGATATATATACATATATCTGACTGGCAAGTTTTATGAACAAAACGATAGAGTATTTTAGACACTTGGACAGCTACCTCCCTACTACATTCTGCCTCACCGAGGTAGGGAGAGCCATCACGCGGTAGTGGTTTTGTCAATGAGAAATATACGCTTACGCGATAGAATGAACACTCATGCATTATCACTATTCTTCACTACACTACTATAACTTTCCAATGCAAACATGATTCCAGGCTACGCAGAGATTTAAGAATCACAGATAGGGTATTACCCTCCAAAGACACTATTGTAGGGCCCGAAGGCATCACAGGTCTTTGGAGGGATAAATTCTACTGGACGGGTAACTTGTGTTACACGCCTGGAGGAAGACCTCCTTACACTATCACGTTCTAGTTTACGTACCTATGATTCATAAGCCTTCCACGCAGAATCAGACATATTTTTCACACTCGTTGCAGCGCTCATCAAACATACAAACATGTTTCCTACAATTCGCGCACACTGTATGAGGGTCTACCGAAGTTTTCGGTAGCCTAACCTTGCATTCTTCCACACAACATACTCTGGCCTAGTCGAACTAGATCCAGACATCGTAAGTTTAAGGAAAAATCAAGCCAAAATAAAAACAATCCACAATTAGCGTATGCCTAACCACCGATCCTAATCAAATAACCAAAAATCAATCGGGATACTCAAGTGACCAAAAGAGTTCCAAAATCCAATGACGGAGGTGCAGAAAACACTTGTTGTCTGCACCGGCGACAGAAAATATCTGACAGAAAATGGGAATGGTTCCTTACGCCCGCCTCCCAGCGGCGGGAATGGGTACTACCACCTGGCCGACCACTGCGTGTGCCGGGAGTTTTGAAATTCTGTCGGACTTCGGAGAATACAGCTATATATATATCTGGCAGGTAAGATTCATGAACAAATCATCATTTATGCAGTCAGGAAGCCAAATCATAGAAATGACATCATTTGGGCTGCAAAGTTGGATGATGTCAGCGATGACACCAAGTTGTGAAATTTCCTGAATGTTTGGGAATTTTTCTGTTTCACAGCCAAACGGTTAATGTGAATCAAAAAAGAAAAAGGACAGTCATGGAATGGCGAATACTTCAGAGAAGCTGTGCTTACTGGTGGAGTATTTCCTCTCCTCAAAGATCCTGAAGACGTGTTATCTTTTGAAGTCATATTTTTGCATGATAAGGCACTGTGTTTCAAGGCTCTTCAGACACAGGAGCTGCTTCGAAACAGTGGTATCGATTTCTTCTCGTCAAGTGATTTTCCAGGTAGCTCCCCTGACCTTAATGTGTGTGAAAACATTGGTAGTTTCTTAAAAGATCATGTTGAAGCACACACAGTGAACTATGATGATATGCCAAGCCTTGACGGCTTGTGAAGTGAGGTGACCGAAGTGCTCAGGGAAATGAAGTTTGAGTCTCAGCTTTTTTGCGATTTGCTGAAATCATACCCCTCAAGTATGCAGGCTGTGGTACAGTCAGATGGAGGCTACACAAAATATTAAATACTTGGAAAGAAACTTAAATAAATACCTGTTCTGAATTACTTTTGTTTTTGTCCATATCAATTTTAGTTTATGCTGTTGTAGATGGGGGGCCTCTAATTTCGAAACACCCTTTATATACTTGCTTTCAACTTCGTTCCTCCTCTCCTTCACCGACTTGCAGCCAAGGCTCTCCCAAACACCTAGCTCTCCAAGAAGAGAGGAAGATGAAGGAGAAGGGAGCAGTAGAGCATGTAAATCGTCCTAACCTGGGTTTCTACAGCTGAGTCTTCCTGGTCTCCAAAGCCACTGGCGATTGGAGGCCAGTGACAGACCTTCCAACATTGAACCTCTTCATCAGAAAGACATAGTTCAGGATGGAAACTCCTCAAACAGTGCTAGCAAGCAACCATCACAAACAACGACTACAAGCTGACTATAGATTTAAAGGATGCTTACTTCCAGATCCCTATCCATCCCTCATCCCAGAAGTTTCTTCATTTCAGTCCAGAACTTGTGTTCCAGTTCAAAGTCCTTTGCTTTGGACTGACAACAACTCCCCATGTGTTCACAAGATTTTTCACCTAGTGTCGACACGGGCTTATACTCGGGGAATCTGACTTCTAAGATATCTCGATGACTAGCTGGTTTTGGCGAGCTCAGGGGAATAGATCATTCGAGACAGGGACAGACTTCTCCAATTTTGTCTCGGCTTAAGCATCGTGATAAATTTGGAAAAGTCCAATCTTCATCCCAGCCAAAGAATTCTTTATCTGGGAATGATCATAAGACAGCCTGCTCGAGAGTCTTCCCATGGGACCATAGGATCAAGATGTTCAGGACAGTGGCTTGTCCCTCCAGTCCGAATAGAAACAACCAGCTTGGCAGTGGCAGGTGATCCTAGGCCTTTTGACTTCACTGGAGAAGCTGGTTCCTCATAGCCGTCTACATATTCAATCCCTCCAATGGAGATTGAAGGAGATTTGATCCCCAGCAAGGGACTCTTCTCAGCTACAGGTCCCTCTGTCAACAGAAGTAAGAAGTGACCTTTGGTGGTTGGACAAAGAAAACCCTTGGGGATTTTGTTGACAACAATCCAGATGAATTACTCCTTTGTTCCATCACAGCACTGTGTAGTTATCTAAAAAGGACTTGACACCTCAGACCAGGGTGCTGAAGAACCATTTTCTTTTGGCTACGTGAAGTGATTAAACATGCATGCTACTCATCATCACCTTCTAATGCCAATACTACTGTGCATGAAGAGAAACAGAACATTAAAGGAATGAGTTCCATTCCTCCTTGGTATTCAAGAACTTCTGTTCATAAGATTTTGAATGCTGGGTATTTGGCTTTGCTAAACCACTTTCACTCCTCCTTCCAGAGGAACATTACCCACAGGTCCTTGGACATTTTTTTCCTTGGATCTTGTGGTGGCTGCTCAGCAAGTTGTGTAGCTCATCAGTGAGAGAGGATTGATGTATATGATGGTTACCTTAGTTTGTTTTCTGAACTATGTAATGAATCTCTGCATTGTATTTTAGCCCAGTAATCTGAATAGTAGTAGATATGTACACATATAAGTAACAGTTCAGAGGCTTCAGTCTCCTTTGAATTCTCATATCCAGGAAGTGTGACCAAGTGTGCCAAACATCCAGTCGGTTCAGGATTCTCTTACCTCTCACCAAGAGTGAGACTATCCTAATGTTAAGACTTGACTCAGGTTTATTCTGCATGTGAGCAAAGGATTTTTAAAAATTAATTTGTATTTTTCAAAGCTTAACAAACCTGCGGTGGTAACATTTACTGCCCACCTTTAGCCACCCCTCTTTCAGTTAACCTTGGGCTGGAAGAAAAACTAATACGTATCCTTATTGAAAGGCTATGCAACTAACTAGAGGATACAAACACCATCCCCCACCAACAGAAAGGCTGCAGAAAGAAGTGTTGGGGCACAAAAGACCAGCTCCTGATAGACTAAATGGTAATGGAGAACATTAAGAGAAGGAAAACCAACCTAAGCATGGCATAGATTGACTACAAGAAAGGCTTCGACATTGTACCACATACATGGCTAACTGAATGAATGCATGAAAATATATTGGGCAGAGGAAAACTCATCAGCTTCCTGAAAAATGCAATGTGCAACTAGAATACAATACTAACAAGCTCTGGAATAGTATTAGCAGAGGTTAACATCAGGAGAGGGATCTTCCAGGGCTACTCAATGTCCCCACTACTCTTCATAGTCGTTAACATACAGAAGAAGAAAATTCGCTCTAATAAGCCAAGTTAGTGAAGGAGAGAGGGAGAGTTGCGTAGGAAGGAGTGCCCCATCACGCCTGACACAGTGACGCAGGCTACAATCTATGAGCAAAGGATCTTCATTTATGATTAAATTATGATAAATAACATAGTTTTGGTTTATTAATATCCAAAAAGAAATATAAAATTCATAATAATCATGATTTATTAACATTGTCTTTGTAAAAATACAAAGAAAAACTTTTTACGCCAGTATCTCAAAACTATATTTATTGACCATCAAATTCAATCTTCCTTATTTGTAAAGCTATATAATTGAAATGTGGTATATAACTTAAAATTTTTTCCTGATTTATAGGGTTTATTTGTTTACCATAATGAAAAAATTCATATCTAGCAAAAAAATTTTAGAAAAAAAAAAAAAAACTTCATTTGATTGAAGGTCTACATCAGGTCTATCTATGATAGTAATCCCAGGTCTTAATATTGTATTAAGTATCAAGGGAGGAGATAGAATTTGAAAAATGGTTATTTTCAGGATAAATCTCCCTGGCCTCACAAAACCGAAGGTCAGAGGCGAATCATATTCAGTTTGGAGATGTCACCAAGGCACCTCATTAAGTGGTATGAATGTCAAAGTCCTGTCCTTAAAAAATGGTATTAGCCGGCCGATTGCAATCACAACGATCGCTTCAAAGTTACTTCAGTTGGTTCTTCTAGTGAGACTTCTTCCCTTTCTACACACCACTGACAACCAGTTCGGATTTAAAGAAAACCACTCAACCAACACATACTGAAAGAATTCCTGAACTACTACCTATCATCAGCCTCTCCTGTTTTCCTATGTTTTGTGGATGTGAGAAAAGCATTTGACAAGAGTAAACTACCTGAAGCTGCATAAAAGAGGCACACCTTTATTTAATTGGCATTTTATATTGTCATTATTTGTATTTTCCTTTTTTCATTATTACTATGATTATAATCAATACAGGCAGTCCCCGGGTTACGACGGGGGTTCCGTTCTTGAGACGCGTCGTAAGCCGAAAATCGTCGTAAGCCGGAACGACGCTTGGAAATATGTCTTAAACTAATAAAAAGTTATAAAAACCTTACTTGTAATCCTTTGGTTACACTACATGTTGTTTCCTGTAGTTTTATGTACAACCTGGAGTTATTTTCATAAAAGAATGCTGGTTCTTGAAGGTAAAAACTTTTGTAATCCTCTGGTGACACTACATTCTTGAAGTTTTATGTACAACCTGGAGTGATTTTGCCAAATCTTGAGGGCTACAAGAACAGCTGATTACTATTTACGTATCATATAGACTAATTAAAGTAAACGTATCTTTAAATAGGCTTATATATTAGTATCAACAAAACATTTCCTGCCATGAGTCAGAGGCCGTTTAATGAAATGAACACTTCTCTGTCCTATCTGTTCAGAAAATAAACGTTACGTCAATCCCCGAGACCATTGTTGCCAAAGCGTCTCTCTCTCTCTCTCTCTCTCTCTCTCTCTCTCTCTCTCTCTCTCTCTCTCTCTCTCTCTCTCTCTCTCTCTGATCAAATTACTGGATAATGTCTCTCTTTGGATACTTGGAATTTGCATTGTAATATAACCAGAAACTTCGTTTTGTTGTTATTACTGGAAACAAGCAATGATTTTTTCATTATTTGCGCTTTTGGACTGTTATATGTAAACTTTGCGCACTGCAAGCTAGTATGTATTCATTCGCTCGGAAACTAGTTCCGCATATGAGGCGTCACTAAAAAACATAGAAAAATACGACATAAAAAGTGTCGAAAATAATCATAACCTCAAAATTTTTGTTGTAATCTAACCAGAAACTTATTTTTATTAATATACTGTGCTAAACTATAAAGGATTTTTATCATAGTATGCATTTTTTAAAAGCGTCGTTAACTCGGAGCGTCGGAAGCATCAGCGTCGTAACCTCGGAACAAGCGTTGTAACCCAGGACGGATTTTTCCATTGAATATTTAAGAAAAAGCGTCGTAAGCCGGAACCGTCGTAACCCGGGGACCGCCTGTATAGTTATTACATTCATTTTTTAAACTTTTCAATCTTAGTACGGTTATGACCAATAGTTTGATTACCATCTTTTATACTATCTCAGCAAGTATGGATATTGCCAATTAATCTTTGGTTTTTTTATCATGTTATCTTATGTATATAGACTGTATGTTATCTCTATTCTTTCTATATTCCATGTAATGGCCTTGAGCTGAAAATAATAATAATTATTATTATTAAGACTCTACAGTAGACCCCCATCTTTGCGGGGATGGGTACCACCCATCCCTGCAAATAGCTAAAATCCGCGAATACTGAAAACCCCTCTAAAAACGCTTAGAACTGCCTATTTTGATAGTTATAACACACAAATCCTCTAAAAATGCTTATACCTATATTTTAATAGTTGTGAAAATTATATGAAAATACTGTAATTTGTGAATCTTTCTCTATGAAAAATTCTGTGAATAGGCAAATTTCACAAACAAGGGTATATACAGTCCATAGAAAAATCTGCAAATAGGGGGGCAAGCAAGCCCTAATGGGTGCTGGTCCCAAGCCCAGATAAATAGGGAGGGTTGGTGTCAGGAAGGGCATCCAGCTGAAAAAAATCTGTGCCAAAACCTAAAATTGTGCCGAAATATGGAAAGAGGTAATACTAGGGCGTTATCCGTAAACAACGCACAGAGACATCGCCCAAACTCTGTGATAAGGCGATGGCTACTGCATTAGGAGCGGGTGCAGCTAAAGATAAGAGAAAAGAACGTAGATATTATGTGTATGCAAGAAACGCGATGGAAAGGAAGTACGTAAAGCTAAAGAGTTAGGTGATGGACATAAGCTATATTATAGTGGAGCAAATAAACAAGGTAGAAATGGAGTTGGCATAGTACTGTCTGGAGAACTGACGAATACAGTGATAGAAGTGCACAGAAAGAATGACCGTATTATCATCAGATTGAAGATATGTTATGGAGGAGAGATTCTGAATATTATAAGTGCATACGCACCACAAGTTGGTTGCACAGAAGAAGAGAAGGTAAATTTCTGGAGAGACATGGATGGAGTAATGCAAGAACTGGAAGAACATGAGAGGGTGACAGTGGTGGCAGATTTGATTGGCCATGTCGGAAGTGAAAATGAGGCGATTGGTCGGCTGCATGGGGACCACAGAATTGGGGTGAGAAACCCAGAAGGAGTGTGTGTAGTGGACTTTGCTGTGTTATTCGTCATGGCAATAGTAAATACAATCTTTAAGAAGAAAAGGAAACACCTAATAACATATAGGAGTGAGGGAAGAAGTTCCCAGATAGACTACTTTCCTGTATAAAAGGATAAAGCTGGTGGAGGTCAAGAACTGCAAAGTTAACCCAGGCGACCGTGTAGCCCCCCCGACACAGACTGCTATGTAGGGGTTGAATCTAACAAGGGAAAGAAAAACCAAAGCTAAAGGGATAAGGAAAATTAAATGGTAAAAACTAGTGAGGAAAGGGGATAAGAAGAGAGTATAAGAGGAAGGTTTTGGGGGATATTGATAGTATAGGAATTGAAGATGTTCAAGAATGGTGGGCACGAAATGCAGCAGTAATGAGAAGGCATGGAAAGGAGCTGCTAGGAGAGACAACTAGTATCATATGGGAAGAAAAGGAGAGTTGGTGGTGGGATGAAGACATCGAGAAAGTATTACTGAAAGATAAGGAGGCAAAGGAAAGATGGGAAGAGTTACAGTCAAGGTGGTGAAAAAGGTGGTAGCCCAAGCTAAACCAAAGTCTTATGATGATGTGTATAATGAGCTGGGGACAAAGGAAGGATTAAACAAAATTATCAAACTATCAAAGGCTAAAAATAAGAGCACCAAAGATATTACACATATCAAACAAATAAGATCAAGATGGTGTAATACTTAGAAAGGAGGAAGAAATTGTGAAGAGATGGAAAGAATATTTTGAACAGTTGTTAAAGGAAGAAAATAATAGACTAATAAGAGAGGATGGGCAAGTTAACATTGACATGGTAATGAGGTTTTCTAAGCAAGTGTTACTAAATGCACTGAAGATGAACAGGAACACAACCGGACCAGACATGATTCCTGTAGAGGCATGGTGTAAGAGTATATTGATCCCAATTTTTAAAGGGAATGGCGATGTCCAAGAGAAGTATCCAGTGTTATTTTGTGTTTTCTTGGTTGATATTGATGTATGGTTGTTGAGCATGTCTGTCTGGTGATTGTTGAGCTGGAGAGGTTTGCTGTACTTGGTTTTGCGTTTTGGTGGTTTCTTGAGTTGTCTGTTGGAGACAGTGTTGGTGTTGGCAGTTTGTGCTGGGTTGTTGGTGTGTGATTGTCGTGTTGTTTTGAGCTGTCTGGGTTCGTCTGCCCAGTGATTTGTTGGGTCGGCTAGCCTAGCCTAGCTATATCCAGCAGACAGCACAGATTTAACTAGCCCTGAGTATCTGGAGTTTGATGTGAGTACATGTGGTTGTGTTTTGGTGCTTTCTGTTTCGGTAAGGCAATTGTCCTGCTGTAAAAAGTAACGTAGAAGAGAGAATGGTTGAGAAAATGGACGAAAAATTCTGAGTGATGAATGCAGTGCAGGAGATGATGAAGGGATTCATGGGAGAGGGAGCAGTAGGAGGTAGGCCTACTGGGTCTTTTGATGGGCCAAGAGCATTAAGAAAATAAAAGAACAATTGGATGAGAGTACGAGTGACAAAGGTGATTTGGTTGTGATAAGTAAGGGAAAGAAGGGGAAGACACAGGAGAAGGATAAACCTAAGGACAAGAATAAGAATGGGGCTGAGGAAAAGAAGACGACTAAGGGAAAGAAGGTTAGTAAGCATGATGGACAGGATGAGACTAGGACTGAATACATTGGGGAAAGGGCTGAGTGATTTAGACAGGTGAGTGGAAACAGGTAGGTAGAAAGCAGGGTAAGTAGAGTGTAATCAAGAGCATGGAAGTTGATTTGCTGTATTTGGACGAGGTCAAGAGGGGTCAGAATGGAAGTAGCAAAAGTGAGAGTGAGCAGGAAGTACGAAAGGCTGTGTATATGAGAGAGGTACCCCGATGTGCACAATACGAGGAATATGGTGGTAGGGACATAGGGGACTTACGGAATATGAGAAGTATTGCGTGGCTAAGTATGGGGATAGCAAGAGAATTGGGTAGTTTTTGACAGGGTTTTTGTTGAGTATGTATGGGATAATGATGAGTATAGGAAATGTGCCTTATGAGAGTATGAAAGCCAGGATTGTGGAGCAGGCGAAGAGGATATAGAGTAGCATTAGATATAGGAGAAAACATGATTTTGGTGAGGCAAGAATTAATGTTGGTGAGTCGTTGTCAATGTATATATGCAGGTTGGAATCATTAGCTAGAAACAAATTTGGGAACAAAGGGATAAATGAGTGTAAAGAGTTAATGATGAAGTTGTTGGAGACTGTGCCTGAGAGTTTGTAAATCTGAAACATAAGGAGAAAATGCAATGGACGAATGAAAGGTTGATGTGGAATGACATTTTAGAAATAGTAGAGGATTACGAGTTAGATAAGTATATGAAAGAGAGTAGAAGTGTTACTGTTAGGACTGAAGTAGCTGAGGTTATACCAGAGGTTAAGAGCTATAGGGAGGCAGTTTTAGAAGGGCCGAGGCAAATGGCAGAGTGAGTGGTTGATAGGAGCGTTAGAGCAAATAACGTAAGTGTAGTTAACCCTATGAGAGATCGGAGTGCAAGCGTTGGAAGATTAGGGTGGGTCAGTTAGTCGTGAATGAGAGCAGCAGTGTTACAGATGTGGAAAGCCAGGACACAAGAAGAATGAATATTGGTGGGCATTAGGAGCATGCTTCAGGTGTGGGCAAACGGGGCATTTAGTAAGCGAGTGTAAGAAAGGTAGGGAATTAAGTGTTACAGGTAGGGCACATAGTGAGTGGATGTCAGGGTACCTGTGTGAATGCGATTTGCGGGAAGAATGGGCATTATGCTAGGGTGTGCAAAGAACAGCGTGTGAAATGTGTTGAATGTGGAATGGAAGGTCATGTAGCAAGTGTGTTTAGGTGAAAGAGGATGAGTCATGCTGGGAATTCAGGAAACTAGTGTTAAGGGGATTCAGTTGGGTGGGTCATCCAGTGTGCAACATTATGTTTGGGAGAATATGATGAGTGAATGGTTGAGGGTGAATAAGTATGAGCTGAGTGTCAGTGAACAAATGGGTCTGGGAGATCGACAGTTAAGTGTTGATTGAGTATGAAAAAGTGGAAGGGCGTAGAGAAAGGAAGTGGAAGGAATAAGCGAGAACAGCATGATAAGGGTGTTAGTGGTAGGGTGCAAACGGTTGATAAAGTTTGTAATACGGATGACTTTGAGGGATTGAATGATACTTATGCCATATGTGGGTTTGACTCGGCAGGGATAAGTGAGACTTCAGTGGGAAGGAAACCTAGTAGTGAGGAGGTAGTTGTTAATATTGATAAGTCTTTGCAAGAGTTTGACAGAAGTATGGATGAACTTAGTGGTTTGGTAGCAGAAATAAGGGAGATGTTGGGACCAGAGCTAGAAAAAGTCGAAGTAATGAATGAGATTTTGGAGGATGGTAGTGAGGGAGATAATGGGAATTTGAATGAAAATGGTTTGGAAGAAGTGAATGGCGATGTAACTGAGAGAATGTATAAGTGTCCTCAAACAAGATCCAGGGAGGCCTGCATCCGAGCATCCTTGGGTGCTGCAAAAGATGATTTAGTGTGGGTGTTGCGAGTGTAAGGAGACGTCAAATGTAAAGGGGGAGGTAATATGGAGGTGATGGAAGTTTATATTTCACAATGTCTGAGGGTTGTGAGAGGGAGAGAGAGCGCAAAATTGGTGGAGGAATAAATGGGAGTGGTTTAATGGCAGTCGTAAGTGTGTGTTGTGGTGATCGCCGAGTTTATCGGTGGGAATAGTGTGTTATGAGAGTGATAAGAAGTGAGTAAGTCAGAAAAGACAGTCAGATTCAGAAGTATCCAGTGTTTAGTGTTTTCTTTGTTGATATTGATGTTGTATGGTTGTTGAGCGTGTCTCTTGTCTGATGATTGTTGAGCTGGAGAGGTTTGTTGTGCTTGATTTTGGGTTTTGGTGGTTTCTTGAGTTGTCTGTTGGAGACAGTGTTGGTGTTGACAGTTTTTTGTGCTGGGTTGGAGTTGGTGTGGGAATGTGTTGTTTTGAGCTGTCTGTGTTCGTCTGCGCAGTGATTTGTCAGGTTGTTAAGTTGTATGTCGTGTTCTTGGTTGGTTGGTTCTGTTTTGTGATTCTTGGCGTGGTTGTGCCTCGGCTAGCCTAGCCTAGCTATATCCAGCAGACACAACAGCACCTACCTAGCCCTTATTATCTGGAGTTTGAGGTGAGTACATGTGGTTGTGTTTTGGTGCTTTCTGTGTTTCGGTAAGCCAATTGTCCTGCGTGTAAAAAGTAAGTAAAGGGGAAAGTGTGGCTGTGGGAAAATTTGTCAGCAGGTACGATTAATGTAACTGTGAGGAGTTTGCTTGCTTTTTTTTTTACTTCACTTTGATTCCGTCACAAAGGTATATTTTGCTTGAGGCAACTAATGGAGAAATTCGGGGAAAAGCAAAAGGACCTACGTATGGTATTCATCGACCTTGAAAAGGCTTATGACCGAGTCCTGAGACAAGAGGTATGAAGGAGTCTGAGGGAGAAGATGGTGCCAGAGAAGTATGTGCGATTGATACAAGAGATGGACCGGAATGTATTTACTAGAGTGAGGAGCAGTGTTGGGAAGGCAGGGGGTTTTGAGGTGAGAGTAGGATTACACCAGCGGTTGGCTCTGAGCCCCTTCATCTTTTAACATAGTGATGGACGTTATAAGAGGAAGCATGCAGGTGATATTGTTGTGCACGGAGAGCAGGGAAGATCTGGAAATGAAATTGGAAACGTGGAGAAAAGTACTGGAGAACTGAGGAAGAATAAGTAGATCTAAGACAAAATATATATGTACCACCAATGAGGGGGAAGATAAGAGAAAGTATTCAGCTTGGTGGAGAACAAATAAAGAGTGGCTAAGCTTAGTATTTGGGATCCTTTGTTAACACGAGGAAGTATGGAAGAAATTGCAAATTTTCCAAGACAATTTGTATTTTTCATAGCTACAAACCTGAGGTCTTAACAATAGGATAGAATTGGATAATTTTCTAGTGCCTAGCTGAGCTGGATCCTGTTAAAAATCGGAGATGAAAAAGCAAGGAATCTTAAGAGATCTGGCAACGAGTGCATACATCAGGTAAAAACCAGTCGAGGACCACGCACCCACGCTACCTGTGTTCAGACTTTCCCATCCCAGGATGTCATAAGGAGACAGAGGGGTGGCTAGAGGTGGACAGTAAAACATTAAGACCTCAGGTTTGTAGGTATGAAAAATACAAATTGTCTTAAAAAATTTGTCATTTGTTCATATGCAAACCAACCTTCAGTCTTGACAATAGGATAGACTTATACTTGGTGGGAGGTACAGACATCCTAAACCGGCTGGGGGCCTGCCCACCAGTTCAACTCCAAAAGAAATAACTACAGGAGAGGGACTGATGCCCGTGAGAAGCTAGATAAACTGATATCCAACAACTCGGCCACTGAGTTACATACAATGATATATGGGGAGATTCATTGCAGTAGGGAACTAAGGAGAAACTGACTATTTGAACACAAAGCAACCAAACTATCAGTATGACTACCTTACTCACCTGTATCAGACCAGTCCAGTGAATGACGTGTCTATTCCTCAACCCGCCTGTAGGAAGAAGGAAAGGAACAAGAGAAAGAAAGAGACCAGCCAATTCACTCATTCTCTCTTCCAAGTATGATCTTTTGTTTGACAAATTATAACAAATTTTCTCGAAAATTTTGTTCGAAAAACAAGTGTTCGACATAAACATTCGACAAACGAGGTAACACTGTATATGCTTCTTAAAAATCAGTTTCTTATCAAAAGTTACACCTAAAGTCTTAAAAAGTTATTGAAATTTACAACCATACTATTCTAGGTAAGTCACAATGCAAAAGCAATTTAAGGAGATTTAAACTTTTTAACGTTTGTAGCTTATAAAATTCTTGTATGTCAGAAAGACCTGTTTTGTTATGCATTTTTTAAAGAATGTAGTGCAATTTTGAAAGAACGAGTTAATCTTTTAGCACTAACTCATTACTTAAAATACTTCCCACATCCCAGTCCTACTATTTTCTCATGGCTCGGGGATTGACATGAACACCAAATAACTTGGCTATCTCAGACATTGGTATCCTGTCATGTATGTGCAATGTTGACCAATTTTTTTTTTTTAAACTAATTATAAACACCGGGTTTGTAAACAAAATAAATTTACCTTTATAGATTTACATTCATTTACGTAAGTTTTATTTATAACACAAATCACAGGTACACAATAAGAAACTAGAGAGAGAATTACATCAAAAATGAAAACAAGAACTGTTAATTGTATGACCTCAAAAAAACAAAAACCAAAAACTGTAAATCATAGGGTTTCACAAAGTTATACTACATAATTTGCAGGAAAGCAAATTAAGAATTACAGAAAAAAAATTTAAGAAATGGTGCTTGTATTTAAGAGATCAATTTGTCTTCTAAATCTCAAGCTGATTTTAACAAAGGGACATGGATTCAGAAACTGTTACAATTGTGATATAAATAAGACTGCAAACCTCGAGAGAAGCAATATCTAGGGAAAGCTTGCACCGAGATGAAAGAGGGTGATTTTTTAAGTACAGTATTTACTTGTTACTGAAAATTAGTAAGAAGACAATGGAAATATCTTCAGTAAATTTTAAACTATCATATGCACAAGTAAAATACAGAGCTGCTAAATTCATTACATGGTAATAGAACTCAAGGTTGAGTAACGAGGAAATATGGGGAGAAGCTTACCTCATGCCCTACGTAAACCTACATTCTTTTGCAACAAGAGACCAAGAAGAATTATTAAAATTCTAAGGAATAGTCAACATATGGACATATAACATGATGGCAATATTAAGGAAGAGCCTGGCCGACAATTGTACTGCTAAAGAAAAAATATGCAAAGAAGGAAAATTAATTTCGATACAAGAGGCTGGGCTCTACCATCAATAAGACACCAATGAAATCACAATTGACTTAAATTTGTGTTTGCTTAAAACCGCATGTAACTATTAAAACAGAATGAAAGGCACTAGTACGTGTATTGTACTTCAATTCAAATAAAAATACAAGGCATGAGTCAACACAAGAAATAAAAATTATTACAAGTGATGAGAAGCTTAGCCTCTATTCCATTTCAATATCAGTAGAATTACTACAAAAAAATGGCAGATGACAACTGGTAACAACTTAAGAATGGTCAACTAAAGGATAAAGTTTATGCTAATATCAAAACAAAGCAATAGGATAGCTCAAAACTGAAAAATGATATTGTAATGATACAATAAAGTTTGTTCATACTTACCTGGCAGATATATATATATATAGCTGTATTTTCCGAAGTCCGACAGAAATTAAAAAACTTACGACACACGTAGTGGGAGTCAGGTGGTTAGTACCCATTCCCACCGCTGGGAGGCGGGTATCAGGAACCATTCCCATTTTCTATTCATAATTTTATTTCCTCTGTCTCCTGAGGGGAGGTGGGTGGGTACTTAAATTATATATATCTGCCAGGTAAGTATGAACAAACTTTATTGTATCATTACAATATCATTTTGTTCATGAAACTTACCTGTCAGATATATATATAGCTGAATCCCACCTTTGGTGGTGGGAAGAGACAGCATAGAATTTTAGGAAACATATACATGCAGATAATTGATATCTTGGTTCCTTACCTGTTAGCATAGCTGGCTTCGTGGTTACTGCCACGTAAGTCTTGCTTGTGCTACTAGAGTTGCCAGCGAGGTAGAGACCTATAAGCTGGTGCACTCAAGATGATCTGTCAACGGGGGCGTGACCACAATGTGACTAGACCATTGACCATACAATGAGGGCAACGAAGTAAAAAACCACCTGGCCTAGTCTACCAAAGGTATCCCACTAAACTAGACTAAAGAAGGGAGATCCGCCTCGGGCGGTCGACCCCACAACCAAAAAACACACACAATTAAAAGCTCACCTAACCACTAAAGGAAAGGATGAGTGCTACCTACCTCCTGCCCCCAAAACAGTGTCTGCAGCAACGTATGGTCCAAGCGACGAGCAATGTTCGTTATGTCGCTTTCACCTCCCGCAGGTAGTGTGAAGCGAACACAGAGTTGCTCCGCCAATATGTGGCACTCAAAATGTCACTGAGTGCCATATTTCTGTGAAAGGCTATCGAGGTCGAAATAGCCCTCACCTCGTGGGCATTCACTTTTAAAAGCTTCATGTCACTATCACTACAAGTTGCCCGAAGGTCCTCTACAGTCCTTCGTTTTGTCTAAATAGAATTTGAGAGCCCTGACAGGGCACAGGACTCTCTCTGGCTCACTACCCACGATCTCTGTCAAACCCTTGATTTCAAATGTCTTGGGCCAAGGGTTGGAAGGATTTTCGTTCTTTGCTAAGAACATAGGGCTTAAAGAACAAACTGCATCGGAGTTCTTAAACCCAACATGCTTGCTTATTGCCTGGATCTCACTAACTCTCTTCGCCGTCGCCAGAGCAGTTAGAAAAAGTGTCTTCCTTGTAAGGTTTCTAAGCGAAGCTAAGTTGAGCGGTTCAAAATTACTGGACATCAAAAACTTTAAAACAATGTCTAAGTTCCAAGAAGGAACTCTTGGTTGAGATACCTTCGAAGTCTCGAAAGACTTCAGGAGATCATGAAGGTCTCTGTTATTGGCTAAGTCCAGCCCTCTATGCCTAAAGACTACAGAAAGCACACTTCTGTAGCCTTTTATCGTAGGCACCGCTAAGCGAACTTCATTCCTCAAGTAGAGAAGTAATTCTGCGATCTGGCTCACAGAGGTAGAGGTGGAGGAAATGCCTTTCTTCCTACACCAGCTCCGAAAAACAGCCCACTTGGATTGGTATACGGCAATAGAAGAAGGTCTCCTTGCCGTTGCGATTGCTTTAGCCACAGGTCTTGAAAAACCCCTCGCTCTGGCCAACTTCTTGATAGTCTGAACGCAGTCAGACTCAGAGCAGGGAGGTTTTTGTGATACCTCTCGAAGTGGGGCTGTTTGAGTAGATCTATCCTTGGAGGCAGAGTCCTCGGAAAGTCTACTAGAAAAGACATGACCTCTGTGAACCAGTCGGTCGCTGGCCAGAAGGGGGCAATGAGAGTCATCCTCGCTCCCTCTGATGCCACGAATTTCCTTATTACCTCCCCTAGGATCTTGAACGGGGGAAAGGCATATACGTCTAGTCCCGTCCAGTCCCAAAGAAGAGCATCTACTGCTACTGCTCCTGGGTCTAGAACTGGTGAGCAGTACAGCGGGAGTCTCATTGTCCTGGAAGTTGCGAAGATGTCTACGAGAGGACATCCCCATAACTTCCACAACCTCTGGCATACTTCCTGATGAAGGGTCCACTCCGTCGGCAGAAGTTGACCTTGCCGACTGAGAAGATCTGCCCGGACGTTTTCTACTCCTGATACGAATCTCGTCAGGATAGAGATGTCGTGTGCCTTCGCCCATAACAGGATCTCTTTTGCAAGGAAGAACAGGGATCGAGAGTGGGTTCCTCCCTGTTTCTTGAGGTATGCCAGGGCTGTGGTGTTGTCCGAGTTGATCTGCACCACATTGCCGGAGACTTCGTCCTGAAAGAACTGGAGCGCCAGATGAACTGCTGCCAGCTCCTTGAGGTGTATGTGCCAGGACACCTGTTCCCCTCTCCAGGTGCCTGACACTTCCTCCCCCCCCCAGTGTTGCTCCTCACCCAGCGGAAGACGCGTCGGAGAACAACACTAGGTCGGGGCTCTGAAGCTTGAGGGAAAGACCCTCTGCGAGCTTCAAAGGGTCGGTCCACCATCTTAGATGTTCCTTCACCTCTTCCGATAACACCAGAATCGATTCCAAATCGTTTTGGTGCTTCCAATTGTCCGCCAGGAAGAATTGAAGAGGTCTGAGGTGCAACCTCCCTCGGGAAACAAACTTCTCCAGTGAGGAAATGGTCCCCAGCAGACTCATCCATTCCCTCACCGAGCATGATTCTTTCCCCAGAAAGGCTGACACTTTGCTTAGGCGATCTAGTTGTCGCCCCTGGGACGGAAAAGCCCGAAAAGCCACCGAGTCCATCTGAATCCCCAGATAGACTAAAGACTGAGAAGGGGTCAGATGTGACTTTTCGAGGTTCACCAGAAGCCCCAGGGACTTCGTTAAAGACAAGGTCGTGTGAAGGTCCTCCAGACACCGGTCTTTCGAGGAGGCTCGTACGAGCCAGTCGTCCAGGTAGAGAGAGATCCTGACTTTGGAAAGATGAAGCCACCTCGCAATGTTCTTCATCAGTAGGGTGAATACCATCGGAGCAGTGCTGAGTCCGAAGCAAAGCCCTGAATTGAAGCACTTTTCCTTTCAGGACAAACCACAGGTATTTCCTCGACTGGGGGTGGATGGGGACGTGAAAATACGCTTCCTGGAGATCTAGTGAAGCCATCCAATCCCCCGGTCTTAAGGCTCCCATCACTGACTGAGGTGTCTCCATCTTGAACCTCTGCTTGATGACAAAGAGGTTCAGGTTGCTGACATCGAGTACGGTCGCCATTCCCCGACTGCTTTGGCACCAGGAACAGTCGGTTGTAAAATCCGGGGGAATTCAGGTCGGAGACCTGTTCTACGGCATGTTTCACGATCATCTGATCTAGCAGATCGTATTAGACTTGTTGCTTTTCTCCCCGATAAGAAGGTGACATGTCCCTGGGTGTCGTAGACAGCGGGGGTGGTTTCAGGAACGGGATCCAGTAACCCTTCTTTATGATGTCCAAGGACCATTTGTCCGCACCTCTCTCTTCCCAGGCTTGCACAAAAAGCTGAAGCCTGGCTCCAACCGGTGACTGAAGGACTTCTGTCTCACTTCTTGTTCTTGGCAAGCGCAGTGGCTCTGCCTCTGGAAGTGCTTCTTCCTCGAGGGGTCTGGTCTCGAGGAAGAACTACCCTCGAAAGGGCTTCGATTCTTGAGAATCGAAACTCCCGAGGACGAAGGTACCGCAGGTCTCCTTGAAGATTGTGCGAGGAGATCTTGCGTGGCCTTCTCCTGTAGGCTGGTAGCAATGTCTTTTACCATAGCCTGGGGGAAGAGATGATCCGAAAAAGGAGCGAAGAGCAAATCTGCCTTTTGTGACGGAGAGACAGATTTAGCTGTAAAATTACAAAACAGGGATCTCTTCTTCAAGAGCCCTGTGCAAAAGTGAGCTGTAAGCTCCTCCGAACCATCTCTGACGGCCTTGTCCATACACGACATTACGCTGGACAGCTCCCCCAGACTAATCGAGTCGGAACTCCTAGACTTGGCATCCAGAACTCCCAGACACCAATCTAGAAAGTTAAAGACCTCTAACGCTCGAAAGAGGCCTTTAAGGTGGTGGTCCATTTCCGTAGTAGACCAGGAAACTTTCGAAGAGGACAGGTGACACCCCCTCGAGGCATCCACAATGCTTGCGAAGTCTCCTTGGGCTGACGAGGGAAGTCTAATACCTACGTCTTCTCCCGTCTCGTACCAAATGCCTGCTTTCCCACTAAGTCTTGAAGGTGGAAGAGCAAAAGAGGTCTTTCCCTGAGACTTCCTTTTCTCCATCCAGTCATGGACTTTACGAAGAGCCCTCTTTGTCGAAAGGGACTTCTTCATTCTGACAAATGCCGAGACTTTGTTGATCTTAGAAGAAGAAAGTTGAGAGGGAGGAGAGCGAGGAGCTTCAGGATGAAAAGTATCTCCAAACTCCGATTGAAGAAGGCGGGTCAATACCTGGTAGTCAGAAGAGACCGCCACCAACGGTTTCTCATCATCAACTTCAACCGAAGCGTCGCTAACCTCTGCTTCCGACACAGGGGAAGTCGGAGGAAGTAAGGCTGAACCAAAACTATCTGGTCTAAGTTTCCAAGAGGAGCATTGCTGTGAAATGGAAGGCAAAGCTGACTCCTTAATAGAAACTCCAGTTGTCTCTCTAAGCCCCGAAGTAACTTGCAAAGTATCATCAAAAACAGGTGGGTGACGACGAAAATCCACATCCGCGTCCACCCGAGCGTCCGCTGGCACACACCTGGCGACCACTGGCGCACACCTAGCGTCCACTGGCGCGCGCCTGGCTGCTACTGGCGTGGGATTGGCGTCCACTCGCGCGCTGCTGGCGTCCGCTGGCGCACGCTTGGCGTCCACTGGCGTGCGTATGACGTTCACTAAAGCGCGCTCTGCTTCCGCTGGTGCACTCTTAGTTGTCACTGGCGCTCACTTGGCTTCCGACCGAGCGTCAAGATCCTGAACTTGCACCGAAGCGTCCACGCAAATATCGAGATCTCGCACAGCAAGTTTACGAGCGGGTAATACCGCTTCATGCGAAGAGCGTGTAACTTCCTCTTCGCGTCCTCTAGAGAGCTGCTGGGGAGTCGCACGAACTCTAGCAGGAGAAGAAAGTGGAGAGAGAGATGAGCGAGGAGGAGAGGGAGACCTTCTAGATCTCTTCACAGGTAGACGGTCATCCTTTCTCCGGGGACGTGGTTGCGTCCCTCTCTTAGAAAGAGCATCAGCAAGTTGTTGCTGCAACGAGCGCAGGATCTTCTCAGTAGGAGAGGATTCCTTGTCAGGTGACGGGCTGATCCTGTGAGGGGGCGAGGGGACGCCTTCTTCCTTCTCCCAGGAACTGCCGCAGAACGCGCTCGGGAGTGACTGGGGCGCTCAAAAAAGTCATCATCCGATGACTCTTTACGTTTCTTCTGTGGCGGGAAGGCTGCGAACACACACTCAGGCGAAGATCGCCGCTCGAGAGCAAAAACTGGACGTGAAGCGTCACGATCACCAACGCTCCTTTTCAGCGGGCGTGAAACTGACTGAGAGCTCCACCCCTTGTGCGGGGAGGAAGCCTCAGAAGAGAAACACTCTTTGAGGAGACGTGCACGCGCACGCTCCTTGGCAGTCTGGGTCGCGTGAACAGATACTGCCGAAGGCACGTCAGATCGGTGGGCGTTCCCCGTAACCCTCCTGCGGCTTTCGACATACCCTCTCCCTGAAACCTGGGAGTCCGGCAGCGGTCTAGGCCTAGAGGCGAAATGGGGCCGATCTGACGCACCCTCCACAAACGAAGGAGCACTGTCACTGCACTTTGCACCTTCACTTTTGCCTTCTAAGGCGAGCACTTTAGATTCTAAATTACGAATCGACTCTAAGATAAGCGTAAGGGTATTACCCTCCACAGACACTGTTTCAGGGCCCGAAGGCAACACTACAGGGTTAGGAGTAGTGATTAAAGGAGGGTTAGTAGGAGAAACATGAACTTCCTGACGTTTACCTGAAACGCTCCTGGAGGAAGACCTCCTTAACCTATCCCGTTCAAGCTTACGAAGATAGGACTCATACGCTCTCCATCCAGAATCAGAAAGACACTCACATTCCTTGCAGCGACTTTCATACATACAATCATGCTCCCTGCAACTCTTACACAAAGTATGAGGGTCTACTGATGCTTTCAGTAGCCTACCTCGACAATCACTCTTGGTACAAAACCTGGCGCTAGCCGAACTAGAACACATCTTATTTAAAGAGAAATCAAGCCAAAATCAATCAAATCCACAATAAACGTGTGCCTAGCCACCGATCCAAAAGTCAAGATACCAAAAAATCAAAAAGGGGTACTTATAGTAGCCAAGTTTCCTAAATTCCAGACGGAGGTGCTGAAAACTGTTTACAACACCGGCGACAGAAAAATTATGAATAGAAAATGGGAATGGTCCCTGATACCCGCTTCCTAGCGGCGGGAATGGGTACTAACCACCTGACCCCCACTACGTGTGTCGTAAGTTTTTTAATTTCTGTCGGGACTTCGGAAAATACAGCTATATATATATCTGACAGGTAAGTTTCATGAACAAAAAAGGAGTTTAAAAATTAAGCAAACCTGTGTAAAGATAATCATATCGACATTTTTTTTTTTTTAACTAAAGCTTTAAAATGAGGAAAGTGGGAAACAGTGTGAGGGCTATATCCATGTCAGGGGAACCCATCACCAACAAGAAAGGTAAAATGATCATCTACCTAAATTCTTAGTTGGTTGGAAGAGTAGCAAAGGGCCAGGCTCTAGTAAAGCAATGATTTGTATTTTGTGTAAATACACTCATTTGATTGACTGTTGTCAAGCTCTCCTCTCCACAAAAATGCACTGAAAAGGTCAAGCAAATGGTGAGTAAAAATTCTGTTAACACAATCCAGGTACTTTTTAATTCTCTACAACTTTTTATAACATTTTGATTAAGTGTACTGTTTCACACCATGATGAATATTCTGCTTAGTATCTCCTGAATACTCAGCTCTTCCAC
>NC_087200.1:146791055-146803555 GCF_015104395.2 Macrobrachium nipponense
CAGCTCTTCCACATGTGAAATCCTATGCATCCTGTTTATCTCAAGCATGCCTCTTAAACTTTTCATTAATCAATTTCTGATCCAGTAATACAAAATAGACTTGATTTCTTTCTGCTGCAATGTAATTATTATGGTGCAAAGTTATTGGGCCATTAGTATAATGGTCACTAGTTCAAAGGGGTTATAACCAACTGAGAGTCATTAGCGCATCTGCTGAGCACCAGCAGGACTGACTACCCATGTCAGAGATCCAAGAATCCTAATAACTTAAGGCCCGTGAAGAATATTCCAACATGTATTGTAATCTCTTCAGGGTTCTATCACAAGACAATGTAAATTCACCTTCAGGTATTATTTACTAAACTAGCTAAAAACTGTCGCTTCCAGTAAAAATTGTGTAATCTTTTATCTTTCCTAGAATACACAGGACAAAACAGTGTAGTATAAGAGCAAAAAACCAGTTACAATTCCATCTGAATTTGTTTGTGATATCTTAGTTGTTAAATGATACTGGAAATTCAGTCAACTTGCATCTTTTACATAAATCTTCATAACTTCCTCTCTCAAAGTGAGTAAATTATCAGTCAGGCTTTGACCAATGAAGTTAAAATAACAAAAATATTAGATGCCCCTGAAACCTTTATACATTAAGCCATTTCATTGTAGTAAATGTATATGATAAAAATCTTCCAGCATATTTCCAACAGAAATCATAATTTCATAAAATATTATTGTCACTTCACAGTTACAGCTTCAAACCTAACCACCTCAATGAAAATTTCCTTCTGTTATATACTTATTCCAAGTTGATGACAAGTTCTAAACAGTATGAAAAAGACAAGTCACTAGAAGAAACAAGCTACACTTCACTGGCGATGAAATTCAGTACATTGTAGAAACTTTATCAAAACTTCATTTTCATTCAGAAGCTTAAATTATGCACAACAGATGCTATATTCCATAATTAAAAAGCTTTCCTCTACTGACTTGGTGAATTTCACTTCATACTGGTTAATACAAGCCCAAATGACTATGGTCAGTATCATTTACATGATCTACACCGTGTAGAGGGAAAATAGTCTCACATTTAATGTTAAGGAATATAAAAGAGCAAATTAAGTTACTCTGTACAATACATAATAAATCATGCACTCTCATCATTCATATTTGCAACTCATAGCATTCCTTATTTTCATGTATACATATACACCAAAGATTCATACATTTTTCATTAATATTTTTAAGGATGTACAATACTAAAAGATAAAATATTACAGTTTGTACACTTTAGTATCAGTAGATATTTGGGTTTTTCTGCAATACATCAGAAATTAACATCACTAATCACCCTGATGTGGCATGATGAAATCAATGGGCTGGAAGTGATTAACTATTATATAGTGCTAAATTATATCAGAGAATGTAAGGTTTCACAAAAGAAAAGTGCACAGTTTCATAGAGTGCATGGAAGTGTATCTCAATAATAGTCTAAATGTACTTTAATAAAGTCTTCACTTTCCCATGATGGACAATTGCCATTGTAATATGAGTTAGTGTTCAAGTTGAGAATATTATTTTATAATAATATCAAAAGCTGGAATGCCATTTAAATATAAATGAGCTAAACCAAAATTAATGAATGATGAAATGATGCAATACAGGATCTTTAAAGAGCATTGTGTAAGTGTTCTGTGCTTTTTTTCATGTGGTTTAAAAAATAAAACATGGAATTTTCCCAAAAGCACAAAGAAATGAAAACCACACGATTCCACTGTGGCAATTTTAATTACATGGACAGAAATACTCATCCCTTTTCCTTGTGTATATTTACAAACCATAACCACCACCAAACAGTACATGATACCGCATTTCCCATGCTTTCATCTATCACTTATGAGTCAGAATGTTTTTATTCTAGTAGTCCACCAAATCATACACAATTTGCCATGGCTTTATTACACAAAATGTAACTGAATAATCATAAGTCTACTGTAAACAAGGCAAATAGTATTTTTCTTTTCATATGATAAATACCTCCATTCATGAAAGATACACTTGAAAACTTAAACATCTCACAAGTCTGAATGAAGAGTACCATGTTGTTACTGTCTCGTTCTTTCTTTGCAGAAAACATTAGTATTTAGACCTTGCTGAATTTGTTCCTGGGTCTTTAACATTCATGTTCATCTGCTGCTAGCGTAGGTCAGGCTTGCACTTGCACTCTGTAGTTAGAATCTCTTATATCATTTTTACCAGCGTTTCTATTGTTCCGTCGTTTCTCAAAATCGGGTGGTGGAGGATACTGGTCAATTTTGGGTGACTTGATTGTTGGAGGAACTGAAAAAAAAAAATCTTGATAAATGTATTTGGCAAATTTATTAATCTCGCGGTTGCTACCCTATCGTATGCCTGAATACGTAAAATAAAATTTAGGCCAAGCCCTGGGACCTATGAGGTCATTCAGTGTTGGAAAGGAAACTGACAAGAAGAGGGTTTTAGTGGTGTAACAGTAGGAAAATCTTGCCGTGGCACTATGAAACAACGGTTAGATACTCTACCCCCTAAAGGAGAAGGTAAGAGTCATGAAACAGAGAATTAAGCTCCTGCTTCCTGTTTATGATAAGTAGTATGTTTGGTATTACCAATGACTCTAAACTTTCCGTGTCAAAAATTTCTAAAAACACATTAGTAAACATTTATATTTGCAGTTTCCTATATCTAAGTAATTATTACAGCAAGGTTCAAATTTTTTTATACATCCTATCACTCCCTCTCCTACTAGTTACCAAATTGGTCTTTGGTATTGCTCATTTAACTTCATCATAGGGAGGTCTAATATTAAACGTTTACTATAGATTACATCCAAAACAGTGTTGCAGGTTAACACTCCAACATTTTATGTTAATTACCATGCACAATTATAAGCAAGTGATTATGGCCTACTGATGAACTCTGTAAGGCTGGACCCCATTGGCATTTATAACTTCAAAAGTGTACTGCACCAAAATGACAGCTACCTTGTAAGATAATCAGTTTTTAAGAAACTCAGCTATTAATGATAAATATTTTAGACAATCACAGCCTCACTGCCAAATCATGTACATGTCAAATTACATTAAAGATAAGAAATGCTTACTTGTTCCTCTGTAGTGTGCTAGTTGTTGATAGACTTGTTTCATCCTTTCAATGTTGTGCTGACTCTGCTTCATATGGTCTACCATTGGCATTGGGTAATCCTTTCCAATGATACATTTGGAGGCTCTCTGAACCGTCTCTGGAGCAGTCCAAGGCTCATGGATATATTTGGTTGGAAAGTTCTTAAGTACTGGCAGGTACGTTCTGAGGAGTACAATAATGTATTATTTAAAAAGGAATTATGTGTATAAATTGTAACAGCTAATACTATTAAATTTAATATTGAAACATTGCAGTTTTAACTTTTCCTTTTTTGTTTACAGTAAATTATAGTATACAGACATTTCCACAGTTTTTGGTAACTGAAAAAATTGGTAAGACTGATATTACAAAGAAAAATGCAGTGACTATGAACAAGTCAGCAAAAAAAAAAAAACTAATTTTTTTCTGTAAACCTTCACTATCAAAAGTTCCATAGAGTATTAAACTTTTCCTAGTACTGTATATTCAACACTATACATCGCATACATTAGCTGATCAATCATTTTTTTTATTTTTCAAAGCTGGAACAGTCCAGTAGTTGAGCTGTCCATTCACAGGAGGATCATTCATTCAATCTCTTCAAAGACTGATACACTAACTCGGTTTATCAAATGTTGGAACACAGTTCATCAGAAGGCTGGATTACTCACCCACTTTCACCGTAAGGTGGATGACTTACCCAAAGTTCTTTAAAAGTTGAATGTTTTCACCTTCTTATCTTATGTGACAGATGTTACAGTCCTTGACGAAGTTAGCGAGTGCCACATGACTGACAGAGGGTTTCTAGGTTCTTTCTTTCTTCTGCTAGCATGATTTACAGAACATTCTCCATACAAACACATGTGAGCATGTATACAATTAAACATGTATACAGCTAATGTTCTGCCAATTACTCACGGATTTAGATAAGTACACTGGTAAAAAATTGAATATTTCTGATTATTCAACATATAAAATTAGTCTCAAAGCTTCAAATATTTGAAGTCTTTCAGAAAGTACCACTTTGAAAATAAGTAAATATTCATACATGCATACCTAAAAATAATTCTGGAACAATACATGCCAAGTGAAAAACCATGTTTGTAACACAGGGCAAGTTCTTTCATACAAAACCATTAATCTAAATGGCTATATTTGTGTCCCAATACTACCATGTTCAGTCTTTTGTATGTAATACATAAGGGAGTTTCACTAGGCATCCACCATCTAGATTCTCTAATATGTCTCAAGCGACTTCTCCACTTTTCATGTAAAGAGATAAAACAAAAAGGAGGCCAACACAGGGAAGTCAAGCCTAGAAACTTAAGAAATAATAGTAAGGTAAATACAAAGCCAAGCATTAAAAACGCCTAAAAATGACCAAGGTCTCCTCATATATGAAAGTAAATTAGAACACAATCCACTTACTCTACACTATAGTACAAGTAAAATGTGAAAGTTGTTAGCACAGATGAGAGGTGACTAAGAGTACTGAAGATGAAAAAATGTGAAAACGTACAAAATGAAGAAATCATGGACTGAAATGAAACAAACACTGCAAAAAGGCTAAATTCCATGGATGATCAAAAGTAAATTACTCACAATAATCCTAAAGACAACATCAATAACTTATCAATACCTTTTACAGTAAATAAAAATTCACTCATCACTTACTAAGGGCACTTCAGTGAAAAGGCCTAAGTAATTATTAATAATGATAGAAGAGAAACACGGGAAATGAATGAGTAATAAGCACTGAGATGGTAATCCTTTGAGAAGAAAAGAAGTAGGAGAACAGTGAACAAAGCAGCTGGCATCAGTTAGGGTACACGAAAAGTGAGGAAGATCATTTTAACAAATCAGAGGATCCAAATAGAAAGTACTTGAGACTATCTTTTGCCTTACACACGAATGACTATGAATTTGGTAACATGTAATATACAAATATAGCTATATACAATTAACAGGGTTTTGATGGAAAACTGCTTTTTAACAAATATGCAGCACATAATCCTAACTTCTGAAGAAAGGGAGCAATAGCAAAACCTAGGCAACATAAATAATAAATGAACATTTCTGTGCAACACTCATATGTCAGTCACAAAATACATGATTAGCAATTAGTAAGGATTTTTTACAATAAAAAAAAACAATTAAAAAACATACTACTAAGATAACAAGCATCATTCTTACAGAAGATTATGTACATTACAGTACTTCGTTATCAAATGCTCTCTAATCACTGACAAGTAGTTTAGACAAAATAATGTGGGTCTTTGTTGTGCATTGTTTCAGAGATTCAAATGTGCTGATAATATAAATTTCTCTGATCTCATGTTGATTGCTCTGACTTGCAATCAAATGATGTTTGCCAATAAATTATCATATTTATATATAAAATATATATATTTATATATACAGTGGACCCCAGGATTCGCAGGGGATGTGTGCCACAATCTGCCCGAATGGCTCAAATCCGTGAATACGTACTTAAAACCCTCTTCTAAAAATACTTAGAACTACCCATTTTGATAGTTCAAACACAAAAAAAAAAAAAATCTAAAAGTGCTTATACTGGAGTATTTTAATAGTTTTAACACAAAAATTTCATTTTGAAAATACAGTAATTTGTGAATATTTTTCAATAAAAAGCACTGCAAATAATCTGTGTGTATGTTCCATAGAGAAATCTGTGAATCAGGGTGAGTGAGTGAGTGTGTGTGTGTGTGTGTGTGTGGCTTAAGCAGGGTCCACAAAACATCATTTACATGAAACATTTTGCAAATTTGCTCTGTGCATCTTCACTCTGCAAATTTACAGAATCTTTTTAAAAACAGTTGAGAAAAAAATATTATTTAAAAAAATTAATATAACTAAAAAAGTTTACAGCAACACAAATGACCAATACTTGATGCCGACCTACGTTTTCTGTTATGCTATATAAAGAGAAGCGGAATGTTAAAAGTTCAAAGACGGAACAAACTTTGACATATAAAGACTTGAGGGTAGTTCAGTAATCACTATGGCTTGTTCCACCAGTACATAATAGAAAATGCTTTTTATCCATGTTAGATCTCATGAAGGTCTGCAGTTTGTCCTTGTAGTTGAAGAATACACCAATCTTGAGTTAATTGATTGGAATTAATTTAATCTTAAGGCATCCAAATTCTTGTTCAATTATTTCTTTAAGTTTGGTTGAAAACTTGTTGTCTGAAATAAACAGGATTGTGGGAAATATATTTTACTTTGGGACATTATAAGAAGGTGTCGGATTAGAGAAGCATTGTGACAACAGCCTGTTAATTACTTTAAAAACTACATTTTCTGGATATGAGTTCTGTTAGAAAAATTTACTAAAAACAAAATCTCCTTGTGAAAAAGAGACCAACTCAAAGAAAATCGAAAAGCCTTATAAACCCAAGTGCATATGGAGTTTAAGAAAAGAGTGAACTATGAAGTTGTTAAAAAGTCCACTATATGTTTTATTCCAATACACAGATGCAGTAAATTCACCGCTGTCTCTGCTTACATTGATATGGTCCAGTTTCTGGACCATATTAATAATCAACACCAAAATATAAAGTTTACCATGGAAAAAGAGAAAAAATTTGTTCACCTTTTCTAGATATCAATGTAAGCATAAGACAATAGTGAATTTACTACAACTGTGTATCGGAATAAAACATACATTGAACTTTCTAACAACTATAGTTTATGCTAATAAGAATTTTAAACTGAATTCCAAACACACTTTGGTTTATAAGGCTTTTCGGTATACTTCGAGGTGGTCTCTTTTTCATAATGAGATTTTGTTTTTAGCAAATTTTTCTAACAGAACTCATATCCTGAAAATTTGGTTTTTAAAGTAATTAACAGGCTGCTGTCATCACACTCCTCTAATCTGACACCCTCTTATAGTGTCCCAACAAAATATATATTTCCCACAATTCTGTTTATTTCAGACAAGTTTTCAACGAAACTTAAACAAATAATTGAACAAGAATTTGTATGCTGCAAGATTCAATTAATTCCAATCAATCCACTCAAGATTGGCATATTCTTCAACTACAAGGACAAACTGCAGACTTTCATAGGACCTACCATTATTTATAAATTCAAGTGCCCGGAATGTCTCGGTATTTATGTTGGATCTTGCCATAGGTTACTGCAGTTGAGATATAGTAGCCATATGGGATACCGTTTTATAACAGGTCAGAAACGGAGTAAGCCAGAATTTTCTAATATAAAGAACCATGCCTCCATATGTAAAATCAAAGTGAATACAGTGCATTTCTCTATTATTGTGGAATAAGCCATAGTGATTACCTAACTACCCTTGAGTCCTTATGTGTCAAACAGCTTGTTCCCTCTTTGAACTCTATGTTCTGCTTCTCCTCTTTATCTAGCATAACTAAAGTTGTAGGTTGGCGTCAAGTCTTGGCCATTTGTTCTTCTCCTTCTCTTTACAATGCTTTTTGAGCACTGGGTCTTTTTTACTGTAAACTTTTTAAGTTATATTAATGTTTGTAAAGAATATTTTTTTCTTTCTTAACATTATTTTGAAAATAATTTCGGTAAATTTCAATTATTTTGGTATATTTGCAGAGACTGAAGATGCACAGAGCAAATGTGTAAAATGTTTCATGTAAATAAACTATTTTATTGCCTTTTAGATCATGTGTTTTGCAGACCCTGCTGTTAGCCTTTGTATATATAAAATATAGTATATATATGTGTGTGTGTGTGTGTGTGTGTGTGTGTGTGTGTGTGTGTGTGTGTGTGTGTGTGTGTGTGTGCGCGCGCGCGCTATGTTAATGGCAATCCGGTTTTATGGCACTTGTCTAGCAGCCTCCAATTGGCAATTTATGGTGCCATGATATACTTAACAGAGGTGCCATTTGCCGGTTATTGGTGGTTTTTGGTTATCAGCAACCCTCCAAGAACGGAACCCACGCCGATAACCAGGGACTGCCTGTACACACAGTGGACCCATTTTCGCACACCACTTTATCACAGATGATTTTTGTGGATTATATCTTTCAGTATTACAAGGGAACTTTCACCACTTTGAGAATATTTTCATTGAGCAATATTCACTACTTGCTGTATTTCATTTTATTTTCATTACTAAATACATTTTTATAAAAAAATATTTACTAATTTTCAAATAGCATCAATGTCAACAAAGCAAAATATCTATAAAATAAATGTTTAATAAAAATTCTGAGCCCCTAGAATAAAATTAACAATTTTACGATCTCTCTCTCTCTCTCTCTTTCATATTAGTGTTTTTGGATGACAGAGCATATTGTACAGTATCGAATATTTGCTAATTATTTAAATTTAATTTCCCAGTCAGCTTTTATTTGATTTGTATTCAAATTTTTATTACATTTTGCTGCGTTTACATTAATATTACTACTATTTGAAAATGATTAAATCATTGTTATAGGCATTTTTGTAGTAGTATATATACTTAAACAGTAACAGTTGAAGGAGGGTAATCTGACTTTTGGGTGTTTTGGGGTGCAGGTTTGGGGTGTATTTTGGTTTGAAAATATGAAATTGTTTTAGCATAATAATTTGAGGTATTTTTTTTACACTTAAATCATGCAGTGAACAGTTAAAATAGGCAGTTAAAAGCATTTTTGCTTAAGGGGTGCAGGGTATTTGGCAGTTATAAGCATTTTTAGAGGGGATTTTGCATTTTTGCTGAGGGTTCTGGGAACTATCCCCGCTAAAAAGTGGTGGAGCACTGTGTGTGTGCATATATCTATCTATCTATCTAATCTATCTATCTATCTATCTATCTATCTATATATATTATCTATATCTATTATATATTTGTATATATATATATATATATATATATATATATATATATTATGTATATATATATATATATTATATATATATATTTATTATACATTATATGAATTTTTATCACATCACCATGATTCACATACATGTATTAGGCTACAAATGTGAATTTTTGAGTTGATAATCATTTTGTCCTCTTGTGGATTCGAACCAGCGTACAAAGGAGAAATCAGGACTTCAATGACATTACTGACTCTACAAAGAAGTGTCGGTAATGTCACTGAAGCTCTGATTTCTCCTCTGTACGCTGGTTTGAATCCACGAGAGGACGAAATGATTATCAACAAAAAAATTCCCCTTCAGTTAACTTATTTGAAAATATACTAATTCCTAGGTAGAGGGAATTGAATATTAAAGGACATTTGTAGCTTAACCCTTTAACGCCAATTGGACATATTAAACGTCGACATAAATTGTCTGTCGGGTGCCGATTGGACGTATGGTACGTCGATAAAAAAAAGTTTTTTTAAAAATTCGCGGAAAAATACTTATAGGCCTACCAGGCAAAAACTTTTGAATCACGCGCCTTGGGGGATGCTGGGAGCTCATGGATCAAGGCGTTTTGTTTACAATCGTTACACAGGCGCAAATTTCTTTCTTATCGCATTAAAAAGTATCAGTGACACATCTCAGAAATTATTTCGTCACTTTAACATAATTTTTACACCATTTTAAATTAGCCGTTACATGGAGTATTATATATGAAAATGTGCGCAATTTTTATGTAGAATACAACAATAAAATACTCATGATTGTAGCTTTTATCAGTTTTGAAATATTTTCATATAAATAACGACAAGTGCCAAAATTTCAACCTTCGGTCAACTTTGACTCTACCGAAATGGTCAAAAAATGCAATTGTAAGTTAAAACTCTTACATTCTAGTAATATTCAGTCATTTACCTTTATTTTGCAATAAATTGGAAGTCTCTAGCACAATATTTTGATTTATTGTGAATTTATGAAAAAAAACTTTTTCCTTACATCCGCGCTGTAACTCTTCCGATAAATTTTTTTGTGCGATTGTCGTAATGTTTGCACCATTTTAAATTAGCCGTTACATAAAGTTTTATATATGGATATGTGGGCAATTTCATGCACAATACAACTAAAAACAACCCATGGTTACAGCTTTTATCAGTTTTGAAATATTTTCATATAAATAACAATAAGTGCCAAAATTTCAACCTTCAGTCAACTTTGACTCTACTGAAATGGTCAAAAAACGCAATTGTAAGCTAAATTCTTATATTCTAGTAATATTCAATCATTTACCTTCATTTTGCAACAAATTGGAAGTCTCTAGAACAATATTTTGATTTATGGGGAATTTATGAAAAAAAAAAAAAAAAAAAAAAATTTCCTTACGTCCGTGCGGTAACTCTTCAGAAAAAAATCAGAAATTTTTTCGGCCGATTGTTGTAATGTTTGCACCATTTTCAATTAGCCATTACATAAAGTTTTATATATGAAAATGTGCGCAATTTCATGAAAAATACAACAAAATAACTGAAGGTTGTAGCTTTTCTCATTTTCGAAATATTTGCATATAAATCACGATAAATAGAAAAAAACACACGTTCGGTCAACTTTGACTACCGAAATGGTCGAAAAAGGCAATTGTAAGCTAAAACACTTACAGTCTCTAGCACAATATTTAGATTTATGGTGAATTTAAAAAAAAAAACTTTCCTTCCCTCCGCACGCAGATTCCCCGCCGCAAATCTCCGAAATGCATTCTCGTAATATTTTCTCCGTTTCATATTAGGCGATTCATAGTGTTTTATAAATGAAAATGTGTGCAATTTTATGTAGAATACAACAAAAAATAATTGAAGGTTGTAGCTTTTCTAATTTTCGAAATATTTGCATATAAAATAAAAAATTTTAAAATTCTACATTCGGTCAACTTTAACTCGTCCAAAATGGTTGAAAACTGGCATTGTAAGCTAAAACTCTTACAGTATAATAATATTCAATCATTTATCTTCATTTTGAAACAAATTGGAAGTCTCTAGAACAATATTTAGATTTATGGTGAATTTTTGAAAAAAAAAAACATTTTTTTACGTCCGAGCGTTACGAATTCATGCCTCATTTTGTGATAATATTTTCTCTGTGTTGCTTTGATCGTTTTATAATGTGTTATATACCAAAATGATCTCAATTTAGTGTACAATACAATGAAAAAAAATTAACTCGTTAGCTTTAACCGTTTTGCTCACAGCACGATTTGAATACAATTATATATGAAATTTTGTTTTTGCGCTATCATATATCGCATTATTTATATATGATGATATTTTTTTCATTTCTGATGGTTGCATACTAAACTTCAGGCAATGAAAAAAAAGGAGCCAAAAATGAACTCTTAATTTTGAAAACTAAGCGCGCTGTGATTTTTTGAAAAAAATATTTTTTCCGCTTCGGCGCTCACTCCGAGACCCCCTCGGCATACGGGAGAAGATTTTTATTATACCCCTTCGGCGTTAAAAGGATAATGCAGATTATATATATATATATATATATATATATATATATATATATATATATATATATATATATATATATATATATATATATATATATATATATATATATATATATATATATATATATATATATATATATATATATATATATATATATATATATATATATATATATATATATATCATATATATATATATATATATATATATATATACATATATATATATATATATATATATATATATATATATATATATATATATATATATATATATATATATATATGCAGGTACACAATCCTTCATTCAAAATTCTAAAAACCAAATATATTTTGTGGAGAGTAGTGTCATTTCATAAGGTTGATAGCTTGCAGGCTAATGGCTGACCTGAATCATTTGGGTGTGTGTGGTGCTGCTCAGATTATTTTACTTATGAAATCCCAAGAACTGGCCTTTGAAAATCCCAAGATTAACAAAACATCCCAGGATAATAAAATAATTGTACATCTCCCAAGCCTCCGAGTCCTAAATAATCTCTACCTCTCTCAGGAGAACATGTTACTAATTTGAGTATCTTTAACCAATAGGTATTAGTACATATACACACTGTGAGTGTGTGTGTGTGGGGGTGATATTATAATGTTTGAAAAAATTTGCAGTGCATAAAGATAATAAATACATCTTTGGAAGGAAAAAAATTTGTCAGCCACATGGACTATAATGGTTGTGCCCATGAAGTTAACAGAAATGGATTAATATTCCCTCAGAGATTAAAGAGATTAATTTGTTTTGAATGTATGTCAACACAGCGTTATTAAATATCTTCTGAAGAAAAAAAATTATTTGTAGCAGAAAAATCTCTGAACCAACAATCTTGCACTCAAAGTAATGAGTGGGAATTCATTCTATTCTTCATGTAATTAAAAAGCTACGTAATGTATTAAAAAAGAATACAGCTAAAACATGATTGGC
>NC_087200.1:146816055-146846055 GCF_015104395.2 Macrobrachium nipponense
GCGGTTCGATTGTTTCATGCATAATGTTCATCAGAGGGGAGGCGGGTGGGCTCTGATCATATAATTACTCGGTAAGTATATACAAAACCTTATTTTATCATAAAAATATAATTTTCGTATATGAGACTTACCCAGTAATTATGTAGCTGACTCCACATTGAAAGGAGGTGGGGTCATGGACATATTCTACTTCAAAGCATTACGTCATGTAATGAATTTAAAGAGAGAAAAAACAACGCTTGTTATTCCCATTAGTTAAAAGAGCTATGCAGATGAACACTGCCTCTGGTTGGCGCTCGTCTTAACTCGTAGTAGCGTGGCAGTAGAGCCAAGGGTCGCCTCCTACTTAGGGAAAACTTTGCAGCGAGCCGAATGCCCCTGTGGCTAGCACAGTATGATAGGTGCCATCCCTTGCCCTGGGCATAGCACCAAAATAAAACAACCAGAAAACACTGACACTTACACTGAAATAAAGTCAAGACCCATCCACTGAGTGGTGGGTGTTCCAGGTACACTGTACCCCCTGACTCTCCAAACTCAGCACCTTACTGAAAAGGTGAAGAGATACTAAGAGAATATCCTATGCTTCCTTCCGCGATGCCATGCCAGTCACTAAAAATGGTCATTTTTTTTTTTTTTTTTTACCTACATAAAAAATATATTAAGCACAGATCGCTTATGCCTCCAGTAGCATGATGGCAGAAAACGCCTGAAAACTAAGGAGGTAAATGCTGTTCTTACATCCTTAACTTCACTGCAAAGTAGGCCAAAACACTTGACTACACTGTGTCTTAAACATGAAGTCCATATAAACTAAGACAACCCATTTTGACAGAGGAAGAGACAAGTTCTGGGAGGAACTCTTCTCTTCACACTGACAGCTGAGTTATCAGGCTACATCTTTCAAGCTTACTCCAATTTGAGGTGAACAACTAGTAATTGAACACTACAAAACTCGGGGTGAACAACTAGTAATTGAACACTTTACGAATTAGAAAAAAGAAAATGGACAACATAAAACCGTGGTGTTTGTTAGAAAATCATTCTAAATCATTGCAGTGGCCTACGGATCAATTGCGACGAAGCATAAGACTTACAGATTTCTGTTGTAGTGTGGGTAAACAGAAAGAAATAATGAGTCTAAGGAGACATCTCTGTCCAAAGATTCTCGCAATGGCAGCTGTGGAGTAGAAAATTTCAACCATAAGCAAGAATCAAGAGCCAACCAGAGACTTAAGTCTGTGATGGCCAGGCAGAGATTCGAATTAGAAGTTAACCCTCGATAGAGGAGAAACAATACTATGATGAACAAAATCTCATTGAGACAACAGTACTCTGATCCTCACTCGTCTCCGACTCCAAGGGTGATTGCCTGGTAGCACATTTCGCCTTGGAATTCATTTGTCTTACAGAGCTATCGAGTGTATGACAGATACCCTTGATCACCTATATGTAAACCGAAACAAGAGGAAAAGAAAAAAAACCCTTGTTTGATGAAAATGCCAACCCTGTGGCATTGCTGCCAAAACAATACCACTAGTCTTATCATAACAAAATCAGAAACTCTTGGGAGGACCGAAAGGCTGTCCTGAGTTTCAGGAAATTAAATTGTCTTTGTCACACACAAGAAGAATTCACTTACATGTATACACCTGTACTTGAACAGTACAACTGATAGACATGTCGCGAGGAGAATATACAAGTATGTATATTCGTAAAATCCTGTCGACCGAGCGTCAGCCTAATTCTTCACTTCGAAGAAAAAAAGAGTAAGGACTGGAAGTAGACCTCTTTCATTATTTAATGAAGAGAGCGAGGGTAAAGTTATCCTGAAGGAAAGCTTCTACAGAAAAAATAGGGCATCAATGATGACTGGTTCATGCCGAACTGGTTGTTCTCCAAAAACAGGGACACTGGAGAGATTCTAAGATCAAACCAGGAATGGTCGCTCGCATCCTAACTCTGGGGAGTGTAATCCGTAGAGTTCCATAACTCATGCAGTAGAGGGGGGGAGGGGGAAAAAAAAAAAGAAAAAAAAAAAAAGTAGGACAACTGTTCTTGGAGCTAGCGAGAGCGGCCAATAACTCGCGCCATCAACTTGCGGTGATGATAGCAAACCAAAGACCTAGGAAAACGTATTCACCTAAGCAAAAAACGACGCTTCCTAAAGGAAAAGCAGAGGTTTTCACCCACCAAACGAAGCATTCTCTCTCTACATACAACTGGTTCGATCGTGGGAATGCGAGTCAAGTAGAGTTGACTGCGCCAAAGTTTGCGAGAACTTGCCATTTCTTGCCATGCATCTGCCTTAGTGATCAGAAATTCCTGTTTGAATGTTGGCTAACAAAAGATCCCCTAGTGTCGAAGATTAACGAAGAGACTGTGTCTTCAGGCGTCCAACAGGCAGTGCTAGACTTCCAATAGCTTGTGCCAGGTCCAGGCGTGCAAAACGCCTAACAAGCTGAAGCAAGGTGTTGACGCCTCATATGGCGCAGAGCACCTGTTCGTGAATTGACGCTCGACAAACAACACCCAATACAAAAGAGACTCGAGCGGTTAGGCGCTAATACTTGGTGTTCATCATGAGAATCGGTACTTATTCTGATGAGCGCCTATGCCAAATTATTTGAGAAGGCTCAAATATACAAAAGCAGGAGCAGAATTCTAATTCATCTTCAGCGGACAAGTCTGCGTCTCTACCTTTAAGATCATTGTGAAGGCGAGCAATTCAACACCTAGCTGCACTAAAAAGTATCTGTGACACATCTCGGAAATTATTTCGTCTTCGTCACTTTGACATAATTTTTGTACCATTTTAAATTAGCCATTACATGGAGTATATATATGGAAATATGTGCATTTTTATGTAGAATACAACAAAAAATACTCATGATTGTAGCTTTTATCAGTTTTGAGATATTTTCATATAATAACGATAAGTGCCAAAATTTCAACCTTCGGTCAACTTTGACTACCAAAATGGTCCAAAAACGCAATTGTAAGCTAAAACTCTTATATTTTAGTAATATTCAATCATTTACCTTCATTTTGCAACAAATTGGAAGTCTCTACCACAATATTTCGATTTATGGTTAATTTATGAAAAAACTTTTTCCTTACGTCCGCGTGGTAACTCTTCCGAAAAAAATCATACATGCGATTGTGGTAATGTTTGCACCATTTTAAAATTAACCGTTACATAAAGTTTTATATATGGAAATGTACGCAATTTCATGCACAATACAACTAACAACAACCCATGGTTGTAGCTTTTATCAATTTTGAAATATTTTCATATAAAAAATAAGTGACAAATTTTCAACCTTCGGTCAACTTTGACTCTACCGAAATGGTCAAAAAACGCAATTGTAAGCTAAAACTCTTATATTCTAGTAATATTCAATCATTTGCCTTCATTTTGCAACAAATTGGAAGTCTCTAGCACAATATTTCGATTTATGGTGAATTTATGAAAAAAATAACATTTTCCTTACGTCCGCGCGGTAACTCTTCCGAAAAAATCATACGTGTGATTGTCGTAATGTTTGCACCATTTTAAATTAGCCGTTACATAAAGTTTTATATATGAAAATGTGTGCAATTTCATGTAGAATACAACAATAAATAATTGAAGGTAGTAGTTTTTCTCATTTTCGAAATATTTGCATATAAATCACTATAAATAGAAAAAAAACCACATTCGGTCAACTTTGACTCTACCGAAATGGTCGAAAAACGCAATTGTAAGCAAAAACTCTTACAGTCTAGTAATATTCAGTCATTTATCTTCATCTTGAAACAAATTTGAAGTCTCTAGCACAATATTTAGATTTATGGTGAATTTAGAAAAAAAAACTTTCCTTTCCTCCGTGTGCGGATTCTCCACCGCAAATCTCCGAAATGTGTACGTCGCATTCTCAGAATATTTGCTCCGTTTCATATTAGGCATTTCATAGAGTTTTATGTATGAAAATGTGCGCAATTTCATGTAGAATAAAACGAAAAATAATTGAAGGTTGTAGCTTTTCTAATTTCTGAAATAATTGCATATAAAAAAATATATAAAAAAATTTGACATACGGTCAACTTTAACTTGTCAGATATGGTCGAAAACTGCAATTTTAAGCTAATACTCTTACAGTATAGTAATATTCAATCATTTGTCTTCATTTTGAAACAAATTGGAAGTCTCTAGGACAATATTCAGATTTATGGTGAATTTTGGAAAAAAATATTTGTTTACGTCTGCACTTTACGAATTCATGCATCATTTTGTGATAATATTTTCTCTGTGTTGCTTTTATCGTTTTATAATGTGTTATATACCAAAATGATCGTAATTTAGTGTACATTACAACGGAAAAAAATTAACTCGTTACCTTTAACCGTTTTGCGCATAGCGCGATTTGAATACAATTATACTATATGAAATTTTGTTTTCGCGCTATCATATATCGCATTATTTATATATGATAATGATAATTTTTTTCATTTCTGATGGTTGCATACTAAACTTCAGGCAATGAACTCTTAATCTTGAAAACTAAGCACGCTGTGATTTAAAAAAAAATATATTTTTTCCGCTTCCGCACTCATTCCAAGACCCCCCAGGCACATGGAAGACGATTTTTAATATAACCCTTCGGCGTTTAAGGGTTAAGAGTCGAATCAGCTGAGTCACAAGGTGAACATCAATTGGGAGTTGCATCAGCAGAGTCGTGAGTCAAAAATCGACTGAGAGTCGGAACAGCCAAGTCACGAGTCGAATGTCGACTATGAGTCGAATCGGCCGAATCATGAGTCAAAATCGACTGAGAATCAGACAGAGTCGCAAGTCGAACATGATTGAGTCTCAAACATCGACTGAACGCCACTGACGCGATCTGTTAGGTGACGAACCACTGGAATAGGATGACAACTGTACACTACGATTGCCTGTTCAACAGCGTTCGGTCCAAACCTATAACTCACAACAGGTTCGATCAAGGGATGAAAAAAGACCCTTCTCACTACACATCCAACAAGACGCCTTTTCAATGGCTGTCTGCTGATGCCTGGGAAAATCTACAGGTTCGGCCGTGGGGCAACCCCCTCGGACTCCCTTCAACTACAAAAATGTCCTCTCCTAGGCAGATGTTGGCCGTGAGAGGGCGCAGGACAATGACTTTAAGTCTAGGATATCCAAGAAGCTAGATAGTCACCTCCTCTGACACATCCAGAAAGATGCCTTTCCAACGGCTGTCTGTCGATACCTGGGACAGACAACAAGTTCAACTGAGGGGGCAACCTCCCTTGGCCCTCCGGTATATCTTCTCCCGGGTGCGAGGGAGTGAGACAGTGACCTTTGTCTAGGAGAATCACGGGACAAGTAGCCACCTCCTCCACTGCACAACACTTCACTGTTACATTGGTAATTCCTGATAATCGAAATAAAAGCTGGCAAAGGCATGGGAAGGAAGCGATGGAGCCAGGTGCGGGAGCAAATGACAAAGATCGGAGGAGTAATAAGAGAGAATTGGCATTAGCTTTGGGAGGCGAAGGGGTTCGGCAGACGACAGACGAGAGGCGAGATGCCGGCACATCTGGTAATCTCGGTTACTGATTACTTTCATGAAAATAATCCATAAATAATCGATTACTAACTATAGCTGGTTCATTTAAGGTAGATTCTTGGGTGAGCCCTATGCCTGCGAGAAGTTTGTTTGACAGCCGCTGATTGGCTGGGAGCGGCCTTCCTCCTGGCACCAGCCAATCAGCGGCCGCCAAACAAACGTCTCTTAAGCGTCGGCCTCACCCGAGAATCCACCTTAAGTGAACCAGCTACGTATACATACTTTACTATAGGGAATACTGGCATCTAGGCCTGAAACATTCATAATACAGGCAGTCCCCGGCTTACGACGGCTTCAGCTTATGATGTAGGCCACAATAAACTTTGTCCAGGGTTACATAGCACAACAACTTTAAACTATAAGTAAGGAATTACATACATTCACTCTTTTACTCTTGATATACTCTACATATTTCATTCAGGACTTTGTGTAGTATTTTGTACTAATTGTGTACTTTTACCTTCCAGAACCACCATTTTTTGGATGAAAACAACTCCAGATTGTTTAAATTTAACAGTATATTTCCCTATTGATCTTTGATCTATAGCAAATAAAGTTATTAAATTAAGATATCTCAGTTCTATTCTACATAACGTCATTTATAACAACTATGGTAATAGTAGTGTACTGTAGTACGATGACTGAAATACAAGTCAAACGGATGTTATCCAATTCGGTTGTACTTAGAAAAAAAAAAGTTGTTTCTCGTTCGGTTGTTCATGGCTGTACACATTCACGCAACGAGTATAACGTTAAAACCAAACTTTCATCATTCTCTTTTGCTGTTATTGAACTTATGTAACTAGAAGATGGGATAAAGTTAGGCTATTGCAATTTGGTCTATCGTAAGACGAATTATCGTAACTTGAACACTACAGCTACCTGTACACTGTATAAACCTTATCATATCTTTACATACTCTAGACACCCAAAGGATTAAAGCTAGGTTTTTTTCACTTTACAGTACGTATTTATAATGCTATAATGTACTGTACAGTACTACTGTACAGTAAATTTCTAAAGTACTATACTGCATAAATATAATTTTACTTATTGCGCCATTGTGGGATAACGCCGCCTTTGACTGGTCTAGAGTTTCGACAGAAGGTGTGCAGCGGCTGTAGACTTTAAAATCGCTTAGCGTTGAAAATCACTTAGCGTCAGCGGTCAGGAACGGAACCCTGCCGCTAACCGAGGGCCGCCTGTAGTACTATACTGCATAAATATAATTTTACTTATTGTGCAATTGCAGGATTACAGTGCCGTTTGACTGGTCTAGAATTTCGAAAGGTGTGCGGCGGCCGTAGGCTTTAAAATTGCTTAGCGCCGGTGGCCAGGAACGGAACCACTGCTGCTAACCGAGGGCCGCCTGTACATGTTAATTTTGCCACAGACAGCAATGGTTTAAGTGCTTGGTACCTAAGGATCTGTAAGGCTCATACACAGTACTACCAACCAAGATATAATTTTTCTCAGGACCAAGATGCCCACAAAACAAAACAAAATCTTTTACAAAGCAATGAACTGAATTATAAGTTACAATTCTTCTCCAACATACATAAAAATTATCTTTCATAAAGTAATGAACTGAAGACTTATGGGAAGTATAACTCCCTTATTAGGCTATGTCTTTTGAACAAGAAAACTATAAACAAATGTAGAAAAAATTTGTACTAACATTGGCCCATTTAGCAAGAGCTTCTGGATTTTTGTCCCACGGTATCTGGACGCATATAGGATTGCCCTCCATATGATCAAATTTTGGATTATTAGTTGCTGCAGTGTAGTAAAATTCTCGCCAAAGCAGCTGACCGTGGAGGGACAATGGTGGTGGAGATTTCTTTATCTGAAATAAAAATAAAATCATGGAACACTTACTTAAATGAAACATAATTTATATAGCATAAAGGACCAATACTCTTGTTACTCATACTTTGCACAGAATTCAGGACCAAGAGACATCACCATCTAATCATATGTAATTTAGAATATAACCATTTGCCACAAAACCCCTGGAAGATTCCTTGACTAAAATACAATAAGGAATAACGTTTTCCCTGTATGTACTGCACAGTCCCTAGCTGACAAGGACCAATGACCTTTGATATGTTCTATCATTTTTTAACGAAGGTCAACTGCCTGGCATCTATGGTTGAGGTCCATCCAAAATACAAAGGCAGTCCCCGCTTACTGGTAGCATTGGTTAACAGCATTTCGGTTTTATGATGCTTGGCTAACAACATCGTCAACCAGACTTTGGTCCCAGTAAACAGTTTATCAGCATCAATAGGCAGTTTACCGACATTGGTAGGCAGTTTATCAGCGTTGGTAAGTAGTTTATCGGTATCAGTAAATGATTTTAGTACCAGTAAGCAGTTTATCGGTGTTGACAGTGTTGCAAACACCATTTATTACTATAATTATGGTGATGTTTTGATTAACAAGAATTCTCAGTTATCGGCCCTTGAACAGGATCAGTTATCGGCCCTTGAACAGGAACAAAACCCCCTTCATCAATTGGGGAATGTCGTATGTAGTCAATGCCTTAACCCCATCTGCCATCCTGCTGTTGATAATTCCTTGTGCTCACCCTGAATAAGGCTGTAATTTTTTATTATGGATATAACACTCCAACTATGAATGTTCACATTTTATGGTAATCTTCCACTTCCTTGTCAGTACACATGTTCCTCCTCCAAGGACCAGTACATGCTTTATGTAGCCACAAAGTCTTTGCCCTCTTTACTAATGGGATATTCTGATCTACCAGTAGTCTAGTCATCTTTTCCATTACATCCCTGCTGAATTTAATACCTCTCTCATTGCTTTCTTAACTCATGCTTTACAGTCCTGTGTACCCACAAAGTAATAAAGTAATAATGATCCACATATTCTATGACCTACTCCACTACCAAAACAGGGGTCTCATATCTCAACTGTTCCACATGTGCTCTTGGAATGCATTTTCGACAATGAATATCTCCTGCTTTAAATGTATTTTGTAATTCTGAGCACCTCTTATGAACATCCTTTACAATGCCTTTCCAACACCAACCACATAGCAACCTTCATGATTGTACTTATCCATCCTTTCTTTTCCTTCCAGTCACCATAAGATGCTTTGCTTAAGCTGATATTCAGTTCTCCCCTCTAATCTTAACTCTCCCACCTCTTGAGCAATTTCAACACCCTTCCTGAAATTCCTGTGTTAGCACTATATCAACAACACAAAGCAACTTCCTTTTTGGCACTTTTCTTTCCTCCTTCCATTTTTATTTTATCAAACATTAAAGGGACCAGCACTAATTCTTCATGGACACCAACATTCCTCTAAAATTCTTACACCTAAAACTGTCTTCACCATGTTTATTGTTTCAGCAGAGTAACTTTTATTAGTTTAACAAATCTTTTTTTTGGCACCAATTGCTTTCAAAATGCTCATTTTATCATTTGTCTCTGTACTCTTAAAAGATTCCTTTTCAACCTTTTTGTGTGGTACTTTTCATGTAGTTGCCTCATTATAAAGCAGCTTCTGTTGCTGATCTCAATAGCATAAAGCCGAACTGACCATTATTAGCTTTAACCATTTTTCTCCGGCTTTCATCCAGTACTTTCTGATATTTTCATTGTAGGCCCTTGTAGTCATATTGTTATGTAATAAGCACACTGCAGTGGATTCTCTCTTTGATTGTATACCATTAATATAAAGTTCTTTGCCTTCCCCTTTGGTCCTGTCTCCTCCTTTATCAAGTTTTCATATACTTTATTCTCATCAGCTCAAGGATGATCAGCTCTCCTGCTGCTTTTATTCAATCACTTATTACTCCAGATGGTTCTGAAGCTTTTTCAATTTTTCTTTTTACCAAGGACCTTTTAACCTCTTAAGCTGTTATGTTCTCTATTGGTTCGGTTCTTCTATTTCAGCCTCTAGATGAATGCTGTAGGCAATCCTGAAAACTTTTGGAATGACCAGTGATCAGCATTGAGAGAATTTAATGAACTGTGGACAAGCAGTTAACTGCAGAAGACCCAAGCATCCCAAGGGGCATACACTGAGCTACAATTTTTTTTTTTTTGTCCAGTTGCCTTTTCACCATTTTTATTTCCTTTAATATTCATAAAAATCCAACATAATTCAACATTTATACCTGCTGCTTGTTATTCAAAACTTTTAACTCTGAATATAAGAATTTTTTTACCAGTTTTTTTGGGCCAGTTCTTAAAAGATAATCCACCCCTGAGACCTCCAATAGGACTAGCACATTGATACCTTTCAGGTCGAACCATTACCTGTTGTTTAACAAGATCAATACAGCTCCACCTGCTGGCTATGTTAATGAACCATAATCTCAGTAATGGAGTCTTGACAATCAAGACAGTGAAGAGGAACTTGGACTGGTTGGACAGTAAGATGGGAGTGTGCTAATAAAATGTGAGAGGTTGAAATAATTTTCAGAAAGAGAAACATGCAAAAGGGGAGAAAAGAGATTCCCCTGGTTCAAGAGCCGTCCAGCCTGTCACAAGGCTTTAACATACAAAAAAATATGTAATACGTATCTCATTCATTCAGAAGAATTCCTCTTCAATTATTGACTATTTTGTGGAAGACAAAAACAGCAAAAATTATAATTTCCTTCTTGAATGTATACCTGGCTGTTACAAACTGGAATAGAGCATCTCCAATTAATAGATTATAAGGAAAGGAATCTCACTGAACTTTCAGGGGGAGAGTAGTATATACGAGCATCTGGAGATGAGTCAAGATTTGCTGAGAAAAAAGCAAAGAAAGACATGAATACTACAAGAATTTCATAAATTCCCTTAATGTCACATGGCACTGAAGGAAATGAGGATGATAATGATGTTGAGGAAGAACATGGCAAATCTGAATTATGCGTTCTATTACACTTTTCTGCACAAAGTATTTTCATCCATCATCATAGTCTGGAAGCGCACTATTACTTGATAAACATTTGGTAACTGGTTTCTCAGAAGTCATGGGACTGGTATCAGACACTCAGCACCAAAAACAGCTTCTTTAAATATAGTTGCAGGAAATATTTCTGGTTCCTAATTTGTAGATCAGTTTGCACCACATACAGCTAGTCTGACTGAAAATGTTCTACATCCATACAAAAAAGAAATGGCATCTGTTGTGCTGTAGAAAACAGATACTACAGGCAGTCCCTGGTTTTGGTGGGGTGTTGATAAAGCGAAAACCGCCATTAACTGAAACTTGGCAATTTATGGTGCTTATGGTACCATTATCTGGTTAATGGCACTTCTGTTTTGTATGCTATGGCACCATAACTCTATTATCGACACCTTATGACACCGATAACCAGAACTTGGTGCATTGTGGCACCATAAATCGCCGATTTTATAGCGCTAGACAAGCCCCAGCCATTAACAGTCCACTGATAACCAGTGACTGCCTTATCTTCCAAGCTCCTTGGAACTAGTTAAGAGCTGAAAGCTTTGATATATCAAATTTTCCTTTGAAAAATGTTAATGCATCCTTTGAAAATGTTTTGATGCATTAAGATTATAATACTAACATTTTCCTTAAAAAATATTCATGTGTCAAAACCTTCAGCTCACAATTAGTTCCAAGGGGCATGAAATATCTGTTTTCTACAAGAAAACAGATGCCATTTCTTTTTGTGTGTTTGTAGACAATTTTCTGCCAGACTAGCTGCATGTGGTGCAAGCTCATCTTCTAAAAATTAGGAACCAGAAGCAGGTTCCTCAACTACATTTCAAGATACTATAACGTTTTTAATTCTGATATTAATCTCACAACTACTAAGCAACCGATAATCAATTCTCTTTAAGTTTTCATGTGCTGTTGGTGTCTCTTATAAAAGAGCAAGAATTTAGGTACGCAGGACTACATAGGCTAGAAGTGACCCAGTGCACTCTTATTTGACTGGCAGTACTATTACTTTGAGCAATGGTACTTAGGGTAAAATTAATTTATCATCAGATAAGCACCTTATTCAGTCAGCTTTTCCCCAAAAGGAACTAAGGAGTCATACTCAGAAAGCACGGTAAAAATTCCTATTAATGGAATTATCATTCATCCAGTCCACTGTTTCAAAACAGTTCAATATTCTGAAAATGGAAATTTGGATTTATGCAAAAGTACTAGGTAGTATACCATTTTATTGAATCATATTCAATATCAGATATCGACTTTAAACTCAAAGAGGAGACAGAAACCTACCTTTCTGTAGAGATCATTCAATTCCATAAAAAATCTTCGAGAGGAAAGACAACCAAATCTTAAGTAGGGTGACAGTCCTGTCCGGGAGGGAAATAAAGACTGAGGGGTCATTTTTGGTCTTCCAAATGATGCTACCCAAGCTTTACGTTCTAAATGGTGTTCTAGTCTGGCTAAGGCCTCACTTTCCCCTCCTTTCCAAACTGGCTGTTGCAAAGATTCTGTGTCAAATCCTGAAATGTAGAGGAAGGCACCTTAATTAAACAACCTTAAAAATAAATTACCATGAACTGATGCACACTATTAAATCACTTTACACTCACAACCAGCAGACTGTTTGCATGAAAAAAAGTTGTCTCACAACATTAATACAACTCACCCACAGACCAATACTACATTGAATATAATTTTAAAGGGTTCCCTGATGCCTTAATGCTCCATTATAAAGCAAGTGCTTTCTACTACCTTATGAACAAAGAGATTTGCTTAAAATTTTTACCTTCGTATACAACTACAAGCAGCCCCAGTTATGGGTGGACTCGGTGAATGGCAAACCGGTTTAAGTGCCATAAAATTGGCAATTTATGGCGTCCTAATGCGCAGCGTTCTGGTGCCCCGATAATTGAGTTATGGCATCATAACATACCTAACAGAGGTGCCATAAGCACAATAACTTGCCAAGTTTCGGTTAATGGAGGTTTTCGCTTATCAGCACCCGGCTGATAACCAGGGACTGCCTGTAATACCAAAATAACACAGGCAGGGAAATAAAGATACATATTAGACCTCTAGGTTCATAAATTTCACAGCTGAAAAAAAATTTTGAAACTTTTGAAAAAAAGATTGCTCTCAAAATAATTTTTCACACTTGTAATTACACATACAGTGCATCCTTGACTTTCAACACGGGATAATTTCCAGCACTGTGGTGGAAGCTGATTTCCACCTTAAGTCGGTTTTTCGGGTTCATGGTGGTTTAACAGCGCTCACGACACTGTGGTGGCATAACTTGATGTTGCATCAAGTTACAGCACCTTAAGTGCCACTAAATTGGTACCTTCTTGCTGTTAGCACTGTCAACAGCGCTTACGGCGACATAACTTGATGCAACATCAAGTTATGGTGCTATAATACTCTGTTAATTGCACTGAAAAAGCACTGTAAGATCAAACTGACATAAATCGGTGGTGTCGTAAGCCTAGGACACACTGTATATAGTTGTTATACAAGTTGCAAAAATTTAATTGAATTTGGTTTAGTCATCTTGGAGACTGGAGCATTTATTTGTGAAAAAAAAATTAGTTTTGAGAAAACAGCAAAAGAAAAAAATTACAGCTTATTTTGTAATAATTGTGAAACTGTGCTCTCTCTTGATTTATACGTTACCTAAAATTTGCCCTTATGGGGAGCAGCAATGCTATGAGGCCCAATTATAAACTAAGTGCTTGTTGCTACCTTATGATTGAAGGGACTTGCTTCTATTCTTACCAGTTATTCTATAAATAATACTGAATAAACACAAGTCTTGTTTAAGTCTTTCTTTTTGAGAGAGAGAGAGAGAGAGAGAGAGAGAGAGAGAGAGAGAGAGAGAGAGAGAGAGAGAGAGAGAGAGAGAGAGAATAATTTTGGACTCAAAACCTAGAAACAATCAGAAATGTCTTTATTCCTGAAGCCAGTTATCCCTACATCATTATAAGCTGTCTTCTCTTATGCCAGAGAAAATGGGATATTTTAATGAAGAACAATTAAAACGGTCCAAAATAGCATATATCTCAAACTTGATCCCATCTAAGACCACTCATAGACTTACTTTTTTTTACAAAGTGTCTTTGTTTGTTTGTTTATATGGTGTTTTTACATTGCATGGAACCAGTGGTTATTCAGCAACGGGACCAACGGCTTTACGTGACTTCCGAACCACGTCGAGAGTGCACTTCTATCAACAGAAACACACATCTCTCACACCTCAATGGAATGCCCAAGAATCGAACTCACGGCCAAAGAGGTGGCATGCCAACACCATACCGACCACGCCACTGAGGCGCTTTTACGTGTCGTTCACAGTGCCATACAAGCGATGTATAAAGCTGTCCATGAACCAATCTAAACATTATTTTTTAGCAATAAAGTTTCTAGATATGTTTATTTATGCAAAAACTGATGAAAACCATCCAGAACTCAATTGGTCCTATCCTGAATTCTTCATAGCCTTTTTCACAATCTGTAGTTTAATGTCGTACAAGCGATGAACAAAACTGTCAAAAAACCAGTCTAAAGATTTTTTTAGCATTATTGCTTCAGGATATGTATATTTAGCCATAAAACAGTTGAAAACTGTAACTAATAACTAAAATTCAATAATTCCTCGAAATCTGGCGGTCAGCGCGTCCCTTAACCTTTAAAAGCCGGGCTAAAAAAATCAATTGCAACACCACAGGCTGGTAGGAACTTTGAGGTCAGCCAATTTAAGGAAAAAACACATCAATCAAAAGAGGAAGATATGCAAATGCATAAGGTGTAAGAAAAAAATTCTAAAAAATTTTCCCTACCATCTAGGAGAAGTTGAAAATTACTAGTATTTACAAGAAAATTGTAAATTTTACTGAGTTATTAATTTTTTCTATAAATAATTTTATTTTATTTTTGTAAAATTATAATTACAGTTCATACAATATCAAAACAGGTAAGAACTACAATTACATAGTAACAAATTTTGAGTATATATTTGTTGTAAAATATTTATGTAAATTTACTGAGATTATACCCTTGCACTTTTCTTTGCAAAACTGCAATCATAACTAACACACCCCATCATAAAAGATAAGAGCTAAAACCAACAGTAACCCCTGGGTATATTTATGAGCAAATTTATAAAAAGAGGGGCAGCAGTACATTCTCCTTTGAAGTCAAGACCACAACTAACTAATGAGCCACCTGCTTCTTTGATCTTGGCATGTTGGCTAGTCTAAAAGCTGCAATAACATGGTGAATTTATGGGTTATAGAAGTACTAGAACCTCTTTTCCAGCCCGATTCCTTTAAATAGATTGAGAGTAATACTGATACTCACCACGAGTGAATCCGTTCATCACCCAAAACCTGTTATTGCTACTCATATGAGGGTATCCGTCCACTAAGGGTTAAGAACAAGCAGAAAACTAGGACAATACATGAGAACAAATCTAAGATCAGACATTGAAGATGGGAGGTATGAGAAAAACATTTAGAAAGCAATATCGTCTCTCTATCATCTTCCTTGGCTTTTCTCTGCCAGTGTCAAGCCTCTCTCTTTTTCAACTTCCTTGTATACATCTTGATTCCTCCACCATGGGTGGTTTAAATTACCAAGCTTTGTGCCAGCACAATCCCTTACCTTAAGGCGGCCCTTAAGTGTGGTAAGAAGTTGAAGGAGACAAGAGGCCTGTGGGACTCTAAGACTGTACGTATACCACAGAGATGACCTCCACCATGTCTCTCTCAATAAACTGTTGAGGATGACACCAACAAGGAAACCCCCTCCTTCTCCTGATATTTCTTTTCTTCCTAATTCCTAGTACTACTGTACTTCACCCAAGACTCCCTACCTATTAAGAAAATTCCTGGTTGGAGTACAAGAAGAATGGAAATCTTACAAAATATGTATCAAGGAAATTGATATATATGTCTATCGCTATATAATGAGAAAACACACTATAGAAGGCAAAGTCTGCTATCATGTTGAACCAAATGTTCATCCATGATGATAACTCGAACAAACTCATGGTGACTATCTCCAAAGCTCCGACTTCAGAAGCAGATGAAAAACAATTGTTCTGCACAAAGCCACTCCATGGGAAGGTTGTCAACAGTCCACAGAATGAGGAGCTGCCTGCAGGGGTCAGGTCTCTGTATCTACTTCAACTGAAGCAATAATAGTAGGAACATCAGCAATGCTGGCTCAAAATGGATACACTTGTCAACTAAAAGCAAATAGTGAGACATGGATGGATCCCCCTTAACCTAAGAAAATGCTGCAGAACCTTCAGCAATTCCTTTATCTCATTAGGATGCCTCAAAGTAGTTAACAATGCAGAAGTAGGAAAGGTGGGAATGTAGGAAGGGTCAATGGAAGTGCAATGAACATCCATCTCACACCAAATCCTATCCAGGAAGCATACCCCATCCAAGCACTATCCTCCTCAAAGCGAGCAAGAAAGGTAAGGCAAATACTACCACAGTGGCAAAAATGGGCCAGAGTAGGAAATCATTGTTGAAGTCTGGTCACTCGTCCTGTAATGCACTGAACATCTATGCTAATCAAACTTTCTCACAGGTGGAGAACCTGGCAACCATTATTCATTCAACAGTAAACACATTACCACAAGAGAAGCCAAAATCATAAAAAATATAAACAACAAGGCAAATCACTTAAACAACAGGATCTATGATTAAAGTCCACCAGTAATGAGGATGCCAATACTAAATATAAAAAAAAAATGTCAGAATATAAGGGAAAAGGTTTGTATCCCTGTAGGAGTGCTAAAAGCCTTGTGAATTTCAAGGACTTTAGCAATACTGCATGTTAGTTAGAGAGCATCAAGATGGATGACCCCCCTGTATTAAGAGTAGTCCCACACATTTGAAATTTAATTTTTAAAAAAATATGGCAAAGATTAAGCATAAATAATATGCAACTTCATAAATACGTAGTACTTTTTTAGTTCCATTCCACATTGAACTTCATGGATGAAACTATCCTAGAGGCCCTTACAAGCAAATGATAATTTGGGATGGAACAGGACTGGGAAGTGCATATTAGGAGGCTCCAGCACTATTAAGTTGCTCATAAAAAAATTAGTGTCTTTTTCACTATGAAAGCGGGCTATGGATTCATAAGGATAAAACAAAAGAAGAAAGTCAAATTTTCAAGAAAATGAACTTTTTTTATTTTTCCAACACAAAAAAATTTACTATTTTTTACTATAATCCTCACTTTACTCTAAAAACAATATTTCTAAAATAATACACGTACTACAGTATATCAAAATGCTGTCTTAATTTACTATTTTCTACTATAATCCTCACTTTATTATTTTAAAAACAATATTTTTAAAATAATATACGTACTACAGTATATCAAAATGCTGTATCTCTTTTACAACACTACACATCTATAAGGTGTTCTCCTTTGAAGCAATTTCTATTCACTAAAGAACAGTTCTTAGAAATTGCTTAAGCAAGCCATCACAATGTTAAAATTGAAAATGATTTCATGCAGTGCAAAATCTACTATTAGCAAATTACAATTCATTAAAACTAAAAAAAACTGTATAAAATTCAAAGGTAATATATCAAAACTTAAAGAAATCTATAAGAAAATCATAGATTTTAGCTGCATGCTACCTTATTTTACAAAACATATACACATGTACTACATGAATATTACTGTACTGTACACTTACCAAGTTCCTCTAAGGTTGGTACTCCATATTTTTCATCATGGTCATCCAAAATCGGTGTGTACTTTGACTCTAAATCTTTCATTGTTACAGTGTTTAAAGGTAAAGGAGGCAATTCCATCCCCATAAGAATGTTTTGGAATGATTTGTACGTCAGGGGAGGCTTACCACCATTTTTTTCGATTATCCTGAAAAGATGAAATCATAACTGGAATGCAACAAATTACCAAAGTATCTTAAAAGACAGTATATCATATACCGTAAAAATTATTAAACACACAAAATAAATTAATAATAAATGACAGAACATTTTTAAGTATTGTAAAATGCAGTAAGGTTGCCTGGCTATGTAAAAATGACAATATTGAATAGTAATCACATATACATCATAACACAGAAATACTTCATTTAAAGAAAGTTTTAATATCCTGAATACACTATTATTGCAACAATAATTACTCAAGCCCAGTCATCTAACACAATAAAACAGCATCTACATTACGGTTATAGAATAACTACAGTGAAACCATCGTATTCGTGGACTTCGGATTTGCAGACTCACACATTCGCGAATTCCTCTACGGGCATTATTCACGGGAAATTCACCTATTTGCAGTAATTTTCTATGAGAAACATCCACAGACTGTATTTTCTTACTAATTTGATCATAAAATGCACTTTTTGTGATAAAACTATTAACAAAACCATGTATAAAATTTTTAGTGGTTTTTTTCTTGGGTTTCAATTAACAAAATAGGCAGTTTTAAGCATTTTTATACGAGTTTCCACTTGCCGCGAATTCTAGCTATTCGCAGGAGGTCTGGTACGTATCCCCCGGGATTACGGGGGATCACTTAAGCCTTCAAGTCTAAGTGAAAATAAATGAAGCACAATTGAAACTGTGACAGTAAACCTCTCTTCCACTTTCACTCTTCCACTTTCATCATTTAAATTATTGAAAATCCTTATACATATAAGTATATAACCCATGCTAATACGTACAGTATACTGTACAGTAACAGAATAGGCAAGTTTAAAACAATCTACGTACACTATGACGAAAATATTCTTCAAGTTGTTTTATTATCATAAAATTCCTTTCTAAAGACCCAGGAGGATCCACTAGCTGTGCACGGTACAAAAGTTTCCAGCACACTCGATGAAATATGGTACTTTCATAATAAAATTAGATTTTGTATATACTTACCAAGTAATTACATAGCTAAAAATTGAAAGTACCAGCAGAAAAATTTTGAAATTCATGGTAGCGATCCTTTTGTCTTAAAAGTGTAGGGAAGGAGAGAAACAACTTAGCAGAGAGAACCAATTTGTTTATGCAACTGTCCATGTGTGGGGAGGCAGGCAGGCAGGCAGGCTCCCATTCTGTAATTACATAGCTGATTCCCACATTGACAGGTGGTGGGATACATGGATTTCTATTCCTAAACAATCTTAATAAAAACAATGAAATGAGAAACAAATTTCTGCTAACACTCTCAGAGTGTTTGATGTTTCCTTACCTGTCTAGAGAGCAGCAGTATCATGATACTGTCTCTGGTATTTTGCTCATCTTAACCAGTCGAGATGGGGCAGGCAGTATAGCCATGGATTGTCTACTACATGGGTGGAAGCCTCATAGCAGAGAAAATTTCCTGAATGCTAATGAAGACTACAAACAGATGCCCCTGCCCAGGGTGCAGTACCAACCATACAAAAACCAGAGAAAAACAACACTTTCACCTATACTACTTATATATAAAAATTACCACCACCCCAACCATAAAAACTGGTTAGTACCCAGGTACACTGTACCCCCAGACATCCCAAGAACACGACATGTATATCAAGATAGAACTCCCTCTCCCAATACCATCCTAGCCAAAGATAAAGGTCCCAAAGTGCTGCAATCTTTATACATCATTCCACGCCCCGAAGATAAAAAGAAGCAAATACGTACTGACTTGCAATTCCAGTAAGCAGTTTCCAAAATGGACGTAAGAGAAAGATTGTATTTGAAAGCCAACGAAGTCGCTACTGATCTGACTTTATGTGCCTTTACTTTTACTAATCTGCAATCCTCCTCTGCTACTTGAGTGTGTACTTTTTTAATTATATCCCTCAGAAAGAAGGATAATGCATTTTTTTTTAAGTGTACTTGATGGCTCCTTGACTAAGGTCCAGAGGTTACTAGACACGCCTCTAATACTCTTTTTGTCCATGGCTTGTATTTCACCAACTCTTCTTGCTGTTGCAAGAGCCACTAAGAAGAGTTTTCTTTGTCAAATTACGATGAGGCAGAATCTAGGGGTTCAAACCGAGAACTAGAGAGCCACTTTAGCACTATGTCTAAATTCCATGAGACAAGTTCTGTGTTTCTCTTCTTCATATCAAAGGATCTAATTAAGTCCAGAATATCTCGATTTGTGGATAAATCAATACCTCTGTGCCTCAACACCGAGGAATCGTTTTGTTTCCTTCAAAAACTAAAGGAAGTCTGCAATCTCTGTTAAAGATGTTTTTGTAGAAGAGATTCTATTGCTTTTGCACCAGCTTCGGAATATTACCCACTTATTTTGGTATACGTCAGATGCCGACTTACGTCTGCATTTGGTAATAGCTTCCAAAACCTTTCTCGAAAATAACTTTTGCTCTGAAGTGTCTTTCAACAGTTTGTCCCCTGTCAGAGCCAGAGAAGACATCTTTTGATGAAAGCAGTTGAAATGGGGCTGTCTGGGAAGCTCTTTCTTTTCAAGTAGAAGTCTTGGAAAGTCTACCAGTAGGCTCATTAGTTCTGGGAACCATTCCCTTGTCGGCCAAAATGGTGCTATCACCAGGATCACTGTTATGTTTTGATGACAATGGAACTTGTTCAATACTTCCCTGATCATTGCGAATAGGGGAAAAGCGTAAAACTTGTTGAACCAATAGAGTAGCATGGCATCTGTTGCCCGTGCTCGAGGGTCCAGAATTGGGGAGCAAAAAAGTGGAAATAGGTTGCAAATAGGTCCAACATTGGTGTCGCCCAAAGTACCATAGGTCTAGACATACCAGTGGATCTAAGGTCCATTATGTCTGAATGACTTGGTTCCTGTGGCTCAGTTGATCCGCCAAGACGTTCATTTTTCCCTGAAAAAATCTGGTGATCAACGAAGTCTATTTTTGTTTCGCCTATACGAGGAGGTCCCTCCCTTGCTACCTTACGGAGGGAGAAAGAACGTGTTCCTTCTTGTTTGCTTATGTAAGCCTGAGCAGTCAGAATAGAAGTTTAGGTCTGGGTTCTGAAGAAAAAGAGACTTCTCTTCTAGTAACCTGTCTCTTGATTTCCACTAACGCAGGTGTTTCTTGATTTCCTGGGTGATCAGAAACTTGAATGAGTTGAGATGTCTTTCTGTCCCATTTGTCTCTTAGGTAGAACTGAAGAACTCTTCGATGAAGTCTCCCTAGGGAGACAAACTGCTCTATTGATCCCAATGTCCCTAGGAGACTCATCCAGCCGTTGGTTGCGCAATACTGAAGATTCAGGTATTCGTCTACTTTCTGCAAACATGACTCCACTCTTTTCAGGGAGGGAAAAGCCCGAAAATGAGGAGATTTGAAAGTCATTCCCAAATAAACCATCTCCTAACAAGGAGTCATATGAGATTTTTAGTGATTTATTACCAAGCCTAGTTCCTGTGCCAGCAGTGTTTTCCAAAGGTCTTCCGTACATTATTCCTTCGATTTTGCTCAAAGAGACCAATTGTCCAGGTAGAATGCTATGCTGATCCCCATCAGATGGAGCCAACCTGCTGAGGGAGCAAGGACACGTGTGAATACTTGCAGGACGCTTGACAGCCCAAACTAAAATACTTGGTCCCAAAACACAAATCTTAGAAACTTTTGGGAGTTTAGATGGATTGGTACATGGAAGTGAGAATCTTGAAGGTCTATTGATACCATCCAATCCTCCTGATAGATGGATGTTAAAATCGAATGGGCCGTTTCCATTTTGAATTTCATCTTACGGATGAAAACATTCATGACACGTCCAAAAACGGTCTCCATCCCCCTGATACTTCAGCACTACAAAGATGCAATTGTAGAACCCCTCTGACTCTTGATCTGGGACTATTTCTATCACTTCTTTCTCAAGAAGTAAGGACACTTCCTCCTTGAGACCCAAAAATCTCTGTGAATTCTCGGAGTAAGTGATTGAGGCGATCAACCTCTTGGCTAAGGGAGGAGGAGTCCAGAAATGGAATATTGTAGCCGTGTCTTAATACTTCCACCACCCGTCTCTCTGCTCCTTTGCCACAGTGGCTCGGTTTCTGGCAGAAGGTCTTTGACCCCTTCCTTGAAAGGAATAGGACTGCAAAGGAGACAAAGATTTAAAGAAGGAAATGTGTTTCCTTAGGCCGTCTGGATGACTTTGTTAGTTAATCCTGTGTCGACTTCTTCTGTAGCTCACAGGAAATCCCATCTACTATCACCTGTGGAAACAGACATTCTCTTGATAGAGGTGAAACAAGAGAAGGCCCGATCTCTGAATTGATGTCACTCCTTTCATGGTAAAAGAACAACATAACTCCTTCTCCTTCAAAACTCCCATGGCATAAAGGGCAGCCAGTTCCCTAGAGCCATCTCTAATTCCTTTACCTGCTCATAAAAGTATGTTAAGGAGATCAGACGAAAATTCTGTTGGAAGATCAGGATACGCCTGGATTTTGCGAGCCAGGCAGCCTATTGTTCAGTCAAGGAAACACAATTTCCAAAACATTAAAAAGATTAAGAAAACAATCTAGTTCAGCTGATGAGAACATGGTCTGGGCCACAGAGAAGGCTGACCTCCAAGCCGAATCTATGAGGCTGGAGAAGTCCCCATGGGAGGAGGCAGCCACACCCAAGGAAGGAACTTCTCCTTCTCTTCAAAAGATGAGATGGTGGATAACTAAAGTTGAATTTACCCAATTCTCTCTTTTCTGTCATCCATTTCTCCACTTCTTTGAGAGCCTTCCCTGCTGAAATAGAAAGCACCATCCGAGTTACATGAGCAGATCCTGCAGGCAAACTGCTCAATTGGGGAATCAATGCTGGAGATGAAGGTGCTGCCGGAGAGAAGTTGGATAGCTCCATAGTAAATAGTGCAACAAGGATGCATAAGCTGTAGGAGGAATGTCTTCCTCCACTTCCTCTTCTTCCTCGACCGAAGGTATCGGTGACGTTGTTGAGTCCCTCGAGGCTGTGGATGGCTTCTTTAAAAAACTCAAAATGTTGTCCAATTGCTGCTTAATCAGGGCACGAGAGGGATCCAACAACCTTCAGCTGGAGCCGCGGACTCTAGTCTAACCGACTCTGAGCGATCAACTAAATAAGAGGACTAACATTGTCTTGGTTTATGAGAAGGCTTGAATCCAGGTTTATGATGAGGGAGCTCTGGCGCCAAATACCATCCAGGAGCAAGAGGGTGCTGGAGCGCAAGCAGAGCACTCGGGCGCAAGTGGGAGCTTGGGCGCAAGTGGGAGTTTGGGCACAAGCTGGCGCTCAGGAGCAAGCAGGTGCTTGGGCACAAGTATGCATTTGGAGGTAAACAGCCGCCCAGGGCACTATCGAGTGCCCAGATGCATAAGACTGCTTGGGCGCACAAGAGCGCTCATTCGATGCGTCTTGTTGTGGTGTCAGTTGGCATTTAAGACACTAAAGGTCGTTCCGAAGCAACTTCATCACCTGAAACTTCTGGTGTTACCGCACGTTTATGTTTCACTACCACTTGATGCTTGTCTGAATGCTCATTGGAAAAACTCTCTGGGCTGTCCCAAAAACTACATGAGGAACAGCTTCTCTCACTCTTTTACAAGGCAACTTAGGGGTGCGAAGCACTTCTGCAGACCTTTTCAATGGTCTTGACTTAACACTGGCGCCTGTTCCAGACCCGAATTATCAGAACTAGCCGATAGACAATGTGTTTCATGAAATATGCCTTTCCCCTGACTATCTGTTAATACCTGGGCATTTGCGGCAGGTGCAACTGAGGGCCAACTACCTGGGGCTTCCATTATAGCTTCTCCTTGGTGAGGGGTAGTATACTAGGGACCTTTGCCTAGGAGAATTAGCAGGCTGCAAAGCCAGCTCCTCCACTGTCACCTCAAGATCACTCACAACATTTTTATTTCCATAAAAGTATTTACAGAAGCCCAATTTGAGCTAGTTTTCACTAACTAGTCAAATTTTTTCTCAAGAATGGCAGTGGCAGTGGCAATGGGATCAGAAGTGTGGGAGCTGGGTCCAGGGTTAGGTGGAAGACTATTAATGGGGGACGAAGCAGAGAAACAACAGGTAATTCAACAGGGGAATTAACAGACTCCTGACTAGTTAAACCCTCTTCCCTTCAGTCGCCTTTCTCTTTCTGTCTTTCTCTAATTTATTTAAACGAGTGTTTAATATTTTCCAATTCTCACTTCCCCAATCCTTACACTCATCACAAGTCATACCAGCTGATAATTTATTTAAATGAGTGTTTAATATTTTCCAATTACCATTCAATGTTACATACAGTTTCATTTACCAGCTGATAATTTATTTAAATGAGTGTTTAATATTTTCCAATTCTCACTTCCCCAATCCTTACACTCATCACAAGTCATACCAGCTGAACACACTTGTCCCCTGCAAGATGTACATTTAATGTGCGAATTATACATTGCTGAAATAAGTCTAGTATTGCAGCGTGTGCTGCAATAACGAATACTTGTCGAACTTGTGTCAGACATCTTTAAACTAGGGATGTGCCCATGTATCGGTATTGGTGGTATCAGCTCCAAAATTAGGTGTTCAAAAGTTGGATGATATGAGAGTATATATGGTAATTGAAAAGCGCCGTGACCTCGGAGCATCATAAGCCAAAATCATCGTGAACTGGGGACTGGCTGTATACATTAACAAAGCCCACCAAACAAATTAATATACAGTGGGGCATCACTTAGTCGCGGATCAGCAATCAGGGAATCAGTTATTCACAGGTTTTTCTTGGACCACTTCTCATGCTATATCGCTGGTATGAATCTCAGCATCGCGGGTTTGTCCGTGTTGCGTATGCAATGTTTATCAGTAGGCTAAGTCTCGGCCGCGGTCCGATAATCACCAACATGCATGAAAAGACTTACATAATGATATTAACTGACAATATAGGTAATAAAACCATTCTCACCTTACATAATGATATTAACTGACAATATAGGTAATAAAACCATTCTCACCTTACATATTATTAGCATATATTAGCATATCTTCATAATAAATAGCCTATTCAAGGTTTATGTACGACGTTCATTAGTAGGCTAAGCCTAGTTGCAGTGCAATAACCACCTACATACATGAACAGATTCACATTATGATATTAAGGTAGATCTAGGGTACCTATCCGCGGCGGTCCAGACTATGGCAGTTGCGGTTTTTCTATGCAGTTTTACCTCCTGAGCAAGAATTTTAAGTAATATTTATTCGGACGACTGTATTTAACCCCCGGGAGCCAGTACTAAACACGGTGAAATACATTGGACGCCCCAATCCCTAGTGGATGTCGTATCCGCGATTACATTCTTTGCAGTCCGTGCGGACCTATTCTGTATAATTACCGCCTATTCAAGGAATAATTCCACATCACTGCACTCAACTTATACTCCGAGTGGCCAGCCACAAAATGTAAACAAATTCGGAAATGTAGTATGCATACGGTTGAATTCACAGCTACCTTTATTGTCGTACAGTCATGCAGTCATACAAACGATAATTGTCATAGATTATCGTATTGTTGTTTGCTATTGGCGACGAAGCATAAATGAAATACTTAAAACCATTTTTTACCTTATATATTATCATCATATCTTCATAATAAAAAGGCTATTCGTGGAGTAATTCCATATCAGTGAAATCAACTTTTATCTATGCGAGGCCAGCCAGCTGACAAAATGTACGTACATGAAAATCAAAATAAGGTAGCGTTCACAGCAAGCTTATCTTTTGAAATTTTAATAGTACGTACTAGTCATGGTAGTAATAATGTTTGGAATATACATAACATCAATTAATTTTCAATACAAAATATCATCGTTATTTTAGTAAATATAGTTTAAAATGATCACATGTACTCTGCAATGTTAGGGCTTTGTGACAGCTATGAAACAAACAAAATAAAATTTTTCCTTTTAGGAAAAACATGACATAGAATCAGAGCTTGGCGACTTCGTTTATTTTGATATTCTTAATGATACAATAGCTATCATTCGTAGAGAAAGGGTAGTTTAATTCCCTCGTTAACCCAGATTTGAATGGTCAAAGTATAAACAGGGACTCCCCGGGTTACGACGGGGGTTCCATTCTTGAAACGCGTTGGACTTTGAAATCTCATTTTCTTTTTCCAATTTCAAAAACTGGTACACGTATGCCATTTTGCGTTCTTCAGGACAAAGGACACACTGCGGGGAACTCTCCATGGTGTTTACAGAAGCTTGCTGTGCTAGACAATGAATACAGAAGATTATCTCAACCCATTTTATACTATTTGACCAAGGGTCTCAGTGAACTGACCCAAGTGAAGAAGTGGCACAAAGCATGCTAGATCTCAAAGTTTGTAATTTTTCTTCCCTTCTCGTAGTGAAGTGAAGGTAGCCGGATTAAGGAGAATTGGCAAAGCTGGAAATGGTCTTGGAGTCAGCTTGTAAAATGGTTTGACTTTAGTATAGCCTTCACTTGAACTTTCAAGATAATCCACAATCAAAAGCAATTTCATTTTATTTTTAACCTGAGCTAAGCTTCACATTTATTATTCTTTTTAAGATACTTATCTGCAAAACACATCACTTATTACAAGACGTCTAGAAAAAAAAAAATCTTGATATTGTGGCGCATAGTGACAGTTTGATAAGCAAAGGGACTTATCAGTTTTATCATGTTTGAGTTTATATTTAAAACCACCTCAGCACTTGATCTTTATGAATCACTTTTATTTACTACAGAATGAAATATTTAATGTTTCATTTATACCAGGCAAGGGCAACTGTTCCTTCGTCAACTGGGGGCTGCACTTTGCCATTTCCAAGTGGGTGAGAGCCACATGATAATACACATATGCAAGAAATATTACTTTCAAGCATAACTTCATTAGACTTAATTGTATATCAGATATCAATTCTTTAATGCGCTTTGTCGCAGTTCTTCGAGATAAACTGATATTTTCAAAGTCTTCGTTTTTTTTGGACACACGATTTCAGATACAGCACGCAAACATTCTTTTATAAATTCTCCATCACTGTAGGTTTTTTAATACTTAGCAATTTTTTTTGCAACAATGTAACTGGCTTGCACAATATAATTATTCTCATTCTGTTTCTTACTAAAACAAACCTTTTCTGTCCTATCAAGGTTTTTCTAAATTTTTCAACTTTTTCTTTAAAAATTATATATATTCCATCAATACACTAATTACCTCTGAACAAACGAGGAACACTGGTTTCTCTTTCCACAACACAAAAAAATTGTCTCTTGTCGACTTATCTTGAAACATACGACCTTCATCAATTACCTTGTTCTTCGACAAGTTTGGTGTTCAAATATTTCAAAAAGTGTATTCTTGGGTTGATAGAAATGGAATGAACGACAATAGTGGTTTGTTCTCTTTCATACAGAAACAAAAGCCAGAAAATGAAAACGGACTAATCCCTATTAAATCTCCAAATTGGCCGAAAGACTATTAACTCGGATTAAGGTTCATGGTTAAAAGGGGTGAAGATAAATATCTTTTCCCAGTGGGATTTCTGCGGCTAAACTGATTTTTCAGGACCGATAATCCCCCTTGGGATGACCTTTGACTGAGAAAGAGGAATTTTGGAGATGAAGGCTGAGTATTTACTAATTTGAATTTTTTATGTTTTAAGAAGCATAAAAAGCTCAGAGGGCTGCACTTCAACATGTCTCAGGCCACATCGGCCATGGATGATTTATACAATAATACTGTATTTACATGAAGATAAACTTTTTAGCAATTTTTATTTAAGGATATTCTGATAAATCACATTAAAATGGCTTTTGGTTTATTTACAACTATCCCATGTTTAAAGTATTGTATCTATCAATGTATGCTACTACTGCATTGACAACCTATATTTCAGTGCCTTGACAGTAGTAGATCAGTACCAGAAGTTTGGCTATGATCCGAGATAAAAACCAATCAATGTTAACTGTACCACTGGCACTTACCCCTGAAAGAAATCCCTGACCTGGTGGTTGTATACGCTAATATACCCATGACTGGGCTAAACTTAAGGACGGCCAATTTAAAAGAAAAACTATAAAACTATAAAAAAGTAATGTAGACCCAGAGGTGGGGGGACTGGAAATGGGACCAGAGTTGGGGTATGAGCTGCCAGGAAATGGAAGAGAAGGCCATCCAAAGAAGGGGAACCCCGTAGGTCTAGAGACACCCAAACAGCCACCATCTTGTTTGATTCTGACTCTGAAATAAAAGAAACAGTTGGAGAAGCCTCCTCCCTCTCAGGAAGGACATTAGATCCTGCGGGAGAGGAGGCTAAATTAAACATAATTTCATCCTGTACAACTCCTGATATTTCCAAGAAGTCGATGGAAGAAAAGGAAGGAGACTGGTACAACCGAGGTAGAAAGAATGCTTCTGGAAGATGGGGAAGCCAAGACATCCAAACGAGGAAGAGAAAAACCCTCCCAAGAAGGACCAGTAGAAACTATGATGCTCCCTCTTCTTGTAAAATGCCCTCTACTGCGACTTAGGCCAGGGATGACATTAAGGGCAAGGATTAGTAATGGTACAATAATTAGATCAGCACCTACTACAAGTAATAGAGGGGGTCTGTAATGGTGGCAGCCAAAAACCTGGATCATGGAAATCCTGGAATGCCCGGGCACACATGCTGAAGAAGCCTGGAAGAATCGGTGGATTCCATGATACAAAACAATTGCACACACACACTGAAAAAAGAAATCACAGGCAAAGAAAGAAACTGGCTTGGGAGGAAAGCAATAGCAACTACTCTCCAAGGTGGTCGAAGAAAGACTGGCATGTCAATGACATTTTTACGATAAAATAAGGTTTTAATTATACTTACCCAGTAATTATATAATCGGAGCCCATGCTCCATCCCCAATCATGGATTAAGGTGTGATTTATATATCTAAAAATTTAATGAAATTAAAAATCTGTATATATATATATATATATATATATATATATATATATATATATATATATATATAATATATATATTTAAATGTTATTAAAAACTTGTGTACACTTAAAAAAGAGAGAGAGAGAGAGAGAGAGAGAGAGAGAGAGAGAGAGAGAGAGAGAGAGAGAGAGAGAGAGAGAGAGAGAGATGTCGGCTTCACCTCCCAATATATTCGAGAGCAATTTACCCTCTCCCTAGCAGTTCCTCCCAGTACCTTAAACAGCTAATTAGTGCTTCACCAAAGTTTGAATTTTTAGACTGCCGTAGGCAGAAACTTTCAGCTATGTAATTACTTGCTAAGTTTCTTACTATTATCATTCACATTTTGCGCCACAAGGCAGTGACTTTATTAAATAGAGTAATTAATTGTACAATTCTGTCTTACAACATGAGCTCCACATATTCTGATATTTCAAAGCCTACTCTCTCAATTCTGCCTATAAATACTCCAACATGTTTGAGATCTAATTTGCTCTGCCTAGATACACTCAAGTCATGCTTGAGATTTAATCTGATCCCCTCTCTCTCTCTCTCTCTCTCTCTCTCTCTCTCTCTCTCTCTCTCTCTCTCTCTCTCTTCTGTCTCTCAAGGCTTCTTAATAGGTACAAGTCCCACCATACATCCAGGAGACTTCTTCTGAAGCTAGAACTTTGTTTGTTGGGCTACTCTCTGCAGCCAGCTGTCTCTTCTCAAAGCACTCAAACCAGAATAAGTAGATTTCTTGCATAGCCCAGCTCTTCCAGAAGACAATTGGATTGAAGTCTGGGCACGTTACATTTTGGGTCCATCATTATGCATATGAAAATTACTAACTTTTTCATGTCACATAATGTACTTACTTCTCAGGTTTATATAGTGTATGCGATGTTTTAACGATGACATTGATTCCCATCTCACGTGAAATGGCCACAATGTTGGCATCACGCACTTTGCCAAAAGGCTCAGGATCCTTCTCAAAGGTCAAGCATGTCGTGCCCCATTCCTGCAAAATAGAAAATACGAACAGTTTAGTATTAAATGAATAACACAGAACACAGGAACAATTTGCACAGAACACATGAACAATTTAGTGTTGAAAGAATAAATACAGAACACATGAACAATTTAGCATTAAAAGAATAAAATAGAACATATGAGCAATTTAGCATTACAAGAGTACAACAGAACACATGAACAATTTAGCATTTGCAAGATAAAAACAAAACAGATGACCAATTTAGCATTAAAAGAATAAAACAAACGCATGAACAATTTAGCATTACAAGAATAAAACAACACATGAAGAATCTACCATTAACAGAATAAAACAAAATGCATGAACAAATTACCATCCACACAATACTGAGTCTTATTCAGGCTTACAACAAACTGTATTAGAAGTGTAAACAATAGTGACTTTAACTCAGCAATTTTGGTCTAGTTTCCTGGAATAAAACTCCTTTCTTCAGATATCATGTGGAAGATGCTCAATACCTAATGTTATTGATTGAGATAAGA
>NC_087200.1:146853555-146873555 GCF_015104395.2 Macrobrachium nipponense
CATCATGAAAAAATCAATTAAATCTTCCAAATGACTAAGAAAAAAAATTTACACGAAACATAAGAAAGTGTGAATGTGCTAAATTAACAAAAATCAATTCACTTTGCAAATTGAACTTGAGTTTGAACCATGGTTGAAAACCTTGTAAAATTTACAATAGCTTTCGCGAGATGACAAGTCAACAGCTGCAGCTGCTTTTCACTCAACACACTTCTCTGACAGGTGCCGTCACTGGATCAACAGTCATCACTATCTATGGGTATCAGATCTCATATGCTAAGATTAATATCAATAAACACAATGAAATATTTTACGTTACTTTAAAAATTAATAACTGTATCAGAGAGAGATATTAATATCAACGTAGCAACGCAGAGTTTTCAGTCTCTGTAACAATGAGTTCTGTACCCAGTCAAAAGGAAGACACTATTTATGCAGATATTCCATCGAAACTAGATGACGTCATTTTCAAGGCAAAACGTTTTGGGCCAAGGCAAAGCTGACCCGAGACAAAATGAAAGCGCCTCATGTTCAAATCCACGAGGTCCCCAGACAAAAGATGATGCAACATAGTGCAATCACTCGTCTTCATTTGATTACGTGACCCAAAAGGGCCAAACCTCGCGGCTTGTCAGCAGTTTACACGACTTATCGCTCGAATCAAAACAAAAGACCCGCCATGACGAACCCCAGAACCAAATGGTGGCTGGGTGGCAAGTTATATATATATATATATATATATATATATATATATATATATATATATATATATATATATATTACAGGTAATCTTCTTAGGCACGAATATATATATGTAAATAAATTCTGTTAAAACAGGATACGTCTCAAGTATAAAAGACACATTAATACACACTGGTTTAAAGCTAAGGCCTATATTTCGGTGGACTGGCTTCCACCTCTCTCTCTCTCTCTCTCTCTCTCTCTCTCTCTCTCTCTCTCTCTCTCTCCTTCCGGGGCAATCTTCATTCCAAGCCCCTGGACCTCCAGATGCAAATCTATGCTTAATACTATACCTCTACGAACAATCTTTTTCTTAGACGCTTGACTTACTACAGAGCCACTTTTCCCAAGCCCTTAGCCCTAAAGGGTAAGCCTTTTTCAAGGTTCCTGGGTTTAAGCGCGAATCTTTTCATAATCCAAAGAACCTAAAGAGCAATGTTTTGTATGTCCTAAGGTCTAGGCTTACTGGACCAATCTATTCCTAAGCCACTCCTAAGCCCTGGATCTACAAGTCCATACTCTCCTAAAACTTTAGACCATCCGGACCGATGGTTTTTAAGAATCCCTGGAAACCAGAGGCCAATCTCTTTTATAAAAGACACCCTTGACCTATAGAATATTTTCATAACTCCATGGGCGTAGCTACAGGTCTGATCTTTTTTAAGCCCAAGGACCAGTAACCCCAATCTGTTTTTTAAGTCCCTGAGCCTACCGGGATCATTCCCAACGCCCTAGGCTTACAGGGCCTTTATTTTCGTAAAACACTGAGCCTACTGGGCATATATTTTCCTACACCCACGGGTCTTACCGGCCAATCTTTTCCTACAAAGCTGGGCCTTAGGAATGTGTCACTCAGGTTCAGAGAAAAAGAGCGCTAAAATAAATGACTCGGATGTGTGACCTATGGCAAGGCAATGCCACTGATACATGCACAGGCGAAAAAGGCCTTCACGCTCACGGCTTTTCTGTTCGCCGGATCATTTCAATTCGACTACATCTGCGATGTGCCTTTTATTTTTGGTGTGGTGGCAAAATATATAAACTGAGGAATTTAATTATATCTTTACACATAAATACATAGTGTACGTATGTATATATGCATATACGGAAAATCATTGAAACATCTGTTGGTGACTTAATGTACCTTAATTCTCTATAGGGGACGTCATTTTATAACATAACTGATTAAAAGACATCCTTTTTACATAAAAATATGCACAAAGGATAAACAAAAACAAAAAAACTTGAAACAAATAATATAGCTGATAGCGAAAAAGAATTCCTTCATAACCACTGATGTGGTTAATATCCCGTCGCCCACCTCCCCCCACCCCCCGTTACTCTCCAACAACCGAGGCAACTAAGTATTCACAGGTTATTAGTCTCTAGTTCCTTCCACAGAAGTTTCCTCAGCCAACCATATCTGAAGACACATTTAGTTCATGGTGTCGTTCCTTCCTTACAAAGGCTCATTCGGAAATCTGTCGGGATCTTTTCACAGAAATAACAGCGATGCAATTGACATGGAAAAGGTCAACCCAAATTCTCTCGCGACGATTTCAAACACAAGCCCTAAGAGGACTGTGCATGGTCTACAGAACGAGGAAGAAACAAAACGCATATTAACCAGTTTCAACTGACTGTAAGGGGCTTCGTGCGACTCTAACAATGACCGAACACCAGCTCCTGCCGCTGTCATTCCATTGGCTGAATTCTTCTCTAACTCCAAAGTAAGAAATCGACACCATATGCAATGCAACTGAAATCCTTCAGTGGACTTCATACCTAACTGAAACCCATTAATCATAATCATCTACCAAAAATACATGTCAAAATTCTTTCTGACAATTAGTAATCATCGGAATCTGTTCATGTGTCTGTGATAAACGGCAGATAAACAAACAACAACAGCAACGCATTGCATAACAGGCACGTCTCCAGTTCTTGTCGGCCGTCCGAGAGAGAGAGAGAGAGAGAGAGAGAGAGAGAGAGAGAGAGAATGTACCCAGACGAAACTTTACCATTATTGATTGCGCAATAGGCCGCAAGTCAGTTCCGAATGAAGACAGCGAGAAAAAGAGGGGAAGATTCTCGGGAGTTGAGAGAACATTGTCACGGAGATGTATTTCGCAAAATTATATATATTATAATATAAATATATATGTATATAATATATATATATATATATATATATATATATATATAATATATATATATATATATATATATATATATATATATATATATATGTGTGTGTGTGTGTGTGTTTTTATAGTGAGGGTTTCCGGGTTGCACATCTGGCCCCCTTAAGAGTCGACCATTTTTCTCACTATATGCGCTGTTTTAACAGCACACACTTCTGCGTGACTCCTGGAGCTACTTCAGCATTGCTTCTCCTGTGTTGCCTCTGTAGCACCAGTCTCTGGTTGCTGGTTACATTCCTCCCCGTCAATTGGGTTGTATACCTGGCTGCTGGAAGAAGCTCCTCGCTTGCCAGAGGTTCCATTTGCGCCGTTCTTTTATTCTTTCATTTTTATTTTTTCATTGGTGAGTTTTGCTATTTAACAACCCGTAGCTGGACCCTACACCATCGGGGATAAGTACTCATTTACGGCTGAATAGAGTGAAGAAATTGTGGTAAAGATCTTTTCCCAAGGAATCAACCCTGAGGAGAGCGGTCACCCATCCAACGACTGACAAGTCCATCGATGAGCTAAACCACCCTTCCATGGCGTCCATCATCATTATTATTATTATATTATTATTAGAATATCTCAGAAGACGACCCTTTCTCGAACAAACTTCACTGAACAGAATTGTTGAGCAGGCTTTCGGGATGAGCCAATCCGCTCCCAGCCAATCAGAGCAGGCCCCCACCCCACCCCCACCCCCACGCGCCCTTGACCGAATAAGAAAAAAATCGCCAAAAATGTCCGTAAGCCCGTTTGTCGGTACAAGTATGGTATGATTGTAGCCCTGGCATCATTCGTCTTTTGAAAAATGGTAGAAAGCTCTGCCGAAACGTCAAAGCATAAATGAACTCTGGACAGCTGCTGTATAATTCACCCGCTGCTACAAAGAACTCATTCGACAGATCTGGTCACTGTGGGTTCACATGCTAACCTTCCATTACATTTTACAGAGGTCACCCAACCACACATTAACAGAACGCAGTGCTACTTGACTACAATGACCAGACCGCGAAGTGAAGAGAATGTATTATATACGTTGACATTTTTATAATTATGATTAGATGGTTCCTGAAACACGTATCGAATAACAGCGACAATTTTCAAATCCTAGATCAGCCACGCTCTGTTATCTTTCGTTTGTTTGTTGTCCAAATCACCATAAAAAGAAAATCTGCCTGTCACGAAATTATGGAGGGGATCGGCTTGAATATTAGTCTCCTTCTCTTAGAAAAAAAAAAATAATAATAATAATGAAAAACACTGGATCCACGCTTAGTATTTTCTTCAAGGAGGCGGATACGGACAAAAGTTCAAGGACTCAACCTCCTAAGCGTTGGTTGGTCAGTTTAGATGAAGCTGGCCTTATGCCAACGAGGGTCCTTTTGCTTTCAGTGTACAGGGGAGCTTTGCTGCGGGACTTACAGTTACTAGTATTTATTCTTCATTGGTGATCTACCCACCCGACCGAGGGTTCAGTTCGCCTGATGGAAGGAAGATGTCAACTGGTGCACAGCGTTTGGTGGAAGAAATTCTTCATAAAGTTTTTTTCCTGGAAAAATCATCTTAATCCATATACATGTACACTTTGCAAATGCTTCAGCTTAATTTCTTATATCTCCTCATTTGCTGCATATTTTGAACTCTGTAAGAATACCATCAGAACTTATGATTACTTTCTAAAAGCAAAAAACAAACATGCCATCAGTACATTTGCAATCCTTCACAAAATTGAATAACCGGGCAAACAAATAATGATGCAGAGTCTGACAAAATATTCTCGATAAATTTGGTTCCAAAACTTGACAATCGCTCTTGGCTGTAGTTTGTCCATAAAGGTAAACCCCGTTTAAGGGTTCGAGCAGACCTGCACACTCTGCAAGCAGGGAAGCGTTTCTTTCCAAGGAACAGAGATCGATGGCTGGTATACATGCGTTCGCTCAAGAGCGAGAACATCGGCTCTCAATATTATTTCTATAAAAATTTACTCAATGGATCACAGGATTTGAATCAAAGCTGGAATGAATAGAAAAAAAGTCTAGTTTCTAAGCAATTCATTAAAGCTTGTCTCTGCGCCAGGGCTTTTCTCAGTTTTTGGTTCACGTTTCCTTGTTTGCAGTTTTTAGTAGATGATTTTCATAATTTTGGCTTATGATGAATGTACTTATTTCCCGAACTTATTTACATATTCCAGTTTTATTTACCATTACTCATTAAGGTCTTTATGAAAATTTATTGATTATTTAATAAATGTACTAACTTCCAATCCAATCTTTCCCATTGGTTTATATCTCTTTCTATCAAAGAATCCTGTTGCTCATATTCTGTGGACACCTGCAAGTCGGTTTCACAGTCTTTTGGCCTCTTATCTTTTTATTAATAAAAATGCAATAATAATTAAAAATATAGCAGGTTGTTAGAAATGAGATTAGTAGTTATTTCTCAACTGGAGGCAAAACTCTGAGAAATGACACCCCACGAAACAAAATTAAAAACCTGACACATTCATGAATGGTAGTATGTATGCACGTAGAATACTTGAACCATTATTGTTCCATAAAATTCGAGAGCCTTGCCTCTTGCCTTTTTTTTCTTTAACTATTTATATTCCAGGAAATCTATCTGCCGTGACAGTAAATACGGGGGAGATCTGACTCAAAAGTGAATCGAAATTTGGAGGCATTTCCAAGATTTCATTCCAGTCTACAACACGACCTCCAAGTGTGCTATTCATGAGCTTTGAGAGAGAGAGAGAGAGAGAGAGAGAGAGAGAGAGAGAGAGAGAGAGAGAGAGAGAGAGAGAGAGAATTCTCCCTTTCACGGAAAGTCTCTTCTAATAGTTACTGATAATTCTCAACCAATTCTACAATTATAAGGTGTCCGTCCATCCAGGAGGCACGCACGCACCCTCTGGCCTTGACTAAAAGGGCCAAGGTCAGGCAGGTTGAGGCTACATCATTTAAATGTAAATAAATGATAAAGTCTGAAACTTCTATCTGACTTTATATTTATCAAAATTTCATATTCGATTCACAAAACACAAATAACACTGGAACTGAAGCCGAGCTTTAAAATAAGCAAAAAATGCAAGTAACAAATGCGACGAAGTTTTTCCTGCACAACCGAGCTTTCTGTACAGCGTATAATCAGGGCCACTTCTGAAAATAGATCTATCTTTCGGCGGTCTCGGTATAATACTGTGTAAGCCGCGGCCCATGAAAATTTAACCACAGCCTGATGGTGGCCTGCCTTACATCATTTCCAGACCCACTTTAACCTGAAAGAAAATAAAAGCTACTGTAATGTGGTATGTATGATGACTGGAGGATGGATGGTCAACATAGCAATTTGCAGCCCTCTAGCCTCAGCCGATTTTAAGATCTGAGGCCTGACAGAAAAAGTGTGGACAGACAGACAAAGTCATCCCAATAATGTTCTTTTACGCATTACTAAAAAGCAATATTTCCATCTGTACCGACTGCTTGCTGACTTGAGAGATTTAGGCCGGCCACGAGGCTATAGCTGGAACAAACAGCATATGAAGGCGACTCCTATTGGGATTGTGGTTCTGCCTCTCCTTTGTCGTATCGAAATGGGTAACTATACTTCTACCCCACGTACTAAGCGAGGCTTCAAACTGACTGTCTGAAGTAGCGTCTATCGCGTTCAACTTCAAAAGTGACTGGAACGAATTTTAACTGTCACCTGTAAGACAAAAATTGGCCAGTTCTGAAATTCTGATGCTAGAGTATTCTCACCCACCGAAACATTTATATGCAATCTTACATTAATATTTTTTTTTTATAGTGCAGATGTGATTCTTGCACGAGGATTACCGCTGCTGAAAGTCTGTGTATATTTCATCTGGGGTGCCATGAAAACATAATTATGACCCGTCACTTCACGATTGGAACCACATCTAGATGATCATCTACAGAATTTGTGTACAAATGTTCTTTAAACTCAGTCTCTAATTTCCAAGGTATGCGTGTACGGACTTTAAAGATACTTATTGTTGATGAATAAGAAATGAACGCACCTCACTTAACACGACTGTCAAAAGTTTTCCGGTTAACGTTCGATTTATTCTCGATCTGCTCTTGAAAGATAAAAACTGCAGTACTTCGGTGGGCAAATTTTCAAGGTATATATGGTATATATACATCACAAGAACTGTACGCCATCACTATAATTTACTGAAAGCATCACTGTGTATCAAATACCGAAGAGCATTACTGTGCTGCATATTCGAAATGTATTTACCAACACCACGGACAATTCGTAGCACATTTTAGTTACAAAATTACAAACACCAGTTCCCACTAAATTTTTTTTTTTTTATTCGATTTAGAAAATGCTTGAAAATACCAAAACAAGTGATTTCATAAGTCAGACCAGAAGTGACCCTTCCTCCAATTATTGTAAAGCTTTTGCCAAGTATTATTCGAGGCAAAGTTTTCTGTTCTCCAACGAAACTTCAGTGCTGATGATAACGTTGTTCTGAGGAGACAGGTCGTTCTTCTTCATTGATTTCCTCTCGTGGCTCCAATCCTTTCCTTACCCTTCCGTCTGCTCTCACAGGAGAAGAAAGCGCATCCTTGACATCAGCAGGGACTTCCTCATACTCGAGAGAAATGAGTAGAGGGTGTTCGTCGTTGTTGCCAACAATATTTGCATTATCATCTTACTTGGTCGCTGGTATCGCTGTGGGTACAATCAGCTTATGAATGCACTGCGTTGCAAACGTTTGACGTCAATGCACAGTTGAGTTTACAAAATGACTACCAGAACGAAAACATGTTAATTGATGACTTACATCACAAACATTCTGGAGACCAGTAAAGCTATTTAAATACTCTCGTGAAGAGGTTGTTAGGGCATGAGACCATGGTTGTTTTAAGTTTTACACCAATCAAATGTTAAAACGACATACATACCCAGAAGAGGCATTATGACGGGCAACTCATATCCCACGACTGCAGAAGGTCACCTTAATCTAACAAGAACAAAGTGACAGGGTTAATACCTCAATAAATCAATGCCAAGACCTTTACTGCCACAACAGTTAAGAAGGTCTTGGCACTTAGCAAGTATCATCTCCGACACTTCATCAGAAGACGAGGTGACTAACAGGTTAACAATTTGATATTTGAGCACTGATGACGTTACAATAGCTATGCCACACGAACGGTCATTCATACAATTTCCTTCATTATGATTACGCATTAAAACTGTCTAAGATACAGGCAACCAACCTCATCTTGGTACCTTTCAAAGTAAAGAACACTGGTAATTCAGTCAAGTCAACTTGGGCTCATGCAGGAAACCTTTCAAAAGATCCTTTTTTTCTCTCATGCAAGAGAAAATCTGAAGGTCATAGTTAGCCGTGGTGCTCTCCTTTAACCAATGGTTTACCCTCTAGCCTTCTTCAGTTATGAAGTTCATGAATGGTATCAAGAGCAATAAAACTCCAACGAATACCGAGAATACCTAATACCAACAAATATTACAATGAGAGGAATTTTTAAAACCAAACATATACTGAAATGATGTGCAAGGAGACCAGTGCATTTTGAATAAGAGCGAATCTTAGGCCATTAAAAACTCTCACACAATGATAACACATCCACCTTATGGAGAGAAAACCTCTTCCAACAGCAAATATTCCCTCTGTCCAGCCATTCACGACGGCTACCCGATGCAAACTTGTTGCTCTGAGAGCTCACATCCCCCTTCCCTTGCCAACTGCAAGAACAACTATTTTGGCTTCGCTCAAAGAACCAAGGTCGACCTCATCTTCAGGTGAGTCAGCGACTTCTACCATTCTGTATCAAAGCCGAGACACGTCATATGAGAGAGAGAGAGAGAGAGAGAGAGAGAGAGATTACGACCTACAGTGCGCCTTGCGTGACACAGCAGGCAGTATTCAAGTTCCCTTACAGCGTGCCTTTGGCCTCAGTTGCAATGCTGGCTGTCCTTTAACATTTCACGCCTTCTTCCTTCCATTCTCACTTAGCTGTACAACTTCTTTAACTCTGCACTGGTGCAATTTCTACTTCTCACTTTGGGGTAATCCTTCGAACTAGCCTTCAGTCTAAAACATGACTCCGTGGTTGTTAAAGGTAATTATAATTAACAGAAAGACACAAGAAAGAATCTCTCTCTCTCTCTCTCTCTCTCTCTCTCTCTCTCTCTCTCTCTCTCACTCTCTCTCTCCTCCGTGCACAGATCGCTTCCGAAGAAGCCATTCAAGAGCACCGCAACAAGAGCGGGAGAGAAAACAGCGAAAACAACAACAAAAAACTACAACAAAGGCATAAACGGAGTACGTCCACACACACAAAGGAAGCAGTAGGGATTCTTCCTCCTTAACTGCGACCTCGTTCTACTCATCATCATCATCATCATCATCATCATCATCATCATCAAAGGAGGAGGGGGAGGAGGATCCCTCTCCGTTGAGACCTCGCTCCCACATAAGAGATGCACTGCATTACGTAATAGGAGTATTACGTCCCATGGAAACTGCCCCTACTTTCGTTCTTTCTTTCTCTTTCATTTTAAGAAGCAATTTATTTCTCCCGTGACTTTTGTTTTCCTGGGTTAGATTTTTTTTTATTTCTATACATTTGGTTTGTGGTTACGAAATCAAGTACAAGAGCCTGCAATAAAATGTCAATATCGCTGTACACCCCGGTTAACTTTATATTTGTAACGACAAAGAGAATTAGTCAAAAAGTGATTCCATTTTAAAAAGCTAATTTAACTGTGAAAAAAGCATGAATTATCCTGATATTGCAAGCAATAAGCTATAGGTATTCGTATTAGCTTTTCTTACCAGCAGAAACAGCTACCTGCTGAGTACGAGGGCTGAGCATCTTCCTCGGCAGGTTAGAATTCTTGGGTTCCTGTGTTACTACACTTAAATCATGATTTGCCTCAGGTTTCGCAGCAAGGCAGTGCTATTAGCATAATGACGGATAGGTGACAGATACGGTCAAGGGCCCTGGGAATAAGAGGGCCAATCATTTCCCTGACGAAACAGGATGAAACGTCATCGAATGAGAAGGGCGGTGCCAAATGTGGTATCCTAACAATTAAAATATGAACTATAAACGATAAAATTAGAAAATGTTTCGAAATACGATAAAGGATGAACTCAATCTCTCAGTTTATGTACGATAAAACTTAAAACCTTGAATCCAATTCTGTAGACACAAAAAGGTAAGTGACACCATAATTGCTGGCACTCTCAAGGTGAGAGCGCTTTCCTTGTCATAGCGAGGCTCCCACGAAGGCCGGTCGCCCAGGACGTCAACATTCTGAAAAGTCGTTTCACCACATGTCTTTCCAAGCAAAACAAATGATAAAACCTTCAGTTCTTGCACAGGCGTCTTTGAAACAGCAGTTACGAAATATTTAGACTGGAAGTTTTGAAAAATTTCACGAGTCTCAATTTGCAAATAATAATAATAATAATAATAATAATAATAATAATAATAATAATAATAATAATAATAATAATAACAACAACAACAACAATAATAATATTAAGGAGAAAATATCACTAAATGATGCCGCAGTACCATGGGACAACCGAGTACAAGAGAAAGGAAAAATAAACTGTTACGTATCAATACCTCAAAACAGAAAGAATAAGGATATGGAATATACCAGTGAAAATTGTACCCATACTCATACGAACACTGGGCACGATTCCCAGATCCCTGAAAAGGAACCGGGAAAAACTAGAAGCCAAAGTAGCTCCTTGGCTCATGCAGACGAGTGCGCTGGTAGAAACCGCGCACAGTTCCTTTCTTGAAATCTTACAGGGAAACACCTATGGACAGTCAACAGACTATAAACACCAGAAGGCTCCAAGGGGAAATCAGCCAGCGGAGACGGACAAGTTATAAAATGTGAGAAATAATGAAGTATGAGGGAATCAAAAACAAAACTGATACACTTACTTGTAATTCGAGAGACGTCTGCAGAGAGCAGGAATGAATTTGCTCTTCGCACAAAAATTTGGAGATGAGAGGATTCCACAGCTGTAATAGGCAAACTCTTCTACAATTTATGAGTAGCCAAGATAGCACTGCTAGAAAACTGAGTTGTATTATATCTGATATTAGAAATAGTCTGGTGTTGCGAACAAAACCAGCTGGGTCAAGTAATGAAGAGTGCAGAGGACGTTTATCGTTGTAGTGCATTTATTCTCCATGAAAACACGGCGTTATCCTTGTATGGCCCATAAGTAGCCTCGCTTGGACCCCTTCTTAGTGTCTGTCCTTATTCCCTGCAAATGACCAGCGACTCGTTTTTTCTATTCCTGCAATTGACCAGCGACTCGTTTTATTCTATTCCCTGCAAATGATCAGTGACTGGTTTTATTCTATTCCCTGACTCCATTCCCTGCAAATGACCAGCGACTGTTACTCTGAATATCCCTGCAAAGGAAGCCTCTTTAAATACTATTCCACTGCAAATGACCAGCCCGACTCTTCTTTACTCAATCCTGCAAAGACCAGCGACTCGTTGTACTCTATTCCCGCAAAGGACCAGCGACTCTTTTCAATTCTATTCCTGCAAATGACAGGACTCGTTTTTATATTCTATTCCCTGCAAATGACCAGCGACTCGTTTTACTCTATTCCCTGCAAATGACCAGCGACTCGTTTTATTTCTAAATCCCGCACATACGTGACCTCTTTTATTCTATTCTGCAAATGACCAGTGCGACTCGTTTTATTCTATTTCTGCAAATGACCAGCGACTCGTTTTATTCTATTCCTGCAAATGACCAGCGACTCATTTTATTCTATTCCCTGCAAATGACCAGCAACTCGTTTTATTATTCCTGCAAATGACCAGTGACTCTTTTATTCTATTTCCCTGCAAATGACCAGTGACTCGTTTTATTCTATTCCTGCAAATGACCAGTGACTCGTTTTATTCTATTCCTGCAAATGACCAGCGACTCGTTTTATTCTATTCCTGCAAATGACCAGCGACTCATTTTATTCTATTCCCTGCAAATGACCAGTGACTCGTTTTATTCTATTCCCTGCAAATGACCAGCGACTCGTTTTATTCTATTCCTGCAAATGACCAGCGACTCATTTTATTCTATTCCCTGCAAATGACCAGCAACTCTTTTTATTCTATTCCCTGCAAATGACCAGTGACTCGTTTTATTCTATTCCCTGCAAATGACCAGTGACTCATTTTATTCTATTTCTGCAAATGACCAGTGACTCGTTTTATTCTATTTCTGCAAATGACCAGCGACTCGTTTTATTCTATTCCTGCAAATGACCAGCGACTCATTTTATTCTATTCCCTGCAAATGACCAGCAACTCGTTTTATTCTATTCCCTGCAAATGACCAGTGACTCGTTTTATTCTATTCCCTGCAAATGACCAGTGACTCGTTTTATTCTATTCCTGCAAATGACCAGTGACTCGTTTTATTCTATTCCTGCAAATGACCAGCGACTCGTTTTATTCTATTCCTGCAAATGACCAGCGACTCATTTTATTCTATTCCCTGCAAATGACCAGTGACTCGTTTTATTCTATTCCCTGCAAATGACCAGCGACTCGTTTTATTCTATTCCTGCAAATGACCAGCGACTCGTTTTATTCTATTCCCTGCAAATGACCAGCGACTCGTTTTATTCTATTCCCTGCAAATGACCAGCGTTTCGTTTTATTCTATTCCCTGCAAATGACTAGTGACTCGTTTTATTCTATTTCTGCAAATGACCAGCGACTCGTTTTATTCTATTCCTGCAAATGACCAGCAACTCGTTTTATTCTATTCCCTCAAATGACCAGCACTCGTTTATTCTATTCCCTGCAAATGACCAGCGTTTCGTTTTATTCTATTCCCTGCAAATGACTAGTGACTCGTTTTATTCTATTTCTGCAAATGACCAGCGACTCGTTTTATTCTATTCCTGCAAATGACCAGCAACTCGTTTTATTCTATTCCCTGCAAATGACCAGTGACTCGTTTTATTCTATTCCCTGCAAATGACCAGCGACTCGTTTATCTATTCCTGCAAATGACCACAACTCGTTTTATTCTATTCCCTGCAAATGACCAGTGACTCGTTTTATTCTATTCCTGCAAATGACCAGCGACTCGTTTTATTCTATTCCCTGCAAATGACCAGCGACTCGTTTTTTCCTCTGCAAATAACCAGCGACTTTTTTTTTCTCCCTGCAAATGACCAGCGACTCGTTTTTTTTTTTTATTCCCCGTAAATGACCAATGACACATTTTTTAAATCCTCTACTAAGTGGAAAAGCTACACTGCATTTACTTAAAAATTTAAAATGATAGTGAGTGTTCCATATGAACGAATCTTATGAATCTGATCATGCAACATTTGGTATTTTTGCATTATTATTTCTCTAATAAGCTCTTTCGTATCCCAACAATTTTGGATAACGCCTTGCTTCAAATATCTGTGGCAATCCTCCCCGTTACCATGGAATTACAGGAACGGTCGCATCCAACGCTAAAGGCCAAAGCAATAAACGGATTAACCAACAGTGTATTGCAACAATTGCTCTATAACGCTGTTCGTTGTCTCTTCCAATCGACAAATATTCTAGAGTAACACACACACACACACACACACACACACACACACACACACATATATATATATATATATATATATATATATATATATATATATATATGTGTGTGTGTGTGGTGTGTGTGTGTGTGTGTGTGTGTGTGTGTATGGTCTTCACTACAAAAAACCTGTCACTCAACTAATTCAGTTCATATTAAAGTGTCCGAATTCAAGGTGTAAATGCCTTTGAAAGTTTCTCTGGCAACGATAGAGAGAGAGAGAGAGAGAGAGAGAGAGAGAGAGAGAGAGAGAGAGAGAGAGGGGGGGGGGGGGGGGGGGATTTTATCAGTACACCATCAGTGAGTGGCAAGTGTCCCGCTTTCTGTTGGTATGTTGCCGAACGTTACTATTTTGCCTTTTCTCGAAATATTTACTGAAGAAGATGATTGAAAGGTTTTGTGTCGCAAGATTTGCAATGCCTAGTTAGTACGTTTACTCCTTTATTGTGTTCTTGTTGAATGCAAAGCAAACGCTTTTAATGATGCTCTTCAACAAAGAGACAAAAGAACTCGAGAAAAGATTCAAACAACGACAAACCGAAAGATAAAGAGATGTACCAAGAGTGAGCGCAAACCTTGCCACGCACCGACGGATTTATTGATTGATTTTCCTCTCGAGCGTTTCCAACACTACACGAACCCAGTGACCTACCTATCTCTTCCCCCCCCTCTCTCTCTCTCTCTCTCTCTCTCTCTCTCTCTCTCTCTCTCTCTCTCTCTCACGAAGCTCGAGAACCTTAGCAACCATTGAAACCCTTAACATACGAACAATTCAACATGAAATAAATTGCCTCGGCGACAGGACCCCTAATGCCAGTTTCCGTAATGAGTCTCTGTAAGTAAGGGTACAAACCCCAATGAGTTTCAGCTGCCGACTTAACTGCGCGAGTGAAGAAACTCTTCTCTCGTGAAACGCCGAGTGGAGGGAGGAGATGAGGCGCCGCTACTGTCACGAAATCCTAGTGATATTGCAGTTGTTACGGCGAATGTGGTCATTTGACATAATAATATGCTATCACTACTTGTACCAAGTATGAGCGTGTACTGTTATGCTTGGTCAACTTGTTCAATATGCAGAGGAGAGGTAACTTTGCAGTCCAACAAGATCGTCCTGAATGCATTTAACCTAAACACCTTGGCATTTATGTATATTTCCAAGTATGTATATAGTTATTGATAAGCTTATTTTTATTTCACCTATTACTGCACGGTATGAGCCAAACGTCTGGAAAGGAAGACTACTATATGAATTGAGGACAACAGAAGCAATGACAGAATTCCTAAGCCTAACAGTGAATTCCTAAGCCTAACAGTAAATGGGATGGACAAAAATAGTTTCCTTCCCTGTACAAGCCGGGTTGAGAAAATCATGCAAACGCTACCTGGGGTAGGTAGAATCAATAGTACTAGGGCTAATATTATAATTACACAATATTATTATGTATATTATATGAACAGCCGGGTGTCATTGGTGAACTTTCAGAAGGTTCGGTCTAAATGTGTCCTGTAATGACTGTTATGGTGAATACTGGAGTTTGGCAAAGCTAGGCCGAGATAGAAGTTACACAGCCCAGTGAGGAGTGACCGCAGCGAACGGGGTGGAAACGGAAAAAGCAGACCCTGGGGTGGGACGGGGGCAGAAGAGGGGATGGGATTGAAGGGCTGGGGGTGGGAGTGGGGACTGCCAATGGCCACATCAAAGAACCTTTCAGTTTTCTCTATACAGTGAGCCATGCAAGGAGCACCGTAAGTACTAATACCCCTCTACGGGATCTATACAGGTTATAAACCCGAGAGCTGTCGCGCCTTGACAGTTTCAACGCAGCACTTCGCGAATGAAATGCGAGGCCATTCTAGCACCGAATCTGCAAGGCCTTTCACCATCAACACCACAAGGAAGTGCATTCAGAATTCACTGCCTTCCGCTGTGAGCCTGGAATCCTTTTCCAACGTAGCTTTAAAAGTTAGGCTCGTCGTCATGGAAGAGATACATAGTCTTAACAAATACTCTTTTCATGTTGCCGGATTCTCCACTCTTACGTTGGCTGGGTTCGCAGAGCATCCATCCCTCGTGCGTCAGCCAGCCACCTCAGTCCCTTTGCCGTTTCAGGTGGTGCTGCCAGAAGGGCCTGTCTCTCGCTCCTCGGCAATATACAATATACAGGTGCAGGAGATAGGAAATTCATATAGGGGACCTTTTTAACTGTCAGCTTTGTTATCGACAGAAGTCTCTTACTTCTGTTATTAATTTTATTAAAGTTATTAAAACAGAGGCAGCTTTCCCACTTTCGGGTTCGAGCGAAGCAGAATGAAACAAAATAAAACAATAATCACCAAGGTGAGACAATAAGAATAAAATCAATAAATTCCTATGAAGCTTTCAACGGATAATGAAAGGGGAAAAGAAAAATAATAGAAAAGCCAAATTTTAAAAATTCATAAGCAAACAGAAACCCACTAAAAAGGAATAACAAATTTACGCGAAGTGTCAAGGTCAGTCCCATACACTTCAATAACAGAAAAAGTTATCTCTAGTGTTTTCTATGAAACCTGACGCATACTGCTGAGCTCTCGCTGTAGGTCGTCGACCTGTGACTCACTGCCCTATTTACAGCCAAGATAGGAAAACCTGTACTGTGCTTTCAATCAAACTTTTCATCTTTAATAGTTCACCATACTCTCTCTCTCTCTCTCTCTCTCTCTCTCTCTCTCTCTCTCTCTCTCTCTCTCTCTCTCTCTCTCTCTCTCATACGTTCACGGACGCGCGCGCGCACACACAATCAAAAGTACGTCTCCTCCAAAGTTATAAGTCAAAACAGAAAACAGGTCACTGCACTTCAATATCCAAATGTATACGAGGCATCATTTCTTCCCTGGTGCACATATGACTGTAAAAATCCCTTTGAAGTATGTCAACGATCTCTAATAAAGCAGTGAATTTACTGCCTCTCTGGCTACAGTACAGTACATTAGTGTACAAACATCTTTGAACAAGAGTCCGTCCGCGACCGTTTATGGAAAAATGTACGCATGTTGGGGTCCACAACCTTTGCCAACACACACATATATATATAATTATAATGAAATTGTTTTGCCCATATATATTTATATTATGTATAATGGTAATAAAAATGTTTCGCCCAAAGAATGTTGTCTCGATCCCCCCCTCCCCCCCAATAACACCAGAATTAGAGGGATGGTTTGTTATAGGTTTTGGACACTTGTCTCAAGATTTTTTCCAAGTTTTGACCTAACCCATAAGAAATTCCCAAAAAGTTCTGACTACTTGTCAAGTCTCTTTCTGACGCAAAACGTAATACTAAAAAATAATTATAATTCAAAACCACATTTACTCAAATCTAAGCACACCCAGATACTATACTAGAAGCCTTTTCGTAAGAATAAGTGGAAAGTGGGTGAACCTTACCGCGGAGTTTTCTTAATCCAATAAGAAGTCCTCCGTAATCCGGAGCGTTCCCCTCTGACACCAATCAGAGGCAACAGTGCACTTATTATCCACTCTATACATGACCTGAGGTTCTTTGCAGCGTCCTCCTTCGGCTCCTGTCTGCCGCCCCTCTCCTTCCTTTCACTGTACAACGGTTCATATTCTCTCGCTTCCATGTTACTTCCCACTCGGTCTCCTGACACTCCTTCCATAGTGCAACAGCGAAGTTTTCCTCTTAGTCATCACTTTCAACATTTTCACTCTCAATTTCCCTTTCAGCGCTGAATGACCTTGTAAGCCCAACGTTTGGCATTTGACCCAAATTATATTCTATTTTATTTCATTCCAACCAATCCATGATGGAGAATGATTCATCTCATAGTGAGACAAAAGTTTAACAATCTATAACTCCGAAAGAGAAGCCTCATACTTCTCCTTTAAAATTCAACATCCTGAACGTAACTGACCTCACACAGACAGACTGCCCTATTTTTGTGTCATCAAACGTCAAGGGTCGTTGTGACTCCTCGCCTCTGAAACAAGCATGTCTGGTATGTGTTTGGTATCATGACGCACTCACTAGTTCTATTTTGTTCTTGAGAACAGCCTTGAAGTGGGAAAAATAGAATTCAATTAAGCTTTCCAAGGATAAGATATCCAATCTTTTCGATACGCTGGGGCTTAGAAGTTTGAGTTTACCGAGTTGTCTGATCAAGACCAACAGGTCGAAACAACTGTGAGCCTGGCTATTTCGGTGCATCCCAGCTTCTGGAACAGGCAGTTTCGGGTGAGGCTAGTCCCTATTTCATGGATTGGGATTTTTGTTCATTACTATTATTATTATTATTATTATTATTATTATTATTATTATTATTATTATTATTATTATTCAGAAGATGCACCCTCTTCATAAGGAACAAGCCCACAGGTGCCACTGACTTGAGTTAACACAAATCAGGATTCACAAGAAACTAGACTGATTTGAACAGAAAGCCAGGGTTCAATAAATGTTTTGAAATAAATTAATTTATCACCTACAGAAGTGTTTTCTTCTTGCAAATATTTTCCAGTCTTGGCCTCTGTCAGGCAATGGGAACCACCAACGCATGTTAGATCAAACTGCAGATAAGTACATAACCAAGACTCGAGTGACAAATATAGTACAGAGCTTTTTGTAAGGCAATGCCTCCAAGAGTAGGATCGCTAAATCAAAATGTCCGTAGCGCTGGAATCAATATTTTTACCCTTGTGGGAGTTTAGGCGCAACGTGAAAAACATTAATGCGACCACTCCTTGCACCGTGTAAACATTTCCCCCCCCCCCCACACACACACACACACACACACACACGTACTCCCAAAGTTATCGACGTTTACACTCTACAAGACCTGCTTAGGGGATGCCCATGAAAACACCAGGTTTTTCAATCTGTAACAATTACTCAATATACATCTGGGTTCTGGCACGCACGCACACACACATATATACGTATATATAAATAAGCGAATACATAAGGAAATTACGTGCATCTACTGATTTTCAAGCATAATACACACATAGACACACACATTTAGTATGTATACACACACCATCCTGGAATAGGATGATCGGTAATGTAAGCCCCGTTAGAACGCAGGTGTATTTGTTGGCCTAAGTACGAATTATAGTTCCCGGTAGTGAAACGACTGTGGGGATCGCAACCAAGATAAACAATATATAATAGCAATTTACCAATCCCTACTAAAAGAATTATTCATCTACCGTTTCATATGAGTTACTCGCTAGTGTTTTTTTTAACCATTATGTATGATAAATTCGTAGTGCAACTAAGTCTACGGGCATAACCAGCCCCGTTTCACGGGCAGAACCATGTCCGTCTCTGGGAATCCTTTCTCACCCCCACCCCCTTCGGAGGGGACGAGGATGGTAGGATGAAAGCCCATTATAAGCCATCTTGGGGGTCCCCACTACAGCCCTGCTAAGTTCCATGCCCATCGGACCAGCCGTTTGGCCGTGATTGAATGACAGACGGACGGACAGACATAACACCCATTATAATATAGTAAGATAATGACGTGGGTCTGGGAAACTCATAACAAAACACTTGTGTGACGTAGCTACAAGGTCTCTGAAATTCCACTAGACTCGTCTTTCCCGCGCTTTGCCCTCAACACACTTCAACTCGTCTCTAGTTCTACTCTCCTCGCGGTTCTTATCCAAGTCAGTCTACGTTTTTTTAATACTCCGGTGCTCACGGAAGCATCACCAGGACTCTTCTCTTAGAGATTGTGCGAAGAACATGACCACACCATCTCCATTTCTCGTCCATCTTCATCTCCTTTACATATGAAACTTCCGCTACTTCTTTTTTGGTGCTATCTGACTCCAATGATTCCACTTCAAGCTTTGTTTTCAAATCACCGCTCTCTCACAGATGTAGCTTCATTGGCATACATGACTCATGTTCATACAATATTATAGAACGTATTGCACTTATGCCAAACCTAATTTTTTTCTATTTCAGTACTTGATTTCCAAGTCTACTTTGCACGTCCCTCACTGTACAATTAGCCTTCATGAGTCTTCCACCAAATTCCAACTATAAAGAACGGGCACTGGATGACAGTGCTCCTAAATATCTAAAGAATCAATTTGATGGATCCTTACCCCGTCTAATTTGATCATTGCATACTTTGTCCTCATTACGTATGTGTTTCTTACATTTATTTCGAGGCCACCTCTCTCGATATAGGATGCATTCTATCAAGTTATCTTTTAATGGAAATCCTACGTGTTTTGCTAATTAAAACAGATCCCCCTGCATATTATAAGTTTGTCAATTTCTAATATTACCCAACACTAAACCTCTTTCACCCCCGACCATTTTTTCACAAACATTTTCCTGAAGCTTCATTCTATAACATTCGCCAGCTGGGTGTAAAATTCATCTTTTCCTTCTTCCGTCTATCGC
>NC_087200.1:146878555-146883561 GCF_015104395.2 Macrobrachium nipponense
ATCATTGATTTCAAAAGCCACTACTCTAAACCTGAGGTCCATTCATCCAGTTCAAGGTCAGAGTTTGATTAGTCAGTCAATGTTTAAACTAGTATGAAACTCCTTACGAGAATTTCATATTGAAGTATAGTAGTTTAGGCTTAAGCTGTTTTCACTCAGAGGCCAATATTTTCAATGCCAAGTCCGTCCATTCAGTGTGAGGTCACAGATTACAGTTTTTAGTCCGAGGTTACAACAAGAAGTCCCTACTATTGCTTTAGGTTTATTCAAGTGTCTTTTGTTATGTTCAAGTCCACTTTATATTCAGTGTACATGAAATCAGTGAGATTAGTGCCGCAATTTGGAGTCAAAGAGGATTGATGCTTTCAGTGGGTAAACTACCTAAGGATAGCCTGCTATCAATTCTTTCTCAGTGGGATAATGCTTTTAGAATACTGTCAGTCTCAGGTGAGGAGAGTGCTCATCATCTAAGGTCAACTTGAGGTCACCGCTTTCAATCTAGCTTCAGGCCTTCAATCTGATGTCACGATGAGTTTTTGGCTTCAGTTTGGAACTCAAGGCCTCTTGACTGACACTGACATAAACACTTTCAATAAAGACCCAAACTAATATCCTGAGGTCCGTGATCTCACTTCAGGGTCACTCATTTCATTCCAGGGCTAATGTTTTCGTTTGGAAGTCTTGCTCAAGCTTGGGGTCAGTTTAGTCACTGCTTTCAGTATGAGGTCAGTGCCATCAGTATGAGGTCAGGTCAGTGCAATCAGTGCGAAACCAACATTCCCAGAATGATAAGAGTATTCCAGGTCAATGTCAAACCTCAACCCAATTCAACCATTTTAGCATGAGGTCAAAACTTTCACTTAAGAGGCGAAAGTTTACAGTGACAGGTAAATGCTTTCAGTAGTTACGTCGATATTCAGTCATCTTAGTTTGAGATCACAGCTCTCAAGAGATCAAGCTCAGTTACGAGGTTAGTGCTTTGCTTCTAATTAGACGTCATCGCTTGCAGCTGAGAGGTTCAAGTCTCCAATTAGAGGTTAATACTTTCAGCTTGAAGTCAGTCAGTGGTTTCAAGAGCTGTGTACTATTAGCCGAGAGCTAATCATCAAAGTTTCAGGTCAAGGCTTCCCGACCGAGGTCATTACTTCCAGTTCAGGGTCAATGCATCTATTTTGAAACCAATACTTTAACTCACTATTATAAGCAACATAAAACCACAACAAAATTCTTTTGAAAAAGTGTACAAAAATAAGCCGAGATATGTGTGCGCGGTGCTGTTACGATTCATTCACACACTAAGCATTCAAAAGTGGGAAGATAAGTTCTCCAGTTGTATTACCAATGGGAGGGACGATGCTCCAGATAATGAAGATCAGTTACGCAATAGTGATGAGTCAACGCCGTGAAAAAAAAATAAATAAAAAGGTTTGAGCCACAAACTCATCACTCAAACAGCCTCGTCGGCGTCAGTGTGTTTCTATGTAAAAATATTCCATTCTCATCAGTCAGAAAAGAAATAAAGAATTCCCCTCCTTTCTATAAAAAAAAAAAAAAATAATAAAAGGCAATGGGAGCAGATTCACCGACCGAAAAAAATAAAACAATCGACTCAGAAACTCAAGTATAAAAAATTGGTCCGACCCATCACAGTAGGAGGAAAATAATAAAACACATCAAGAAAAATGTGATAAATAACAGAAAAATGATAAAAGCAACATATCATTACGTCAGTTTTAGGTGGGATGTTGTACCGGGAAAACCGGAGGTCTGTTTCATAACAAGGGATACAAACAAATTGCGCAACCAATTATTGAACGAGCGACCAAGACAACCGGGCTGTGAAAACAAGTGACGACGTTATGATTCTCCCTCCTTTATCTGGATGTTCGTATTCATGACTGTCTTTGATTGACAGCATCAGTCTGCATCTGCAATCGATTTGCATGTGATCTGGCGCGCCATGTATTTGCTCCTGCACTGTGGAGGGTATTTACAAAAGCTTATCCTTTTCCTTCACAAAATAAGTGTCAACTTCTGTGACTTGAAGCAGAGAGAGAGAGAGAGAGAGAGAGGAAAAAGAACTAGAGAGAGAGAGAGAGGAGACGAGGAGAGGAAGAGTGATACCATTTATATTTAACAGTCTTGTCATCAGTGGAATGTGATGCGTGTGTTTGTCTTGTCACGTGGGAATGACGTGAAAGACGTTAATTAATGAAGAAATATCAGGACAGACTTTATTGATCGTCGCAGCTTCCCGTCGGAGGGGAAGAAAGAGGGAGAGGGAGGCACTCCAAGGTCAAGGCCAGGTATTGCTCGCCGCCCCCTCTCGCTCCCTCCAACACACATCACCCGGACGGCTTGGGGGGAAGGGGGGACGAGGATTGGGAGTTCGCTTCCTAGATCCCTGAACAATACCAACAGGCAATAACAGATTGGTGCCATTTTTCTTTATCCTTTACGTTTGCGCGCGCTAATAATAATAATAATAATAATAATAATAATAATAATAATAACAACAACAACGTTGAAGAAGTCCAGAGTGATGTAAATGTAATATATTAGAAATAGACAAATAAGAGCTTTCGAGAACCTGCTCAATTCCCATTCTTGGTTGAGAAGGAGAATAGAGCAGATTCTCGAAAGCTCTCGTTTCTACATATATTCCTAATATATATTTACATTTACACCACTAGATTTCTTCACAATTTTAGTGACATACTATTGTGAGGTTTCTGTATTAATAATAATATAATAAAAATAATAATAATAATGAAAGATAGTTGCCTAACCCCGTCCCCCCCCCCCCCGTCCCCGCCCCCGTTATCCAGCAGTAAGGCGCCCTAAAGGCGACAACTCGCAAGCTTCAAGTTAACCCATCAAGGGTTAACTTCATTTAAATGTGAATTTATACTAAAAAAAAAAAAAAAAAAAAAAAAAATAACATACGGGATGAAATTTTAAGATCTAAGGTTTTATCCGTCGAAAGTTTTCCTTTTATCTTCAATACTTTTGGAGATATTAGCAGTTGAATAGCGCTGGGGGCGGGCGGTGCCGGCCACCAGAAACGAGCCTGTCATGACTCACTCACGTCAGCCAGCTCAACTCTAATCATAATAATCACCTGGTTCAACAGAATGTGGCGCCAGGGGCTTTTGTAAAATTCCTACACTCGTCTTTCTTGAGCTTTCACTTCAACGAATACCCACCCATCTCCAGCCTCCCGGTTGACAGTTCTCATCTAGGAGGGTCTAGGTCTTCCAACGCTTCTGACGCCCAAAGAAACCCAGCTGACACCATCACATAACGTTCTCCCAGAGGTCGCGCGAAAGACATGTCCTAGCCATCTTCATCCCCATCTTCTGTCATCACTATCTGACCTACATGTTGAGCTTTCCGCAATATCCTTTGCGGCATCGTTTCTTACCTTATCCTGCCAAATGACTCTTCATATTCTTCTTGAAGCTTTGTTCTTGAGAAAAAAAATTGCAACTGAAATTAGATTTACATATAATCTTACTTTCGTATGCAATTTTAGTCTATTTGATGTATCCAAACCTTGTTCGGGCAGGCTGCTGATACCTGATTAGCCTCTTTTAGTTTCACTAAATTCCAACGGGTTTTCATTATAGGAAGTAAAATCACAGAAACGAGCGAGCGGTTCAATTTCACCAGGGCCCTTTGAGACGAGAGGTACGGGAGGCAATGGAGGGAGCTGATAATGATATTACATGTAGTACAGCCTATAAGGAAAACCCGTAACACACTACATAGTGATGGAAATGAGTCTTATTTCGGCTCTTAATTAAATATATCCTAATATGACAAGCACTTGTGCAAATGAGTTGAAATAGATTGTTGACCATTCCTTGTACCCTGATGGGTTCCTACTATTTACAGATAAGAATCTCACTTGGAAAAGAAATCGCCATTCATTTCTCTACGGATTCAGGGGCATCCTAAGCCGTGTCAAATTGAACAGTTAATGGTTCATGCAACTCACAAGTTTCGTGATATGGAAGACCATGACCCCACTATATAATATATATATATATATATATATATATATATATATATATATATATATATAATATATTATGATAGATACAAAGGAAAACTTCCTTTCAAGCAACCTACCTCACCCGCCTTTAATAATTTTACCGTAAAAGATTTAAGTAAAAAACTATGATTACTCATTTTGAATAAAATGTGGCTGCCGAAAGATTCCATCCATTCCCAGGTACAAGTCCTGGGTACAACCTTTGAAGATGAAAGAGAAAGTGCCCGACCTCAAAACACCTGAACACGTGCTCAGCTGTCATGATATCTTGAAAAGATGATCCACCCACATACTTGGCCCTACAAACACGAGCGGGCATTAATTAACTCCAGCGACATCTGCAAGAACGCCCTAACTTAATCCCTCCATAACTATGGAAAGGCAATGGACTGGCAGTTCTCTCTCAGGTCCCCTTCGGACTCAGAACGTGGCAGAACTTATTACTGGACACTCGCGTCCTCTTGCTTGTCCTGTGAATTTCCCTCTATGTGCTCCAATTTTGCGTAAGTGGTATTCCCCTTAACTTTCCTCCCTCCATCACCGGTGTTCTATCAAAGAGTACACCATCATCTCCATAAAGGTCATGTACCAGAATAAGGTTTCTTTTAGGTGGTCTCAATCATATTCTCGACTTGATTTATTTTCATTTCCATTGTCCGAAGACCCACTGTGATTTTGTATTGAATTATCAAGTGTTGAGCATTTAATTGATGTAGAACCGAGTTGCCTTGGCATCTTCTATGCACTCGCTCAGTTCCATTTTGCTCGTGTTAAGTGTGTTTTGCAAGTAACCGCCTTGCATATCGTTGCAGATCGGCAGAGGCCGTGGACCAACTCTCCAGCTCTACTAAATACTAAATATGCAGCGGCCTTATGCCACCCCTATTCTACCAAACTGCCACGCTCCCTCTGTGAAACATCATCGACGGAGAATATTTATTCTGTATGT
>NC_087200.1:146884061-146924061 GCF_015104395.2 Macrobrachium nipponense
ACTGACATCTTTAAATACATACAGTCACCAACAGTGCTTTTAGAATGTAATGGTCACTCTTTCACCAAACATATACTACATGTGCAATCGAAATAACCACGAGGCCATCTTCACTTCCCAATTCCTTCACTCTTGACACACTTGTCACTGCAAAGCCTAAAATTCAATGAAGAAACAAATGAAGAAAATCTGACGCCCAGGGCGAGAGGCGAGAGTCGAGCCTATATATGAGTTATGAGGACGTGTGAACATGATTGATTGTGAGTTTTCTGGCGTCACAACTACCAGGGTCACCGACGCCGAATACTAAGTGTGATCTTTTAACTTTTATAATATATTAAAGAAAATTTTAAATAATTTATTTTAAGTAATACATATAAATTTGATTTTAAAAAATAATAAAATAAATTTCTGATAAAAATAAGAATTAAATTATGATAAAATAAAATTCTAATAAAAAGAATTGTTAATTAATCTGAACAAATAACAATAAAACATAAAAAAAGGGAAAAAATTATATACTAAGACAGCACAGCTGTCAGATATATTTGAGAAGACCAGCTTCTTTAATAAAAGAGATAACGTTATTAACACACATGCTTTCTCCAACAGTTTTGCCATGCTATAATTACCACCTGCTTCATTACTATCAGCTAAAAAACGATTCCTAAGTTCCACTAGACTGGCACACTCAACCAGCAAATGCCTAACAGTCAGCGGAACTAAGCAATCATCACAGAAGGGCTCATTCTCCCCATCCATCAGTCTGATAGCCGTGAGTTAAACGCGTATGGCCAATACGTAATCTACACAATACAACCTCCCACTTCCTTGGTGTTAGGTCATATTTCCAAGTGTGTGTTTGACTAGTAATTTCTTTCATGAGCCACCTAACCATGAAAAAGGGTATTGTTATATTCCCGCTCTACACGTGGACTACAGGTGTCCAATAAATAATGGAGACTTGATTCGATTCAATCATCTTTTCCAATAGCCAACATTTCAAAAGAGGAGACGCTGTCAGCGAATATGCGAACAATTATGCTGACTGATAGTTAAGTGCGCTAAGAGAAGTAAACAGATGGTGCTTGATGCAAAGAAAGGCTCGTTGTCAATTCTAGTTATCATGGACAAATTAAACGTCCCACGACTTTTCGTTGCAACCACGTGACGAGAGAACTTAAATGAACCAATCATTAAAACCTCTAGTGACTTCACTTGCAAGTAACCTGAATATATCGAATACGAAACAGTAGCTGCAGTAGCAGGCTGGGAATCGTGCACACGGATCAACATTAGAACGTATGAAATCCTTTCTCATTACCTAAAACAAAGTCAACATCTTTCATTTCGTTAACAAGTCACCTGAGGTTAGAAAACTGCCACTGAACCAGAGAACTCTACAATGTGCAAGATCCTCGTTGCAAAACAGACACGGAGACCATCCTATCATGAAGTGAAAAGGGCCAGTCTCAGCTTAAAAGAAGCCAAACTTCCACTTGGGGAAAAGCTAGGATGCAACTTTTGGAGAAAAGACCTGTGGGATAAAGCCTAAAGGCAACAACCAAGCTTCTTATTTGGTCAAAGGAAAGGACACGGTCCAACCCTGGAAGACAAGCGTGCCATTTATGACGGAGAAAGAATTTGGGGGGAGGGGGGGGAGACTTAGCCCGTCATGCTTGCAAAACTTTCCTAATATAGATTAAGAACAGAATGGGTTTCATCTCCGAAAGATGCACGAAAGCATACCAACAATAACACTGGTAAATGAAAAAAAATAAAAAATAAAAAAAACACTCAAGATGAGGGTCCAAACCCGTCAAGCAAAAGCAGAGTAACGATGCGTACAGTATTACCCATACAGAAGCAATGCATTTTCCGTTGAAACAAAAAGAAAATATAATATGCAAGACATGAATACCAGAAAAAGCAAACTTACAAAATGGGGCACATCATGGAAAAATAATGCAATCCTTGAAGAAAACATGCAACAATCAGGAAATAACAAGAGCGTGTCAGTAAAGGTACAAGTCAAGGAGATCAGGTAGTAATGACAGGCACGTTTTCAGAAAACAACGGTGCACGGAATAGTGTAATTTGCATTATGGAAAAAAAATAAATAACTATCGCCCTGGTTCTTCGGTCAACAGAGTTGAGGAAGAATACTATTCGGAATGGTGACCGCGAAGGACAGAATCCACCAGCAAATACTTCTCATGAACAAAAGCAGGGAGTGGCGACTGCAACCTCACACCAAAGGGACTTGCGGGAAACCGCAAGATTTAAGACCTAACGCCACCCACTCACTGTTGAATTTTATATATTATATATATATATATATATAATATATATATATATATATATATTCTATAATACTATATATATATATATATATATAATATATATATATATATAATATATATATACACATGTAAGTGTTCTGAATTTAAGTCTTGATTCGTTTAAACTCGGTGCCTTCATAACTGATAAAAGTTGTAGATAAATATAAGCAACAAAATTAATATATTCAGTTGTATAAATGTTTTTTGACTTTGTATGGCTAAGCTTCAAAGAGATAATCCGGGATACTAATCCGAGTATCCCGGATTATCTCTTTGATTTTTACCCTTTTGACAATTAACGTCTGGTATTCTTGATTTGTTTGTTTACCTTGTAACTTTCTTTTCAACTGTATCTCATTTGTGCCTCGACGATGTCTTATTAAAGGACGAAAGCGCTCGGCTACGAATTTCTGCCTATTGTTTTTCCTGTGGTATTTGCTTATAAATACGTACATATGAGCATAAAAAAGTGAGAACTTTGCAGTTACAATTATTGTCAATTATACAAAAGTGAGGCGTCAGAGTGAGTAGAAACATCATGCATTGATGACCTTTTAAAAGATTCATTCTTATTCCCTTTTTTGTCCCACGTGACAACAATTTCCCTCCTCCAACCCAAGGTTTAAACAATGCTCCAACCTTTCTCAGTGCCACGTGACACAGAGAGAGAGAGAGAGAGAGAAGAGAGAGAAGAGAGAGAGAGAGAGAGAGAGAGAGAGGGGGGGGGGGGGGCAGAGTATTTGAAAACATCCATTCGAAGAGCACAATAGATGAAGAAATGGCAAACAGGTGCGACTATTTAACAAAGATGATGTCTGAGGTAGATTGGAACACTAGCGACACACACAAACACACACACACACCCGCACGCACAGAAGCGTGGGATGCTCTCAAAGGCTGGCACATGGAACTTCCACGTGACTCCCAATATGCAAAATCAGGATCACTTGTTGATCAAATGAACTGTCGAAAAGTTTGGCATAAAGTTACCTACCGACGGAGGCTGGGCCTTGTTGTGAAGGGGGTTACCCATGAGCTTGGTGTGGTGGGCGAAGAGGTGGGTGGTTGGATGCAGGATGGGGGAAGCATTTTCTTTTCTTTCCAAAGTGTTTGGTTAGGGTTTCCCACCCTTTAGGAAGGACGTCTTTCAAGACTAAACTACATGATGAGCTTTTCATAGTTATTCTTAACCAGGTCCTGTTCTTCAAGACCTAATCCGTATATATCGTCACTGACCCCAAGGCCGTGAGACGCTAAAGGGAAATTCGGTCACTGACGTCTTTCCTGCCATCTTCATCTCCCTTTCACTCATGCATCACCGGCACAAGGAATTTCCTCAATTCTCCTTGCGGTGTCATTCGTAACTCCTTCCTGTCATCTGACTTCTAACATCCTCCTTCAGTGTTATTCTCAAAGTGACAAACTCTTTTTGGTTTCACTATCATACCGTGATACGTGTCTGTATAGCGATACAGACTGTACCAGACCACCTGAATTCTCAAGGACCTGGACAAGTTATCACAGTTCCTAAATATATCAGTCGGCCTCGTTAACCCTCTCCCTACTTAATGTTATTTCTTCCTTTGCAAATCACAGTCTTCATTATTCTCCTTATTTATGTATTTGAGCCCCGTTTCTTAAAATAAATGGTGTTTTCTGTGAAGCAAGCCTCGTGATTCCTGCTACGTTGTACTCGATGAAACAACATCATCATCATATTGAAAGTTGTTTTGCTTCTATCGTCTCTCAAATCTCCACCTCCACTTCCATCTTCCAACACCTTTCCGCATCTCCCATTAGTGCGCACCTCCCAAAGGACAAAATGCAAAGATGAAATACACATTCGACAGCTTTCCACAATTTACTCCAAATTCAGTTGATCGATCAGACCTCATCAACATTAACTTAGCATCTACTTCGTTTATAATTCATTTTCGTAGCTAACTGGAATTCGATTTTGATACAAGACCCCAATTTAACATGACGGTCTGTGGACGCTGTCAAAATGCCTTCTCGGGATTAACAAGGTACTTTTTAACTATATACAAACCTGTAGCTACATGTCTTAACCCAAATAATAGATCTGTTGAACTTCTGCCCTTTCCAAAATCAGCTTGTTCGCCTCTTGAGGCTTTTGTATCAGTTTCTCTCTCCAGCCTCTTGAACACGAGCAGATATTCATTCAATCAGGCCACCTTTCATTGATACCTCAAGCTGAAAGAATTTCATGACATTATCAGATCTGATGTCATGGTTCCAATTCAGTGGCTTTGGATGTTGTTTGATGTTTTTTAAGAAAAGGAGGAAAAAAAAATAAGATTCAGCAACGACTCTCACCAGCAACCGTCAGATCTGACGAGACAAACTTGATTCCCTTTGTCAGCTTAGCCGTGAACTGCCGTCACAACCACAGAAGCATCGGCAAAGAACAAGAAGCGGACTTGGAAGAATCCGCCTCCACCGTCCAATCCCTCAAAATCTCCCTCAAACATGAGGTGTCTATAAGACACCTCAACTGCTGCTAATATGAGTAAGAGCCCGTGCTGGCCTAAGACCGCCTTAACTCTGACAGCAATAATAAGAAAAACAAAAAATGCCTCTGTTTCTTCGCCCCATTCGAGTTTTCTGTACAGCATATAATGCCGTATAAACTCTCAGCCCAGTGGTGGCCTGTGTTGTTGGAACGTATAACGATGCCACATCCACAATCATGGCTAACTTTAACCTTAAATAAAACAAAAACTGCTGAGGCTACTGTGGCTAGTGGGCTGCAATTTGTTATGTTTGATGACTGGAGGGTGGATGATCAGCACCCAATTTGCAGCCCCCTTTTCTTGGGGAGTTTTGAAGATCTGAAGGCGGACAACAGAACAAGTGTGGACGGACAGAAAAATGTCCATTTCAAGGGGAATCCTTTTCATTTTGAAGCTGAACCTTTCCTCCTTCCATGGGAGGCAGTTGCGAGGCCTTTGAAAGGAGCCTTCCCTGAGTGAGGGCCAACGAACGACGCCATAACTACGGGAAGCAAAAACCAAAACCGGGATCACTGGCACCTGCTTTCGGAGCAGGCTTGAACGATCAATCTCTTCCTCTAAGACACCTCTTCCCAAATTCATGTCGTGGAAACTGGCCATCCTCTTGGGATGACATCGCTCAGCGTCAATTTAGTTCCTGCCACTGTAAGCTTTGGAAATCTCTTCCTGCCTCCGTTTTCCTTACTCTGAAACCCTTCCTTCCTCTGAGGGGTGCTTAGGGTGGTGCTTTGAAGCCCTCCGTTTCTTCATTTTGTTTTTCTTGTTTTTCTCGGGCAGGGGCTAGAAAAGGGCATAAGGCTGTCCGTTCAATTTACATTACAACCCTTCCCCCCCCCCCTCCCCCCCGGTCTTATGGAATACCCACCAAGAGAAAGTGGAGTGAACAATTAGATGGAGTGTACAATTTAGGCAAAGCCTAATGCGCTGTGACTTATGATGTCATTTTGGCCGGAGTAAGCCGCAAGAGGAAGGCCAAGTTCCGACACGTTTCAGGACGGCCAGGCCCCGGAAATCACATGTGAAAAAATCAAGGGACAGAAGCCCCAGGGGCAGGGTCATACTTGTGCGTAGGTCGGTGCGGAGAAATGTCCTTCTTACCGGGCCGTCAATCAGGTAACCGACTCAAAAAGGGCAAATCGAGTGAGACGAAGTTTAATGAAAACATCATCACAACATTACACGCTGGGTAATAATAGCACATCTTTTGTCTCCGTACTTTTTAAGAAGTGCCTTTTATTTCAAAAAATGGCGGTTCCATGATCTCCTAGACACTGTTTGCGAGCCAGCACAGCTGTCTAACTACAGGGTATATGGTGCCCGGCTTAGGTCAACGAAGTTCAATGGACCTTCCCGGAAAGAGACCTTTGTCGTATCCCCTTCACTGGGATCGCTCTCCGGTATCAAACTACTAAGGATAATTTCTATTTTCGAGGAAAAGCTAACAATCATTAAAAGTAAATAATTTCATCTAATCAAAGGAACAATAAAACACACACACACACACACACACATATATATATATATATATATATATATATATATATATATATATATATATATATATATATAGAGAGAGAGAGAGAGAGAGAGAGAGAGAGAGAGAGAAGAGAGAGAGAGAGAGATAGGCTATATATATATATTTATACACGTGTATTTCTTTAACTAGATATTATATATTTCCTTTTTATTACTGTCAGTTAACTACGAAATTATACATTCAACTTCATCACCAGACTGACTATACAATTTTCTATTTAAACAACACTTTTGACCGGAAAATATCGCCGGGCAAACAATAAAATTACCATCTTCAGGAGATCGTCACCACATTATTCAAAAGCAATTTCAATTCTACCAAGAAAAATCCTTTACACAATGGAAAACTTCCTATTCAAAAGTACCCACAAGAGGCGAGAGAAAAGTAAACCCATCCTGCCGTGGTTCTATTTTCTGGGATATGGCAAACCACGCACCTACAAAATCAGTAATCAGTTGACACATGGCCAAGCTTCGCGAAGAAAATAAGTGAAATTCACCGTGTATTTTTGCGGGCAGATGCCGACAAGCCAGACAACCGAGAAACCAAAATAAACACAGCTTCCTTGAGAAGATAAAAAAAAAATTAGAAATTGCTGATGATGCAGAATGAAGAGAGGGACATTGCTAACTATAACCTGGTTCATCAAACCTTGGTCAAATTTGATTTGAGTCTTTTGTACACCTATTGACAATTTAATTGTCAAAAGTCTGCTAGAAGTCACTCAGTAATTAATATAATATAACCTTCCTAGAACACCGATGTGTGTGTGTGTGTGTGTGTGTGTGAGAGAGAGAGAGAGAGGAGAGAGAGAAGAGAGAAGAGGAAAGAGAGAGAGAGAGAGAGAGAGAGAGAGAGAGAGCATTACCCGTCGCACAGATTGAACCTTCCCAAGTAACAAACTAAACAGGTGTGGATGGTAACACAGACTCAATACAATCAAATTCCGTATCTATCAAGGCTTTCACAGATATTTATTCAGTTCAGTCTTTCATTTGTCATCGCTTCTATTAATACATATTTCATGTATTTATCAGCCGTCTGACACATCCTTCCGGGTTACAGTTCTCTTGTAAACGGAAATAAATTCCGATGAGGATCAAGGAACGGGACGAGTTACTGAGGTGGTCTGAGGAAGGAGAGCGCGACACGAGATCCATTCAACCAAAGTTAGCAATCACGTTGTGATTGAGGTGAGTGAGGGAAGGAAACTCCCTCAAACGCTGACGGGGAAAAGAATACAAGTGCATGAATCAAAAGGTAAAAAAAAAAGCGACATAAATACAAACAAATAACACATCTGCGAGAGAAAGAAGACAGAGTTGGCAATCGACCTACACACGAAGAACGAATGCCAGGAACTTGCACAGAAGCAAAACGTGACAATAATTTTAAAAATGGAAGTCTGTATTTCCATGCATGCATCTATTTTTGCTAAGGTGAATAGTTCCCCTTTACAAACGATGACTCCAGAGAAAAACAACGCAACAGTCAATGCCACACTCGCACTTAACTATTGAATTGGAAATGAACAACGCGATGACAAAGTTTCCTCGACACTGGTCTTTTCATGCACCTACACAGAGACCTCGTCAGCAGTGAGCCCCCCAAGATGCCATTCACCTTGCTCTTGCATGCACATTCACGCTTCCTGCATACTGAGGCCCTTCTTTTCAATGGTGCTTTCACGCCTTTATCCAGTGCTTTTTCAATCTTCTCCTCCTACTTCTTAACATTGACTAAATATACTCCTCCCACTCGCCTCTCCTCTCTTCTTCCTTCCTTGCTTTCCTTCAGCCTGGTCAAAGCATCTCAAAAGACTTTCCAGCATCCTTTCACTCGCCAAACTTGGACCACTTTCAGGTACCTCCTGTTTCCAACTTTCATACTTTTCTTGCATCATTTACAGTAGAAGCAATTCATCTAAGAAATTTGAAGTATATGGCTGCAATGCAGTGGCTGTTCTTGGAAAGGAAGCAAAGCACGGAAGTAATACAAGAGCAGCAGAAACATAAGAGATATTAAAAACCAGCATTTCAAATATGCTATGATTATAACACATTCATTCATAACAAAAATAGTAATAAATGTCAAAGCTACCGGGAATACTGAGAACCAGTAAACGATCACAACAACTAGGATACCCACGACACAAACTCAGTTTTCGTGATGAAGCATCTGGGTTCTGCAAACGTCTGCAATGACACTTCGAGCGACATTGCATGCCTCCTCCACCAAGGAAATCAAAAAAGGTTAAAATTAAGACTTCCGACGACAATATAATCTTACTACTGATTCACTGTCTGTGGACCAAGTAGGTTTGCAAGGTTCCAGCATGGCTTTGGTTTCTCTCTCTTTCTCTAACTCAACGCAAAACACCTTTACCTGACCATTGTAGGCTTTTCCACAGCCCTTTCCTAACCCCCAACAAGATCAACAATAACAAAGTAGTTTGTAGGCTTACTCCCCGAGTAAGCGAAAATAGGAAAACAGATGTCGAAGTAAATGAAAAAGTTAGTATGCTGGGAAACATTCGACAATGTCTCATTCTCCTTCTCCATTACAAAATGGACGGAAACGACAACAAACAGACACGACAGGTATCACCACTGGCAGAGGCGTGGCAACAGCATGGCAACGCGCTGGAGCTACCTAGTACAAGTACAGGCTTCGTCCTCCCTAGGCCTAGACACAGCTAACAAGCATTTGCACCTGGGCCCAGTCGAACTATACTCTGTTTTTTTTCCATCTGTCCATCCGCCTGTGGTGTTTTTGTATGGTAACACTGCGTCACGGGCTTTAGATAGTTACATTCAGCTTACATTCAACGATTATAATAATATCCTATTTCGAATATTAACGGTGTAATTCGCATACAGTAAATTATTAAAACACTTTTCAGTTGCAAATGTACACCCAGATAGCCTTTTATTTACCTAAAACTTACACATAGCGTAACTATCTAAAGCCCGGGACGCAGTGTTACCATACAAAAACACCACAGGCGGATGGACAGATGAAAAAAAACAGAGTATAGTTATTAGCTGTTCATCGGTGTGCAAACTACCTACGTAATAAACCTGAAAAATTCCTTTGATCTCTCTCTTTCTGTGTGTGTGTGTGTGTGTGCGACGTTTCTACAGCTACTTTGCCAGTGAGAGAGAGAGAGAGAGAGAGAGAGAGAGAGAGAGAGAGAGAGAGAGAGACCCACACCTTTACGAACCCTGCTGAACAGTTATCGAATCCAAGAAGAATTTCCGAGAACGACCAAGTGATATGTTGAGGTAATCAGCATTGCATCAACCGCGGTCATTACCGCTGGAAATCCAGTGAACAACTTGATTTAAAAAATAAAAACGTGATCAATCAATCGACCGACGCACATATAGCAATACTTCTGATCTTGCATTCATTAAGTTAAATTAAAAAACGACTCATTAAAATTCAGCTAAATATAGTCCGTATTTCGCAAATGATGTTGGCGGCAGCAGCAGATCCACACAGGCTGCAACTGCACGGGGCCTCCCCCAACATGGGCCCGGAGGGAATTTGGGCATTATTACGTCATGAGATTTGGACCGTGCTGGTCTACACCCCAATTAGAAGGAAAGAGGATGCGAAGTGGAAGTCAACTAGAAAACAGGACCTGAGATCTGTATCGCGGTACGTCCTTCCCTTATGCAGGATTTTGCTGCAAACAAAGTTCAATTCCATATAATTTATTCACTGCATTATTCGGTATCGGTATTCATTTCTTTATTTACAAAGCCCTCTCTTCCAGTCCTTAATTTCTTGACTACAATTAACACCTAACTATAGAAAAAAAATCAATCAATCAAATCAAAATACTCGTCTCAAGATCACAAAAGAAAACGGGAACTATATGATTCCAATCACATTCTCTCCACATCATGTGACTGTGCAACACACACTGTGAGGTGACTGACCTTCCACTTCATACTGTTTACCGTTGCGCGAATAATAATAATAATAATAATAATAATAATAATAATAATAATAATAATAATAATAATATTATACGTGCAAACAGACCAGACGTGACGTTGATTGACAAAGTCAAGAAGAAAGTATCACTCATTGATGTCGCAATACCAAGGGACACCAGAGTTGAAGAGAAAGAGAGGGAAAAAATGGATAAGTATCAAGATCTGAAAATAGAAATAAGAAGGATATGAGATATGCCAGTGGAAATCGTACCCATAATCATAGGAGCACTAGGCAGCGATCCAAGATCCCTGAAAAGGAATCTAGAAAAACTAGAGGCTGAAGTAGCTCCGGGCCTCATGCAGAAGTGTGTGATCCTAGAAACGGCACACATAGTAAGAAAATTGATGGACTCCTAAGGAGGCAGGATGCAACCCGGAACCCCACACTATAAATACCACCCAGTCGAATTGGAGGACTGTGATAGAGCAAAAAAAAAAAAAAAAAAAAAAAAAAAAAAAAATAATAATAAATAATAATACTTTTAAGGCAATAGAATCATACGAATACTGATTGTGGATACAAACGAGCAAACGTTTCAGTTACACTTAATACAATAATAATAATAATAATAATAATATAATAATAATAATAATAATAATAATAATAATAATAACATCAACAACTTCATGTCATGGCTGCATAATACACATGCAGAATGCCGATACAACGAACGATACAAAATATAGCTGGGTAAAATACAGTTGTCATCATACAAATGTTAAAAAATAGTGTTCATTTCATATATTGCTCAGGGTTTGGTTGTCAAAAGGCAAATGCGAATATAGATCATTAACTTCATTCAATCTACTATTGAAGGAAAGAATGTGAGTTTCGTTAACAATTTGACAGATGCACGGGAGGGGTGTACATGTGTGTATTCCATACCTTGACAAAGAACAGGATGCTTTTCAGTCAGTGAAGGAGGCGATGCTTGATGAATGACCGAATAATAATAGAAAACTGTCTGAGTGCCTTCACTTTAGAAAGAAAGTCAGTTTTTCAACACGACATCAAGCGGAGAAAAACTGTCTATGCGCTGTTTTGAAAGGAATTGTTCTCGACAAGACACAAAAGGAAGGTTTCTGCAACCACGCCATAAAAGAAAGGATTTTGATTGAGCAAATGAGCTAAAATAAGTAACGTTTGTGCATAATAAACCATAAACGTTTTTGCGCAGTTCCTTACAACGCGTCACAAATTTGACTGTCAAGCAAAACAGTGCATCAAAAAAGCTCTCTCTCTGCCCAACCTTAGCTGACATGAAAAGATGAACTTTTTAAAACTCTCTTTTATCTAACGCCTTACGCACACAAACACCGGTGCACAAGCACCCTCTCACATGAGAGAGAGAGAGAGAGAGAGAGAGAGAGAGAGAGAGAGAGAGAGAGAAGTCCACACTTGAGTCTAAATTTAGCCGCTTGTTCAAGAGGAAGGAGAGGCGATACCACCAGATAGCGTCGAGTAGCAAGCGCGAGCGCGCTTGAGAGAGAGAAAGAGGGAGAGAAAAAGAGGGAGAGAAAAAGAGGGAGAGAAAAAGAGGGAGAGGGAGAGAAAGCGAGAGAGGGAGAGAGAGAGAGAGAGGGGGGGGGGGGTTGGGTGAGGTAGAATGAATAACAATAGGAAGAACTTTTTTCAAGTCCAAGTAGGCATCACACAACAAGGGACCAAAACAGCATGCGCGCGCGCACTCACACACAAACACACACACCTGGGAGGCTTGTGCCGATGGCACCGTTTCACACGCGGTAAGCAACGTGGATCCGCAAAATTCGTAACGTTACGTAACCAAGGGAAAGGCCGACTTTCTGTTTGCCATGTGCCTGCTCTGGAATTGATGCAAGAGCGGTATGTTTTGGTTAATGTACCCCCAAAATTAAGTTTAAGTTTTGTTTACTTGCGAATTGGTCATCTTGAATAATATTATATATATATATATATATATATATATATATATATATATATATATATATATATATATGATATAATATATATATTATTATATATTTGCTACTTTCAAAATGCATGTTTTCCCCTCTTTGAAATGTCTTGTAGATTGTGTAACATTTTTTCAGATTCCTAGATAGCTTAGAATAGGATGTTTTAAAATGTGTGTTCAGATTTCGCATTAACGTCTTGTAAAAGAATATATATATAACGTAAAGAGAGAGATCCTTGTCTTTTCAAAGCTGCAAATGTTTAACTTTTATGTCAGCACTTTAAAATTAGAGTCTGCGAGATCCGTTTGCTTCCCTGCTCTGTCAGCGCGTTTGATAGCGAGCTCGTTGTCATAAAAAACATGTCAATCTTAATTATCGTTTACCCTCCGTTTCAATCGGGTACGTATCTGTTGAGCAGTCTTGTCTTGTACGATTATGTATTTGCCGAGTCCCACGTGGATGTTGCACATTATGTGTGTAAGATTGCGTCAGATTTCAGAACTTTCGAGAAGCTTTCATGCCTAGAACGTTTTGAGACATCTGCTCTGTCATTTCCATAAAGGAAGAGATTTTCATTCGATCTTAAGACCTCGCAGGCATTAGATCCTCCCTCATCTCTCTCTCTCGCTCTCTCTCTCTCTCTCACTCGACATTGAGATTATTTTAACGTAACGTAAATTTGGTCACTTATAACTTGTGAGAATTCTATATTTGATATTTCTTAGAATTTATTTAGTGTTATTTAGTTTCTTTTGTGGAATCGAACAAACATTTCGTACGGCGCCTTGTTTTTGTGAAAGTGTAATATACAAGCTGCAGCAAAAGAGAAAGAAACTGGTATACCAAGGTAAAGTGTTGTATATTTTTATTAGTTGCAACTAATAATTGTTAGGAACAGTGAATAACTAATAATGGATAGGGAGTGTGTTTAACTAATAATTGATAGGAACTGTTGTCTGTTAAGAAGGTTTGGTAAAAACTGTTGGTTACAGTGTTATGAAAAAGATTTACACTTTTACACATTTTTGATATTTTTTGTGTTTGTGTCTGTTCCATTGTTTGTGGACTTATTCATTTTCTTATTGAAGTGTGTCTTTTTGTTTTATATTTTCATTTGCATTCACAATTTAATTGACTTAGTTATTTTCATTGCTTTATCATTGCACATTTAATTAAATTTAACACTTGTGAATTGATTTGCATTTACTTAGAATTCTTTTCAAGTTTTATTGTTGTTTAGCACTTGTGAATTAATTTCAAATTTTCAGTTATTGCCTAACACTTTTGAATTTTGATTGAATTAATTTTCTTGAATTTTATGATAAATTAATTTTGATTTAATTTTACTTAATTTGATTCAAGAATTAATTAAACTTTACTTTGTTTTCAAGTAACAGTAATTTTCCCTGATATTGTGAATTTCACTTATAAATTTTGAATTTAATAATAAATTTTTGTATTTAAAATTTTTATAATAATTTTTCTTTATCTTACACCAGTATAATATATATAATTATGACTATATTTATGATAGGTAGAGGACATAGAGTGGTAATTGATTTGCTTTCCTTCAATTTAATTGAAGTGACTTAGAACCAGGAAAGTACTTAGACTTCTGAAATCAGGGAAATACTTAGAGTTTGAAAGTTGTTGAAGGAGTGATGCCCTTTGATTAATTTAATTACTTACAAGATTACCTCACACCTGTTTTGATGAACTTAGTCTGATTTTCTGCAATACTGGTAAGTGTTAAGGGATCACTGTTGCCTTTAGTGTATTCAGTCGTTTAAACGTGTTATGAGGGTTCAGGTGTTTGGCTTTTGGTGAGGTAATAATTGATGCAAGGTAACCAGATACTTGGCACTTCGTAACATTGTTTAATGGTGCCCAGAGACCCGGGAAAGCAGATTTCATTATCACTCTAGAATATACTGGTGGTGTTAGGAATATATTTTGTTAAGGAGAGTGACCATATAGTTTTGTTTTTGCATTTTATTGTATTTGAATTGTAAATTGATAACTTAGAGGAAAATGGCTCAGTTCAATGTTCAGGAATTTTTTAGCAGCTCCTTCCCCTCCAAGTTTGGTCTGAAAACCACTCTGTCTAGAGCACAGTGGAGCGCTTTAGCAGAGGCATGTGGTGGTTATGTGTCTACTAGTATGGTAAAGGCACAAATAAGATGTATTGCTATGGAATCATTGATAAAACTCTGGTAGAATAACTGATGAAGATGAGTTAGAATTGGCTCAAGAGTTGTTTTGAATGTAGCACATGCTTGGATCTCTAATTAAGCAAGCAGAAAAGAAAGAGAAAAGTGATGCAGAGTTAGAGCTTAGACGCATTGAAGCAGAAGAGAATTTGATTAAGCTAAAAATGCTTGCTGAAAGAGAGAGAATGCAAGCTGAAAGAGAGAGAATGCAAGCTGAAAGAGAAAGAATAGACAGGGAAAAACAAGAAAGAAGAGAAAGAAAGAAGAAGAAAAAGCCAGCAGAAGAGGAAGAGAAAGAATAAAGAGGAAAGAGAAATTGCAAGACATGAAAGGGAAATGGAATTAATAAGAGCTAGATCCACATTACCTGTAACACCGTCACCCTAACCAAGGTAATCAAGACCCTGTATTTGATTTAGTGAGAGTACAGAAGTTAATCCCTAAGTTTACTGAAGAAGCTCCAGATGAGTTTTTTTATCACTTTGAGAAAGTGGCTTCAGGTATGGGATGGCCAGAGGATAAATGGTCAGTTTTGCTACAAAGTGTCTTGATTGGTAAAGGGAGAAGTGCTTATTCTAGCTTAACAGCTGATCAGTGTAAAGACTACAAGGTACTTAAACATAGTGTGCTACAAGTTTTACCAGATGACCCCAGAGTACTACAATGAGAGATTCAGAAATTTAAAGAAAAAGATGATGAAGGGAACCTTCTTAGATTATGCTTACAAAGTGAGAAGGTGTTTTCAAACGTTGGGTAGAAGCTGCTAAAGTTAAAACTTTTGATGAGTTAGAAGAGTTACTTGTTCTTGAACAGTATCTTAAGGGAATTCCTGAACATATAAGAGCCTATTTAAGAGAGAGAGAAGTGAAGAAAATTGACAAAGCCGCTACACTTAGTGAAGATTACAATATAATCAGTAGCAAACGTATTACAATGTCAAGTACCAGAGTCAACAACGCCCAGGTTTTAAGTCTTATCCAAATAACAGGAACAAATTTAATGGAAACCTTCAAGTTGATACTACTAAGAGTACACAAGGATATACAGCTCAGCAAATTAATGTGAAATCCTCATCCAGTTTTTCAAGACAGTTACAGAAACCTAATGTTGTCTGTTTCAAGTGTGGAAGAGTAGGACACTACAGTCAAGAGTGTTACCGGAATCAACAGCAGTCAAAACCAGTTAGTCAAGTTGTGAAACAAACTACGAAGAGCAGTGTGGGAAAGAAATCAGACTCCAGAGAAGAATGAAACTAAACAAGCTGAATGTTTAGCAACCAGTGGAAATGTTACATCAAGCAGTGAGTGGTTAAGCAATGTGGAGGCTTTTAAGCCATATATCTATGAGGGTATGCTGTCACTCAAGAAGGAAGTATGCAGTACCAGTCAAGATATTACGTGATACAGGGAGTAACCATAGTGTGGTAGTACGTGGTTCGTGGTTCTCACCCTCAGTTGGAGAAGAGTCTCACAGGAGATTCAGTTATTTTGAAGGGTGATAGGAGGAGAGGAAGTAACTCCTATATGCCGCTTACACCTGTCATGTAAATTGGTGACAGGGAATGTTGATTTTGCTGTAAAGGACTCACTAGCTGCGTGGAAGGTATACATGTTCTGTTGGGAATGAAGTTGGTGGTGTGCCATTTATTCCTTGTCCTGTAGTGACAGACAAACCATTTGAGGATTAGTCCTACAGAAGAGTTGGAGAAGAATAACCCCCACCTGTTTTCCTAGTTGTGTAACTACCAGAAGTATGAAGAGAACTACGACTGTTAAGTGAAGAAACTGAGGATTTACACACCCAAGAAGGATCAAGTGAAGGATCTTTGTGCTTAGAAGAATTATTCCAGGGAAGTGAATTTCCCATAGTGCTGACCAAGAAGAGATTTCCCAAGAAGATGAAGGACGACGACGACGAAGAAGAAGAACCTGATGTTCCTGAAGAGACTCAGAGTAGTCAAAGTGTTGCTGAAGACAGTAGTGAAACTACAGTAGCTGAGTTTAGCAGATATTGAGAATTCAACCTTTGAAGTTGGTCAAGTGACAAGAGAGAAGCTGATGGACTTGCAGAAGAAGGATGCATCGTTAACTGATTTGTTCTTCAGAGTTGTTGATCGAGAAGAGATGCAACAAACTCCTACCTGTTACTATCTGAAGGAAGGTTTGCTGATGAGGAAGTATAGACCTACAGATATACCAGGAGATGCTGCAATGGGGCGAATATCATCAAATTTTGATTCCATATCCATTGAGAAAGCAAGTGATTGCAGTAGCTCATGAGGTCTGGACATATGGGAATCAGGAAAAGAATCTGTTGGGAGGAAGATCATGAAATACTTTTTCTGGCCTGGACTTCACAGAGAGTTAGCATGGTTTTGTCGTGTGAGTGTCATACCTGCCAGATAGCTGGAAAACCGAAATGAAACCATCAAGAAAGACCCCCCCTACAACTATAGAAGTTAGAGGAGAACCCTTTAGCAAAGTGATTTATTGATATGGTTGGACCATTGCCGAAGACAAAGAAAGAAATGCATATTTGTTTGACATTTAATGTGTCCAGTGACAAGGTATCCAGAAGCAATCCCTGTTAGAAACATATCTGCCAAGATAGTTGCTGAGAAACTTGTGGAGTTTTTCTCAAAGTTTGGTATACCAGAAATAGTACAAAGTGACAGAGGAACAAACTTTACTTCAAAGTTATTCCAGGATGTGATGAATTTGTTAGGAGTGAAACAACAGTTATCCACTGCCTATCATCCAGAAACTCAAGGTGCCTTGGAAAGGTTCCACCAGAACATTGAAAAGTATGCTGACAAAGTATTGTTCTGAGTCAGGAAGAGAATGGGATGTTGGTTTACCATTAATGTTGTTTGAAGTTAGGAGTGCTTACCAAGAAAGTATGGGATGTTCACCTAATGAGTGATTTTTGGAAGAGAAGTTAGAGGACCGTTGAAGATTCTTGCAGAAAATTGGGAAGAAAATAAAGAGGAAAGCCAAGCAGAGTATGTGAAGAACTTAAGGAAGAGGTTGAAAGAGATTAGAAAATTCTCTTTAGAAAACTTGAAAATGAGTCAAGAGAAAATGAAAAGGAGATTTGATGCTAAGACTAAGCTAAGAAGTTTTAGTGTTGGTCAACAAGTGTTAGTGTTCTTACCTGTCAAGAGATTTCCCCTCACTAATAAATTTCAAGGTCCTTACAAAGATAATTCAGAAGTTAATGATAGAACTTATGTGATTGAAACACCAGAAAGAAGAAGAAGACAAAGGAAGATACATGTGAACCTCTTGAAACCTTATTTCTCAGAAACTAAAACTGAAACTGTGTCAGTAACCCAGACAACTTTATCTACAGAAGACGATGATGGCTACGAATTAGGAGCTGCAAGCAAGATGAATAATTCTTCAATTTTGGAAAATTTGGAGGATAAACTGAAACATCTGAGTGTTGAACCAAGGTGAAGACTTAAGTGACGTAATTAGAAAGTTTTCCAGAAATTTTTTCAGATGTGCCTAGACGTACTGATCTGACCAAGCATGAAATCAAGATTCAAGAAGATGGAAAACCTTTCAAGCAAAGAGCCTATCGCTTATCACCGTATCATCGAGATGTTTTGAAGAAGGAAGTTGAGTATTTGCTGCAACATGGATTAGCAGAACCCAGTTCAAGTCATTTCAGTTCTCCATGTGTGTTAGTGAAGAAACCAGATGGTTCATTTAGGATGTGTACTGATTATAAGGAAGTGAATTCTATCATGTGGCTGATAATTATCCTTTGCCTCTTATAGATCAGTTACTTGATAATATTGGGCAAGCCAAGTTTGTTTCCAAGATAGACTTGTTGAAAGGATATTATCAAATTCCCTTAGATGAGAATGCAAAGCTGCTGTCAGCTTTTATTACTCCTTTTGGACTATATCAGTATACTGTTCTGCCGTTTGGTCTGATGAATGCACCCGCAACATTTCAACGAGTGATGGATCAACTGCTAGGATCAATAGGAGGAGTAGGTGTATACCTAGATGACATCGTGATTTACTCTACAACGTGGGAAGAACATCTGAAGATTCTGAAGAAAGTTTTCAAGAAACTACAAGAAGCAGGATTAACAGTCAACCTAGAGAAGAGTGAGTTTGGAAAGGCAACTGTACAGTATCTTGGGTTTTGAAGTTGGGAAAGGCCTTCTTGCTCCAGTAAATGCTAATGTAGAAGGTATCCGTAAGGCTACCCCACCTACTACCAGGAAACAGCTACAGAGATTTTAGGCATGGCTGGTTTCTATCGTCGTTTTTGCCCAAATTTCTCAGCACCGTAGTAGCTCCCTTGACAGACTTGACTAGTCCCAAAGCTAAGTTTATTTGACTCCAGAAGTCAGAATCCTTTGAGAAGGTAAAAGCCATTTTAACTTCAAGACCAGTACTTCAAGCTCCAGACTTCGACAAGAAATTTGTGATACAAGTTGATGCATCAGACTGTGGTGTTGGAGCTGTTCTACTTCAAGAAGATGAAAATAATATCTACCATCCTGTATGCTTCATGTCTACAAAATTGAAAAAACATCAGAAAGTATATTCGACAATTGAGAAGGAAACTTTAGCCTTAATCACCGCATTGAAAAAAATTTGAAGTGTATGTGAATAGACCTAATGAATGAAAGAAATTGTAGTGTTTCTGATCACAAATCACTGTCATTTATCCAGAAATGAAAAACCATAATCAAAGACTGACCAGGTGGTCTTGTGCCTGCAACAGTATAACTTAAGAGTGCAGCACATTAGTGGCAAAAACAATGTAGTTGCTGATTATTTATCTCGTTGCGAATCGTTGGATTCAACACCGTGATAAAAAATCTTCTGGGGGGAGGTATATTATATATTGCTACTTTCAAAATGCATGTTTTCCCCTCTTTGAAATGTCTTGTTAGATTGTGTAACATTTTTTCAGATTCCTAGATAGCTTAGAATAGGATGTTTTAAAATGTGTGTTCAGATTTCGCATTAACGTCTTGTAAAAGAATATATATATAAACGTAAAGAGAGAGATCCTTGTCTTTTCAAAGCTGCAAATGTTTAACTTTTATGTCAGCACTTTAAATTTAAAATTAGAGTCTGCGAGATCCATTTGCTTCCCTGCTCGTCAGCGCAGTTTGATAGCGAGCTCGTTGTCATAAAAAACATGTCAATCTTAATTATCGTTTACCCTCCGTTTCAATCGGGTACGTATCTGTTGAGCAGTCTTGTCTTGTACGATTATGTATTTGCCGAGTCCCACGTGGATGTTGCATTATGTGTGTAAGATTGCGTCAGATTTCAGAACTTTCGAGAAGCTTTCATGCCTAGAACGTTTTGAGACATCTGCTCTGTCATTTCCATAAAGGAAGAGATTTTCATTCGATCTTAAGACTCGAGGCAGTTAGATCTCCCTCTCTCTCTCTCGCTCTCTCTCTCTCTCTCATCGACATTTGAGATTATTTTAACGTAACGTAAATTTGGTCACTTATAACTTGTGAGAATTCTATATTTGATATTTCTTAGAATTTATTTAGTGTTATTTAGTTTTCTTTCTTTTGTGGAATCTGAACAAACATTTCGTAACGGCGCCTTGTTTTTGTGAAAGTGTAATATACAAGCTGCAGCAAAAGAGAAAGAAACTGTATACCAAGGTAAAGTGTTTGTATATTTTTTATTAGTTGCAACTAATAATTGTTAGGAACAGTGAATAACTAATAATGGATAGGAGTGTGTTTAACTATAATTGATAGGAACTGTTGTCTGTTAAGAAGTTTGGTAAAAACTGTTGGTTACAGTGTTATGAAAAAGATTTACACTTTTACACATTTTTGATATGTTTTTGTGTTTGTGTCTGTTCCATTGTTTGTGACTTATTCATTTTCTTATTGAAGTGTGTCTTTTTTGTTTTGTTTTATATTTTCATTTGCATTCACAATTTAATTGACTTAGTTATTTTCATTGCTTTATCATTGACACATTTAATTAAATTTAACCACTTGTGAATTGATTTGCATTTACTTAGAATTCTTTTCAAGTTTTATTGTTGTTTAGCACTTGTGAATTAATTTCAAATTTTCAGTTATTGCCTAACACTTTTGAATTTTGATTGAATTAATTTTTCTTGAATTTTATGATAAATTAATTTTGATTTAATTTTTTACTTAATTTGATTCAAGAATTAATTAAACTTTACTTTGTTTTTCAAGTAACAGTAATTTTCCCTGATATTGTGAATTTCACTTATAAATTTTGAATTTAATAATAAATTTTTGTATTTAAATTTTTATAAGTTTTTTCTTTATCTTACACAGTATAAATATATAATTATGACTATATTTATGATAGGTAGAGACCATAGAGTGGTAATTGATTTGCTTTCCTTCAATTTAATTGAAGTGACTTAGAACCAGGGAAAGTACTTAGACTTCTGAAATCAGGGAAATACTTAGAGTTGAAAGTTGTTGAAGGAGTGATGCCCTTTGATTAATTTAATTACTTACAAGATTACCTCACACCTGTTTTGATGAACTTAGTCTGATTTTCTGCAATACTGGTAAGTGTTAAGGGATCACTGTTGCCTTTAGTGTATTCAGTCGTTTAAACAAAAAACGTGTTTATGAGGGTCAGGAGGGGGTTTGGCTTTTGGTGAGGTAATAATTGATGCAAGGTAACCAGATACTTGGCACTTCGTAACAATATATATATATATATATATATATATATATATATATATATATCAATAGAAGGATCCACAGTAATATGCTCGTTTATCTAGATATAATATATTTATACAAAGCTTAAAGCTCTCGTCCATCCTCCTGTGGACTTGATCACTAAGATCTGCTTAGTGATCAAGTCCACAGACAGCACAGAGGACTGGCACAACAAACCAATGCACGGACAATACATGAAACAGACTAAAGAACTAGCCAGCGATGACACATGGCAATGGCTACAGAGGGGAGAGCTAAAGAAGGAAACTGAAGGAATGATAACAGCGGCACAAGATCAGGCCCTAAGAACCAGATATGTTCAAAGAACGATAGACGGAAATAACATCTCCTCCCATATGTAGGAAGTGCAATACGAAAAATGAAACCATAAACCACATAGCAAGCGAATGCCCGGCACTTGCACAGAACTAGTACAAAAAGAGGCATGATTCAGTGGCAAAAGCCCTCCACTGGAGCCTGTGCAAGAAACATCAGCTACCTTGCAGTAATAGTGGTACGAGCACCAACCTGAGGGAGTGATAGAAAATGATCACGCAAAGATCCTCTGGGACTAACGGATAGGGTGATACGTGCAAACAGACCAGACGTGACGTTGATTGACAAAGTCAAGAAGAAAGTATCACTCATTGATGTCGCAATACCATGGGACACCAGAGTTGAAGAGAAAGAGAGGGAAAAAATGGATAAGTATCTAGATCTGAAAATAGAAATAAGAAGGATATTTGATATGCCAGTGGAAATCGTACCCATAATCATAGGAGCACTAGGCACGATCCCAAGATCCGCTGAAAAGGAATCTAGAAAAACTAGAGGCTGAAGTAGCTCCAAGACTCATGCAGAAGTGTGTGATCCTAGAAACGGCGCACGTAGTAAGAAAAGTGATGGACTCCTAAGGAGGCAGGATGCAACCCGGAACCCCACACTATAAATACCACCCAATCGAATTGGAGGACTGTGATAGTGCAAAAAAAAAAAAAAAACAAAAAAAAAAAAAAAAAAAAAAAAAATATATATATAATAATAATAATAATAATAATAATAATAATTATTATTATTATTATTATTATTATTATTATTATTATTATTATTATTATAAGACTATTTGGAAAAGCTCAAGGCTACAAGCCCAATGTGCCCCCCCAAAAAGGGAAAGCAGCCCCCGGACTGGAAAAAGAAATTGCGTAAGTGACTACACAATGCATAACAGGCCATGGCAACAGAGGAGGGGCATTGCTCCCTGATGTACTGTTACCAATGCAGTCAGTCAGCGTCTTCGATGCACCGCTGCTGTCAGCACGCCGTTGGCAACATGACCTTAAGATATGCTTGTGAAGTGCAACATATGCTAGTTTATGCAATGGTACTTTTGCATATATGGGAACCTTTAACCATATAACCTTTAGAAAGAATATTCATCTCGGCTCAGGAGACAAAATTTACACTGATGCATACAAATATTCTTAAATAAAACATACGGCAAATAGTCTCTACTAATAAACACACACACACAAACGTGGGTACGAATACCATTATTGATATTGAGTTAACTAGAGCAAGGCTGGCATTCTCACATAAACAGTGGTAGCTTTAGCCAGAGAGAGAGAGAGAGAGAGAGAGAGAGAGAGAGAGAGAGAGAGAGAGAGAGAGAGAGAGAGAGAGAGAGAGAGAGCAACTCAAATTGAAAAAAAATTTAAAGCTTGAAAAGCTTGATTCTTATATGTATACCACGTATGAGCAGGGCATTACATTTTACATATAAACATTAAACATTTAATTGCAAAAATATATGATAATTACATCAGAGGAAACAGTTAAGTACTGCCCTAAAACTCATACATCTATCCATCCATAATACATCCCGCTGTATATTAATAATACAGAAATATATTCTGTATGTATGTATGTATGTATGTATGTATATATAATATATATATATATATATATATACACACATATATATATATATATATATTATATATATATATATATATATATATATATATATATATATATACGATCTGTTATTAACCATACTGTCATGTCTACTAATATGAATATGGTTGTCCTAAACAAAACACGTCGATATACACAGGGGCACATATGCGCATACATTACGACAAAATACTGCCTTGCTCCTACCACCACCACCACTCATCTCTCCGGCCGAATCGAGTACGAGACACAACACAGCCACGTATCGATCTCCGTCTTCAGCCTGGGAGGGAATATGACCTCTCCAGTGAAGAGCGACCCTTGGGGCACCCACAGGAGTCATGGTGGGCAGAGATGTCAGGAACCGAGGAGTTTCCTTTAGGAAGCAATACTTATAATAATATTCATGATAATCACCGGTTCTGAAGTCATGACAGTTTAGATACGGTAGGTTTCTTTATGCTTTTAATGACAATCAGATCCGTCCACTTTTACTATTCTTCCATGGGATATATCAGATGGAGTCCGTTCACATTAGTCAAATCCATAATTAGAGCAAGGCATACGTGGTCATCCCTTAATAATAACCTAATATAATAATAATAATAATAATAATAATAATAATAATAATAATAATAATGGGAGAATTGTTTACCATGAACCGCCCTCTTGCTATACATACCTGTGTAACATGAACTTAAATAGTTGAAAATAATAATAATAACAATAATAATAATAATGAATGTGTGCGAACAATTGGCACCACAAATTATACTAAGTGTTGTGCGTCATCATCGTGACAACTGTTTGAATAAAAATATATTTTCCCAAAGGCACTTTGAAAAAAAAAAAAAAAAACTCCCTTTTCTAAACTATAGGCCCCAGGTTGCTGACACAAATTTGATTCTCTCTCTCCGGGAAACCCAGTAAAACTGAACTATTTATAGGAAGTAGATTAAATTGCCAGTCCGAAAGGCAAAGGATAACCCCCCCCCCTCTCTCTCTCTTCTCTCTCTCTCTCTCTCTCTCTCTCTCTCTCTCCTCTCTTTTACCAGATACATATTGCAATTGTAACAGCCATAATGCCCTCTTGTGGCTATTACAATTGCATATATATATATTATATATATATATATATATATATTATATATATAATATATATATATATATAATCATCGTCTTCCACGAAGGCAGCGCTTGCTCGACTTTCTTGCGAGACAATGATTTACGAGAAGATATCTAAGCAAGAGCCGGTGCTCGCAAAAAAAAAAAAAAAAAAAAAAAAAAAAAAAAAAAAAAAAAAAAAAAAAAAAAAAATCTGAACACAAAATTTAAGACGACATAATGCGAACGTTCGTCAGTGAAGAAAAACACGTGATTACACGTATGTGTATATAAATTTATATATACAACACAGATCAGACACGATGAAGTAGATTAAGGCAGGAATCTGATGAGATTCCCGTTTTGTTATGTCCCTACGTTTCGTGACAACATCGCCACTTCTTCAGGGATTTTCTAACAAAAAAAAAAATTATCATCAAATAAGAGCTGATTATGAGATCCAATAGTTGAAAATTAAATGGTAAAATTAGAACACAGGCCTAAATTGCACGCACATGGACTAAAACGGAGACTAAAAGAACAAAACATCATAGATAATGAAAAGAACATTTAAAACATTTGGAAAAAAAAATACTTCATACAGTCAAAATCAAGTCATATATTCATAAAACTAGAGCTGATAACAGCTCCACACTTAACCAAGCGAAATTTCAGCATCAAAGCTGATACCACACTAATAGTAAACAACGCCAAGAGGCACGAAGAAAAGTGTCAGATAACTTACACCCAGTTCTGTAGCTAACGTTCCGATGAGAATCAGCCCTGCTTCCGAGGAGACGCCGCCGGGTAGATCCTACATATTCTCCCAGATTACATCTGAGACAAGTGCTGTCATCAACGACGCCCGACGTCATCTAAGAACAGAGCAGATCTCTAACTTGAAGAACGAGCCCGTGTTCTTTGAAGCCATAAATTCCAAGTCTAGGCTTTAGATTTATGGCTCCAAAATGTTTGTGTACAAACTTAGCAAAATCCCTTCGAAAATTATCATTTAACAGATTCGGGAAACTGGCATAAAAAGGAGCTTGGGGACCTTAAAACAAATAGGTTACTCAGACTGAGATGGTTTGGACGCGTCATGAGAAAGGACGAACATAGTTAAGTCAATGAGGAAGTAGTCGGACATACACCTGTAAGAAGGCCCACAAGACTTGGCCAACGCGGCAATTGTAGCAGTAAGTGAGCAGGGCAAAATAGAGTGGACAGGAGACAGCCCAAAATACACGTCTTACCAAGTCAAGGGAAAGTCTGACGTAAAACATTGAGGGAATAAGATTCTCTCTCTCTCTCTCTCTCTCTCTCTCTCTCTCTCTCTCTGATGTAAAACGTTACGGGGATGATTAACAGCTAACGCATGATCTCACTCTCTAGGAAGGAAAAATATTCCCTACAAAAAATGCAGTGGTCAAACTAATTAATATGAAATGCTAAGAAGTGACCTTGCCAAAGGTCAAGCTCAGTGATTCAATAACCCAGTGGAGTCGATGATGGCAATTGCGTTAAGTCGGACGATGTTGACCTTCACGTCCAGTTGTCAATAAGAATGAGGCTGACATCCTCGGCCATCCATTCAACCGCATGAATGGCATTCGTCCACTTCCCCACTCTTCTAAGAAATCCAAGAGTCGTCTACTTATCCGTTGGGTGGTGATAACAGACTGGAAGGTTCCTACAGCTGCTTCATCAGTGACCGAGATTGCCCTGGCCTCAGCCACAAGGTCACTGATGATGCTGCATTCCATCCCTACAACACTTCCATTGTAATAATAAGTAATAATGTATACAAAGGTAGTCAATGGCAACTGAAATTTCTTCTCCTGACTTTGACCTTAGAAATAAAATAGAATTTAAAATTTGGGCCAAAGACCAAGCGCCGAGAGCAATGAGGTCATTCAGCGATGAAACGGAAATGCACAATAAGAAGGATTTGAAAGGTGTCACAGGACAACCTCAAAGCAGTTGCGATGTGAAAAAGCTGGTCGAAATGGTGGAAAGTTAAAGCGGAAGAGAGAGAATATGGACGGAGGCACAGTGAAAGGAATCAAGAGGCCGAAGGGATGCTGCAAGGATCCTTACGCAATGCGAGGTACACTGACGATGGCACTCTCCGCCTACGGAGGGAATTTGATCTGCCAAACCGGTGACCATTAACGAACCCAAATCTTAACGGTTCACATTTACATTCAGCTGACAACTGCCGAAACTTGAGTGGCGGTGTTCTTGACACTGGAGAGTCCTGAAACAAATAACCCATGTAGCTACCTACTTGTTTCGCTTTATCAGAGATCCTTCAGCAATTCTATATTTTCTTGACTTATAGTTCCACACCCCACTTAGAATGTAACTATTTTTATATTCATCATATTATTAAAGTTAATGTTTTCCTTATTCACACTCTGACCTTTAGTCAATTTGAACATTTGGAGGACTGAGCCTTTAAATGAGGAACACAACAGGTCTATGATGGGAGAAGGAAAGTTCCAAACCATAGTTATAAAATAAAATTTAAAAACTCACTCACTGGTCTGGCATAAAAAAAAAAAGTAAAGAGTAGATAAATAGTCTGTATTTATTATTTTTGTCTTTATTCAGTTATTTTAGTTATCATACCTGACAATATACCTAGATTTCTCGTGTCCCTCGGCAACCAGATTCCCCTACCGAAAGAATATTACAAATGGTCATCATTGGCAACTCAGATATCATCTCCCGACCTCGATTCCGCCACACCCGAAAACTTCAAGGAAGAAATTCGAAACAACGTGACAACACAGACCCTCGAAGTTTTTTTTATTAAAACTCTGGCTCCGTGATCATTTTATAACGTCTATTTTGAACTTATTTCAGTTCACTAGAGCCACTTGTCTTTCACAAACTCATTTCTTTATTGTGAATATTGCAAAACAATTTATATCAATTCAGCGGAAAATGACCAAACCTGAGTCGATTCTTCTGATCAGGAACAATGTCAGAAAGGGGTGTTCAAAGTTGCTTGAACAAGACTGAAATGCTATTTATTATTATTATTATTATTATTATTATTATTATTATTATTATTAAATGAATCTTACTGTCTTCTACCAAGGAAAAAATAGTTTGGTGCCAAATCTATCATAAACACAGGTACCGTGTTACCTTCACAGTATTGCTGAAACTGATATTGACAGCCTCGTTTTTTTTCTTTTTTTCAAGAATATTCTCAGAAAACGCAATATCTGCGCAGGAATCATTCATTCTATTTTTGTCATCAACTCTTTCCTGGGAACACTTCACGTTCACTATGGCATTTAGTTTTGTAAATCTCAAATTAAGTAGAAGAAAATAACTTTCTTCGTACTGAAAAAAAATGAAGTGGTGATTATCTATCCTCTTACATTTATAGGATAAGTATTCCTCTTCACATTAACGAGCTGCGATTACAGTCACATTATCAGACTGAGATGACAGTCACACTATCTGACTGAATTAGTCACGTTATCAGACTGAATTGCAGTCACTCACTTATCAGACTGCGATGAAAATCACATCATCAAACTGAATTACAGTCCCATTATCAGACTGCCATTACTGCCACATTATCAGACTGAATTACAGTCACATTATCATACTGAGATTACTGCCACTTATCATACTGAGATTAAAGTCACATTATCAGACTGAGATTACAGTCGTTGGGTCAATAATCCACTGATACAATGTAACTTTTGAAAAGCGTGGGTAACACCAGCCCCTATAATCTAGAATTTTCTTTTCAAATCTGAAACTCCACAATATAACGCTATAATGACAAGTTCTAATAAGATTAAAACAGTCGATACTTTCTACCTTCTGAAGTAACTTGAAAATACACCTTGATCTATCCTGACCGTTTGCCAGGAGTCGAAAATACACACCCTTCCTTATGTCCTAAAATCTGAAACAACTTGAGAATAGACCTTGGTCTATTTTGATACATTGAAGTTGAGAATACACGATAGTACATGTAAGAGAATCAGAGATAACTTGAAAATATACACACGCGCTATATCGTGCATCTCAAGACATTAATTCCTTAATGTATCAGTTGAAATGGAAAGCAAAATCCTGTATCAAAGGTGCGCATTCCCATGCTCCCACTGATTTTCTTTTAGTATCACTTGCATCACGTTGCTCCGAGGCAGCTGTGACGGATTTAGTGGGCTTCAGTGCATGATCGGCCTCACAGGCTTCTTCTTACAAAGCATTTGCGGTCATTGTCAAGAACTCTGCAAAGATCGACTAACACAATTGATGCTTCTTCTGAATCACTGGTAACAACTGGTTGAGTTCAAGGTGAATTCTGTCTGTAAGCAAAAGGATATTTTCCCCATGTTCACACACACACACACACACACACACACACACACACACACACACACACACACACACACAGAAAGAGAGAGAGAGAGAGAGAGAGAGAGAGAGAGAGAGCTTCCCCTGAACCAAAAGCGTCAAAAGCTTTCATGAAAGACCGAGAGAGATTAATACACGAAGGAGATAGGCGTGAAGAAGTAAACAATGGATAAAGAGTATACTATTCGTAAGGTACAGGTGGCCTGTAAGTCCATTGTTCCACCTGTGTGAAGATGATGCCACCCCGAACATCCCTTGCAGGAGAACCAACGGATCTCCCACAAAAAATATCCATTCATGATGCAAGGCTGGTGGGGCATGCTTCTTTCTCAGACACCTGCAAATGCAGTCCCCCCCCCCAACCTCCCTTTCACGTGCAAAGTTTCCTTTCGTTATCAGAGAGAGAGAGAGAGAGAGAGAGAGAGAGAGAGAGAGAGAGAGAGAGAGAGCAACTCATGTGTCGGGGAATTATCTTACCAGTCCACTCCTTATAGAGAGACAGTCATTGAATTTATATTTGTATGGTTGCTGAGATTAATGATAACATTTGTGGGTTACGAAGGTTATTGCGAGAGAAAAAAAAGACACAAATCCCCATGACACTCTTGGTTCACCACCTCCCTTACTACCAATGCGAAGCTCTAGCACAGCTGCCAAGATAGAATCACTATGGCTGCCGTGATTGACTGATCTGGCCGCTCGGGAGGTACTTCCCCCTACTATATAGGCGACTGGAGGACCCATTTCACAGGTACCGATCTCCCTGTATCTTACCTGAGCGTGATGGTTCACTGCTTTGGCAGTGGGAATGACACTCACGCCATAAGCAGTAAACCACATCTTATTTGTCATGGCTTTGGCTTTATAAAGTTGTGCTTAAAATCTTGTAAAATGAACAGCTTGAGTTCCAGTAACTTCATACAGTTGTTGAAATGTACTTCTGTTGTGGTTGCTGGAACTCAAGCTGTTCATGATGCAAAGATATGAAGCACACCTTTACAAAGCCAAAGCCATGAAAAATATGATCTGGTTTATAAGTGAATGTTTGAAGAACAAAGTGTGTCCAGAAATGAGCAGTCATGTTTCATGAGGCCATAGCATAAGTATTTTAAAAGAGAAAATAGCCTCATCACTATAGGAAGAAGAAACAATACTATTGCGAAGAAAGCTGGAAGGTACTACTTAAAAAAAATCATTCCAAACTAAACATTTACTACTGCTTCACACACAAGAACCTCTTACTCAGTAATTGTCCAACTGGTTTGCTACACCATTCAATCTTTCGCTTCGTGAGAGCATAATACGGTCTCATTTCGGGAAGTAGAGCACTAACTGATTCACCCCCCCCCCCCCCTCTTTTTTACCGGTCAGACAATAGCGCTCTCTCTCTCTCTCTCTCTCTCTCTCTCTCTCTCTCTCTCTCTCTCTCTCTCTCCCCACACTTGATTGAGTGAGTATTCCTGGGATAATGACGGCATTCACTGTTTTCAATAACCTTAGCAACTGACTATCTGTTCCACACGGAGGAAGATCTCGACGAGGTAACCTCCCATCCCAACAGAGGTAAAATCATTTTAAAAGTATTTCTGAGGTTGTCTGTCTGTCTGTCTGTCACTCAGACGCAAATCTGCGTGGGCACAACCGAGCATTCACTCATTAATACCGAAGTTCAAAGGAATCGAAACGTATATAAAAACACGAGGCATCTTTACAGATACGAGAGAGAGAGAGAGAGAGAGAGAGAGAGAGAGAGAGAGAGATACCTTTGATAGTAGCCGCCAACGTCTGTTAATAATTAACCCCCCCAACCCCTCACCAGAAGTGACGTGTTTCACATAATTAACTCCCCCCCCCCCCCCACCCCCCCCCCCCCCCAGAGGTGACTGTTTTCATATCACTCCTTTCCAGGTATCGGTGAGTAGGTTGTGAAAAGCTAATTACTCTCATGAAAGCGATGACCCTACAAAAACGAAGGCTCTTTTTGGACGGATTTATAACGTTCCGACTGATGTGGGGGCAGCCCGCTTTGTTTCTTTGTTTCAATAGCAATGAATGACGATGGTGATGATGATAAGGCGAGATGACAAACAACGTGAACTGTCATTATAAGCTCGGGATGACATGACTGGACACATCTGAAGGAACGAGTAAATTAATGCACACATATATCTACACCAATACATACATACATACATACATACATATATATATATATATATATATATATATATATATATATATATATATGATTACAATGACTTGAGCAAGTGGTTCATTTACAACACATATCCACAGGAGAAAAATACGAAACGGGGTATAGGTCCTGACCGGTTTCGACTTTATTTCCAAACCATTGACTAGGAGATATAGTCGAAACCAGTCAGGAATATTATACCCAGTCTCCTATTTTTCTCCTAGAACTTAACGGGACACTACCCAAAATAATTTCTGAGAGAGAGAGAGAGAGAGAGAGAGAGAGAGAGAGAGAGAGAGAGAGAGAGAGAGAGAGAGAGAGAGAGAGAAATGGCAAGAGATTTCAATATTCATAAAGCAAAGCATCGAAAAAGTTAACATAATGCAACTGACAGAGCCTCCCCCTTCCATGCAGCACGAAGTTCATGGCAAAAATACGAAATAATGATATTCAATCTTTCTGGAGGTTATTTTTCTGTTTCTGTCTTCCGTAAGATTCCACGGCTACCCTGAATCAAAATTTTACACGAAGATCCAAGAAACATGAAGAGATTAAGACTATTTGTCTCATTATCAGCAAATAATAAAATAAAGAACACATTCAATAGGTCGGTCGCTCGAGCTATGCAAACATGAATTAAATAAGATCTCAGGACTAGGGATCTGGCACCTAACGTGGTCTTGGGGGATGGGGCGCTAACCTTCCTGAAGAGAGAGAGTTTTACGAATGGCTTCATGGGGCATTACTGCTTCCGGAACGAGTTCGCCAGTCAAAATCCTTGCCAAAATAATAGTCTGTGGCCGTTTTACCACTTGCCTTCCACATCATAGCAATTATGCCAGCCTCATACAACATTCAATGCTGCAAAACTCTCTCTCTCTCTCTCTCTCTCTCTCTCTCTCTCTCTCTCTATTTTGTGCAGAACCAAGTCCTTCATAATTTTTTAAATCGATGAAAACCAAATTCGAAAACTGCTTAGGAACAACGAGGAATAAAGGGGACGAGAGATATGAGTAATAAGGAGTAATAAAATAGAAGGGCAATAAAAAACAAACTACCCAGGAAAAGACCTGCCTCGTTCTCTCTCTCAGGTCAGTGCCAAAACAGACGCTTGTTAACAACAAAGTGTAACCAATAGCCGGCCACAACTACAAACAGGACTCCCGTCACGCGTGAATGAGCAGAGAAGCCTCGAGATTCGAACGTGTCAAGGCCTCCCTAAAGAGCCCCAATGCCGCAGATGCCAAGACGGTGGGCATCGTAGTGGGCATTTCACTGGACAGAAATGCCCTGCTGCAAGGACAGTCTCATTGTTTTTTTACAACATTATCTTGGCAAGACTAACTATGTCATCATCTTGGCACGCCCAACAACTGATCAAAAGTACAATGGATATGGGATAGATTGAGACAGAGTCAAAGTATTCAATGTTTTACCTAGGTTCATTAGATTCTTCATTCGATAACCTACGACCCCTAAAGGAACCATAGCGGAGACAAATCCTCTTTGGAAATCAGTGGTGTCCAGGACACACACACACACACACACACACAAAATTAAAAAAAAAATAAATAAAAAATCGGGCAATTGCAACAAACGACATTCCTTTATTTCAGGTAGAAGCAAAACAGTTCCCATTGCGTTAGCTAGGCGAGAGGGCGAGTTCATTTCAGCATAGACCATTACTTAATCGTGACAGAACAGGCATAAGCTAAATTGACCTCTCCATCAACCTTGACCTCTGAATGGTAGAGAGACACCAATTCGATTCTTCTACGAGAATTTTCCTCGCTTGTTTTCTTTGAAGATATTAATCAAACCGATTCAATGTCAAAACATTAACAATAAAACCTTTTGGATAAATAAACAAATATATTAAAATTTAAAAAATCACAGGAAGAATAACTAGAGAAATTTGTTTAGAGACTTCTTAGCAACATCAGTAAGTGAATTAAGAGCAAAGTTGGAGCCTCTGAACGACTGTCATTTCAACTCGCTGCTAAACACAGGAGAACCATTCGGAACTAACTACAGGAGCTTTTGCATTAGTGACGCCCATATAAAAAGGATAGAAAGGAGTATAAGTGGATGATGAATTTTTTTTTTTCAATAAACCGCACGAGTAAATGAGTGTGATTTTATACATGTATTTATACATAATATACATGGCACAAAAATACACATGCACACACACAACTAAGGATGGTCCATAGAAGAAACAAATGACTAAAAATCAGAGATAAATCTATGCTTCAAACGGTGAACCGTGGCTGAATTCGATGTGCAGAAAACTTCTTCAACGTTAACTGGTTCATCCGCAGTGTGTTGAACACCCTTGAACACCCTTTTCACCCTTCACCCCTCTCTCGGATACATTCTAAAGTCACCTGGCCATCCACATCAACGATAAAGATGCAACTCAGTGGCCAGTCTCACAAAACAAAGAAGAGAAACGTTTGTTACTCTCAACCAGATTGTCATACAACACCAGTAGCAACCATCTCAAAGGAATACATGTCTTTTACTAAGGATATCATGAACTTCATCCATTCAGTTCAGTATGTTGCAAATGTGGGTTTGACGGAGGTCAAGACCATACAGCAGAATTTCTTCTTTCTATTCAAACAAGGACCTGGCATTGAACTGCACTCCATTTCTTTCAGCTCCCCTGACAGCAAGGAGGCCCCTGAACTCTGGAAATGTGCTCTAAATAACCACATTACTTGACTCTCCTCTACTACATATTTTCCTGGTTGTAATCTGCACTGTCAATCTAGAGATCCGAAAGGAATTGAAGACCGAAATTCTTTTTCCCACTGGGATTCGAACCAACTCTGGTATAGAAGACCTTAGGCGCTTAACTCATTTGATCTATTACGGTTACTGAAGGAGACATTTTACATATACAACAAATTAAAGTTCTCCGAATAGCACTGCCCTTAGTGAGAAAAACTGACATAATCATATAGATCTACTTCGTAAATATCACACACACGCAGAGAGAGAGAGAGAGAGAGAGAGAGAGAGAGAGAGAGAGAGAGAGAGAGAGAGAGAGAGAGAGAACTGTATATTATTTACGTTTCGTGTAGAATTCAGCCTTCCAACATAGGACTGGAGCGAAATGGAAATACTTATTTTATATTGTAAACAATTTGGGTTAGTCGTAACGGACGAATTCTAAACATCACTTAATCAATAGTTGCTTTGTAAATATGATGGTGTCATACCTTGCATTTATCAATTGATACATGGATACGGAGTAATTCTTTATAGTTCGTGAAAAGTCCCCATGATCTGGCTGTATCACCAAATTTCTCTCTGTAGCGGCCACTATGAACGAACTTTTGGCAATCAAAATGAACCAGGATTAGAAAGGGAAAAAGCGGGGAGCGACGTCAGTAACATGAAAGAATAAGAAGATAAAATGGTAAACTAAGCGAGTTCAAATAAAGTGATACGAGAATCAACAACAATAGTAAATTCACACGAGAACAAAACCGAAAACATGACGGAAATTCCAGACGTTACAACTGAAACAGTTAACCACAAAATACGAAAGGCTTAGTAGAGAGTAGAGCAGCACTGCAACACTAAACACAACAACTGCACTTCCCTAATGACAATAACAATAGAGGAAACGCCCTCGTCCCGATGATGATGTTGGTTGTCCCTTAGTTTAGTTGAACAACGCTGGATCTGTGTGGGTCCATACGCCATTCGAATTTCCGTGGGACAAAGTGCGGGCGCGCAACTTCATCCCAAAATACATACTTTCGCAGATTCAGAAAATGAGCCCTCTCTACAGCCAAGGTCTAGAGACCTTGTCTACAGCAAGGCCCTCTCATGCGATGAGAAACAGATGAAGACATTAAATCGATTATAAAGCGCATTCCTTATACACACTCTCAACGACGATTCGGGCAAAACATATACCATCAAGAACAACACAATAATATTGAAAATAATGCAATATATAATAATAATAATAATAATAATAATAATAATAATAATAATAATAATAATAATAATAATAATAACAACAATAATAATAATAATAATAATAATAATAATAATAATAATAATAAATAATAATAATAATAAATAATATTATCAATATAAAAGTAACTGCCGAATATTAGTTAGCTGTCGTAACGGGATGGGGGAGGTTTCGAATGCCAACCAAAAATTGACTAAAATTTCTGTAAGCCCCCTTGCAGGTGTAATAATAATACTAAAACAGCAGAAACAACAACAAAATCCACTGTTAATTATTGATAAAAATGACAGCAAATTTGACTGAGTTTGTCCAACAAATCTCAAACATTTTTTTTTATTCTAAAGGTCGTTCTGTCCCTTACCTGATTTTGTCACGAGTTAAAAAAAAAAAAAAAAAAAAAAAGAAGAAAGAATGATGAATGAGACACTTACTCTGAAGAGCTGTGGTAGGACGTCCGCAGGTTGCCCGCGTATGACGAAGAGGCGCGAATTTAGCTTTCTTAACGAGGTGTCCAAGTCCTCCAGGCACTGAAGGAGAAACCTGTGGCCAACAACAAGCATTCATAATTAATCAATTATAACAGCAACAACAAGAATAATAATAACAGTTGCTTTACTCAGTGCAATTTTAAATGATTTAACATTGCAATCAAATAGTAAGAGATTTATTTGGCATCCAACCAATGAAAAGAAGAAATTTCTTCTTTAAATTCAGCATCAATATACATATATATACACACACACACACATATATATAATATATATATATATATATATATAATATATATATATATATATATATATATATATAGAGAGAGAGAGAGAGAGAGAGAGAGAGAGAGAGAGAGAGAGAGAGAGAGAGAGAGAGAGAGAGAGAGAGAGCCGGCAAATCTCTTATCGCCTAAAAAATTCCCCTTCGGTTAATCAAATATGAAAATATATTAATTCCGAGGTAGGGCGAATTAGATATTAAAGGTCATTTGTAGCTCGATATATATATATATATATATATATATATAATATATATATATATATATATATATATATAAATGTGTGAACTTATGTATCTTCATGACATCACAATGAGATTTTAAATACAAACACTAAGCTGCAAACGTCATTCAATATCTAATTCGCGATCTTCGGGAAATATAGCTGAAGGGGAACTGTAAGTGATATCTATATATATATATATATATATATAACGGACCTTAACGTGCACAGGAACTTCTTAACCATTTAAGTGTATACATAAAAATCGCGTTGGGTACAAGTAAATCACGTGCAACGGTTTTTAATTATATATTTAACTGTCTGTGGTCAAATTCAATGGTATGATTGACTAGTTTAACGGTTAACAGGTCTGACGTTATGTATCACAAAACTTTCCATGAAAATGCATAACAAAATGTGTACTACATTACATAAATACGATGCAATTGCAGAATGACGAGACAGGTACACTGAGAGAGAGAGAGAGAGAGAGAGAGAGAGAGAGAGAGAGAGAGAGAGAGAGAGAGAGAGAGAGAGAGAATTTTTAAAAATCAGGCAAATTGCATATTTCACGCTTTAACCGGTGTACCTACAAATGTGTCAAAACATTCTAGGCAATAAATATATTCCAACATTATGGAGCATATTTAACATGAACTGGGGGAAGCTGATATCAATCACTCCATAGCGAAGGTCATCTGCGGATAACGATATTTGATGAAGGTCACCACTCAGCATTCGTGTTTGTTTGTTTTATTCCTCGATATCTCACCCACACTCATTTACAGTCATGAAACTTTCAGAGTCATGATGAAATCATATCAAAAGTTAGGAATATTTTTGATAACTATTAAAATATTTCATATGCTTTACTTTTGTTTCATCATATAAACGGTATAATTTTAAGTTGAGCACACACACACAAACAGGTTGTTTGAATGAAAAAACCACTGACGATGAGTATATACTTTCCGACTTTTTTGCAATGAATGAAGTCAGACTAACTGAGCACTGCAAACTGGGGCGCTTCCACAATCAGCGCTTTCAGGCGGTGAAAAGCGGGAGTTGGAGTGGTTGGACAGCCAGATGGAAGAAATGAAGAGGAGCGTAGGTAAAGTAGAAGGCTACAAAGTACGTAGGTGCACAGCAGGGCGCTGAGGGGATGCAGAAATCCTTTAATAATGCCTGCAGTGCACCACGTGAGGTGCACTGACAGCACTATATCTTTCTACGGGGAATATTATCATGATGGTGTCTGTAAATATCGCTGCAATAGTTTAGCAAGTTGTCGCCTCTGGAATACAAGCGGGCCAGTTAGTAGCTGATGGCCACAAGCAAAAGAGAGAGAGAGAGAGAGAGAGAGAGAGAGAGAGAGAGAGAGAGAGAGAGAGAGAGAGAGAGAGAATGTAGGGTAGGCGTTTGAGTGTGAAACAATATAAGAATTCCATATATACTTCTTCTTCTACTACTACTACTACTACTACTACTACTACTACCACCAACAACTGAGTCTACATTCATAAAATATATGGCAGGGTGTCTGGTTAAGTACGTCATACTGCAGTATCAATAGGAGGGCATTCAGTAATGACGTTTTACTACTCTATCTATGAGCCTCCTAGATTTAGCTAAGTTTCCCTTTACATTTCTTTGATTTACTTAATTATCAAATTAGACATCACTGCATATTTCTGCCAATTAAGCTGTGGCTTCAAAGAGCTATTTCCAAAATACGATCCACATCCGATGTTTTGGTGAAATTTTATCGGCGAAAGTCTATTTGACACAGCCCTAAAGTGCGCAGTATGTTAAGATATACTTAACATACACTGTCGGCGGACAGTATGCCTCGCACACCAAACTTTTGCTCTAAATCTGCTCCCTTCCATCTCTCCTCACCAAAATGTCCAGCTTCTTTGACAGATCATTGCTCCAATTCCCGATTCGCATTTCAGGGAAAAAAAGTATCTGAAAGGTCTCTTTAAACTATCTTATAACAATGATTAAAGCTGCCCAAATGACCACAGACCACCCTGCCAGTCATGTCAAATCTTATAGCTGCTGGGAACGGGATTCGTGTTATTTCGAAATGGCTTTGTTGAAAGCTGCTATAAACGTAGAGCTTACAAGTCTGCTAAAAACATAATTCTTATAAGTCTGCTATAAACGCAATTCTTACAGTCTGCATAGACGCAATTCTTACAAGTCAACAATATTCCATAAATAAGGCAGCAAACCAAAGCAAAGCACCTAACTTAATGACCAAGACGATTACTTTGCACTCGTAACAAAAGGGACAAAGGCCGCATTTCTCGTTAAGCTAACTCTGCTCAGAGTTCTACAGATGATGCACGAGGGCAAATCAGCCGCTCGCCAAAGAAGAAACAGACGTCGACTGAGCGTCATTATCAATGGTATGAACAACAGGCTACCGAGGCAAAATGACAATAAGAGCAATATTTCACACTTCTCACTTTTAAAAAGAGACATCCATGGGGTGTCTACAAAAAAGTGTGGGTTAAAATGTTTGTTTGTATACATTTAGATGTAATACAAGCACACATATAATACATATACCTATATATATATATATATATATTATATATATATATATATTATATATATATACATATATATATAATATACACACATGCATACATACATACATTCATAGATATGACCGAAAGTGGAGAACGAATCTTTGGCAAATACTGGATAATGTACGAACAATTGTTAGGGCTACCAATTAATGTACTTACACACACGCACAAACACACCCACATAACTTTATTATACCTTTGCCTGACAATCCAATTAGTTTTACACACCTGTAGCCTATGCACATTGCTTTTCCAAATTTCACTCTAAAAAATTATTTTGTTTAATGATAAAACTATTGCCACCTTCTTGAGTTAAATATGCATATATGCAATATAATATATATATATGTAATATATATATATATATAATATCTATATATATATATATATATATATATATATATTATATATATATATATATATATATATATATATATATGGGATTTGTGTGTGTTTGTGCCACATACATTTTTACACGTATTGAACAATTTAAACCAAACTTGGTATACATGTAACTTAGCATCAGGGAAGAGAATACTGTGGGGGTAAGACCTCACTGGCACCAAATCCACAGTTTTTGCAGGTCGCTGAGATTAATAATGACACTCTTAATGTCCTTCAAGTCAAAGGGATGAAAAGGGGACATAAAAATAACCAAAAAAGACAGATATTAATTTCTAACCCATAGTTTTTGAGGTCGCTGAGATGAATAGTGAAACTCCCATTGCTCTTCAAGTCCAAGTTCAGCCCCAACAGGGGGATGGGGGGTGAAAAGGGGTGGGAAGGGGGAGACATGTAAAATTAACCAAAAAACGAGATATTACTGTCAAATCCATAGTTTTCGAGATCTCTGAGATGAATAGTGACACTCCGCAATGCCAAGTCCAAGTTCAGCCCCAAAAGGAGCAGGGGTGAAAATGGGTGGGATGAGGGTGACATGTAAAAAAAAAAAAATTTACTTATATTAGTGACTAATCCATAGTTTCCAAGTTCACTGAGATGAATAGCGGCACTTCCGATGCCCTTTTAAGTCTACGTTTAGCCCGATAGAATGCATGGTGAGAAGGGGGTGAACATATAAAAATAACATAAAATGACAGTTCAAAGTTCAACCCCAGTAGGAAAGGGAGTTGAGAAGGGGTGGGAAGGGGATGACATGTAAAAATAATTGAAAACAACAGATATTAGTGTCTAATTTATAGCCTGTAAGTCCAAGTTTAGCCCGATAGAAAGTGGAGTGAGAAGGGGTAGGAGGGTGATGACATCTAAAAATAACTGAAAACTACACATATTAGTGTCTAATCCATAACTTTTGAGATGGCGAGATAAATAGACACTTCTGATGCCCTTTAGGTGCAAGTCACGATAGTTAGGCAAGGTGAGGAGTAAAAAATAAAATGTAAAAAATGATGTATAATAGTGTCTAAGTCATAGTTTTTGAGGTTGCTGGGATGAACAGACACATTCCCAATGCCCTTCA
>NC_087200.1:146926561-147058941 GCF_015104395.2 Macrobrachium nipponense
GGGAATATGTGAAATCCAGGAAGGAATTTCGCGTAAGGCATATGTGAAATAGCCAATTCACTTAGGAACATTTGATCCCAGAGGGATAGTATACTAGATACAGTGAAACAGTGATTCATCTACACTGTTTCGCCACATTTAGTACTGGTTCCTTAGGAGTTAAATGTGTTTCCCCGTGTTTAGTACTAGCCCCTGGGGGATCAAACGCAGTTTGGGACATTTGATTCCCGGCAGGCTAGTACCAAATACGGTGGAATACATTTTACTCCCCAGGGACTAGTACTAAACACGGCGAAACAGTGTAGATGAATCACTGTTTCACTGTTTAGTACTGGCCCTCGGGGTTTAAACGTCCTTAAGCAAACTGGTCATTTCACATATTCCCTAGAGTCTTCGTAATTCCTAATTTCACAGGTTATTCAAAATAAAATTCTCTACCATGCATGTATGAGGAAAATGCCATTTTGTGGGAAATCAATGGCATTTTATGGGAAACCACAAACATGTTTTGGTTAATCCATCACATTAAATGAGGAAACACTGGCATTCTATGGTGTCTCAATGACATGTTACGGGAATGTATGACCTTTAAAAATAATAGTGCCACTTCAAGGGGTATCGGCAGCAATTCTTACGCCGACAATCCCATTCCACGTTGAATCTCGGGACATTTTACGAGAAAACAGCAGTACAATGTTTTAGGGTATGTATATATACATATATGTGTGTGTGTGTGTGTGACATGTAATGCTGAAACTATGCCATTCGATGGTGAATCAGTGACATTTTATGCAATAAAATTCTATTTAATGGTTAACTGTATTAATTCTATAGGGGAAACCGAACCATATGATGGGGAATCGGTAACATTTTGAGAAAAAAGTGCATTTTATGGAAAATTAATTAATCTTAAGGACCAACATCGCCAACTTATGGAAAATCGGTGACATCTGAAGGGGAATCATGCAAAATTTTACTGGAATATCCCTTTTTGTGAAAAATCAGTGAAATACCATCAATTACACCTTCTGACAAGTACACCTGACAAATCAGTGACATTTTAAGACAAACCAATGACATTGTATAAGACATCAGTACTGCTCTCTGGAAAATTATGGCAATTTTATGAGGACATTTTTTGACATTCTACGGCAAATCGAGTGATATTTTATGGGGGAAACAGTGACATTCTACGGCAAATCAGTGACACGTTATGAAGGAGTAAGTGAAATTTTATGGGCAGTGACATTTTATGGGGAATCAGTGCCATGTTGTGGGCAAAACGAGGAATTCTTATGGAAACTGGTATAATTTTTTTTTAAAGAACTTTGTGATATTTCATGGCAAACCAATGACGGGTTATAAGATAGCTATAACATTTGCTGGGGAATTTGTGACCTTTTAAAAGAGAACAGGATAATTTTATGGGGAATTCCAATATTTTATGGTTCATGCAATCATGGTGAATCACTGAGGCAATATGGCGAATCCGCTACATTATCATGTGAATGGGTAATCATTATCATGTGAATGGGTAACATCTCCATTTTATGAGGAATGTGTGACGTTACATGAGGAAACAGCGCCATCGTTGAGGAAGCAGTCGCATTTCATGGGGAGACAGAACCACTTGTGGGAAACAGAACTTTTATAGGGGAAACAAGTGTAACAACAACACGGCAAGAAACAAGCACACTACTAATGCTACTGTGAGGGAGAATGAACCTCCCACCCCTTGACTGTCAAGTAAGCCCGACCCTTTCTCCACAACTTGTCACACGAACATGAGACATCACGATTAGGTTATAACCATTTGCATTTTTATGAACCTCCGTGTGACACTTTCCAGTTCTTGGAGTAAAAGAAGAAAGAATACGTGACACACAATTACAAATTTCATACAGTATATACTTTATAATTAGCTGTTATGGCAATTTGTTTTAAAGCATATTTGTTTATGTCATTTCATGTCATTTACAGCAGTTGCAATCATAAAGGCAGGGTATTGCATTTTTTAGGAAAATCTCTCTCTCTCTCCTCTCTCTCTCTCTCTCTCTTCTCTCTCTCTCTCTCTCTCTCTCATGCAAAGAATGACTTTGAGCTTTGCTACCTTTATCATGCAAAAAGCATGAAATAACCTTGTACCAATACAACTAAAACGTTCTTGTATCACTGTCACAGTTTGTACGTTCATATGAAAGTATAAACACACATACATGAGTATCACTTTTTTCCTATTTTCAGTCAGCACATCAAATATGTAGCAACACAATTTTGAATTATTTGGGTGAAAATCGCCTTTAACAATTAAATATATCTAAATTATTTAGATTTACAAAGTATCGGCATCCGCAAATTTAAAAGATTGATATCAGCATCTGCAAATCCCGATACACTTCTACTTCTATATTACAGCCCTTCGGGTTAATATCTCGCTCATCCCACTAACACTGCAGATTGGCTTGCAACATGTATGTATGTAGGTATGTATGTGTATATATAAATATAAATATAAATGTATATATATATATATATATATATAATGTATATATATGCATATATATGAGAGATTGGCTTGTAATTTATATATATATATATATATATATATATATATATATATATATATATATATATATGTGTGTGTGTGTGTATGAGAGAGAGAGAGAGAGAGAGAGATGAGAGAGAGAGAGAGAGAGAGAGAGAGAGAGAGAGAGAGAGAGAGAGAGAGTTAAAATCAACTACATATCCAACTGCATAGGTGATGGAAGGTATCACCGGGAAGATCTGCATGTACGGATAATAAATAAAAATGAAAATTTTACAAAGCCTGCAAAAAGAGCTAAATGAAAGACAAGTGGCAAAAATTAAAAATAAGATAATTTTAAAAATCTAAATAAAACAATCTTTATCCGACAATTCAAGATGAGAGTCAGCTGTTGTAGACCAAAATGGAGCAATATGAAAAACAGGAAACAATGAAATAAAAAATTCTGGATAGAAAAAGACTCGAAAACTAACAAACAAAAATCTCATTTTACCTATTTTCTTTTCTGCGGATTGTAAAAGAGATACACCTCAGGTGTTTCTCAAAATAAAATTAAGAACAGAACAGAAAAGCACTGAAAGAGATATTGACAGGCAGAAGGTCTGGGAAGTGTAACAGGAGGAAAACCTGGCAGTTGCACTACGAAACAATTGTTAAAGAGGGAGGCAAGTCAGGATGGAAGACAGAATATGAACGGAGGTACAGTAAAAGGAATGAAAGAGGTTGCAGCTAGGCCAGGGGCCAAAGGGACGCTGCAAAGACCCTCAAGTAATACCTAAAGTGTACCACGTGAGGTGCACTGACGACACTAACCCCCTACGTGGAAAACAAACTTTACGAACAAGAATGACGATCAGAAGTTCAAATCAGCCACATGAGCTCAAGAAGCGTCTCTTCTCTTTCAAGATCTGGATCGAGGGAATCAGACGACCCAGCTCTTACACTCGGAATGATATCATTTGCATAAGCAACCACGGCTTGGTTTGTAGGCCAAACGCTACCCAGCGAAACAGAGATTACATTCACGTCCATTCAATCGTTTCCCTTCTTAAAAAGTAATGTAGATAAAAAAATAAACACTCAGCCATTGCCAAGTTCATCCTTTATCTGCTGGATCTCGAATGAAGCTCTTATATAACCTCTTTTTGGCTCCAATCACTTCCATCTTCTGTACGCGTGTAAAGGAGAGAGAGAGAGAGAGAGAGAGAGAGAGAGAGAGAGAGAGAGAGAGAGAGAGAGAGAGAGAGAGATTTTCAGGGCTACGTCTAAAGAATACTATGAAAACGGGAGGTCCTCGGGGAACTTCCGATTTTATTTGTTGCAGAATTGAAAGCAATAGTGTTAAGATCTGAATTCGGAATTGAATCTGAAGTAACACACTGAGTTGGAATTGAACCTCGTACTCGGGTCGCTGAAACGATTGGAGGCAATGAATCTTGACTCAATCACTTTGTTTGTGTACTGGTTGATTTGTAATGGGTGACAGGTAAATTGAAAGGGAATGTCATGAGTGAGCCGTTTACTTCGAGAAGCCCAACACAACTTTTCACATTTAGTTGTCTTTGTACATAAGAGATAAACACTTATGTGCAAAACCTTACAAAGTAGAGCACAAGAGGCAACCCAAGAGCAATATGCGTACTGTGGAAACCCCTCTATAGTGATATTATACACAAGGAAAATATTTAGGTTATTTCTTACATCCTCCAATTCAGTTTTACCAGCTTGGTTTTTCGATTCGAGAGAAAAAATCAATCTTCGTTCGATCCCCAGGACAAATTATTTCTACAAATAATGAGTTCTCAGATTTCAATCTTGACATTCTCAACTTGCTGTTTCTCATCGAAACAAAACCAAGGTCACAAAGAACTGAATGTCTGGTGGATCTGACGTCACGCGGTCATGACGTAGGCAAGGGTTGTCCCTTACCTTCTTGGGTTCAAGTGAGGTTGATAGTATCAATCAGGGTATGAGAAGTCTGATATGTGGTCGTTTTAAACTCTATTTTTTTACTTTAATTGGGAAATTCATAAAAAAAAGTTCTGTTTTATCAAAATGCCTCCAAGCTGTGCCGCTGCAAATTGCTAAGGGAATTATAAAAACGGTCGGAAAGTACACCTTTGCGAAGGGCAAGTACCTCATTGCCAGATGGCTTCGAGCTATCAAAAGGGATGGTTACGCTCTGACTACAGGAGCAAGTTAGGTATCATACTTTTTTGTTATATACTACCAGCTGCATTTCGGTGCTGATCCACAATAACTATTGGAAACAAAATAACTACGTAGGTTTCTGACTATCGTATTGTTAGTCGTAAAAATGTTGAGAAATCAATTGTGCTTGTAGCGATAAAAAGATTAATTTGATGGCAATGCATTTTGTTTATTTGATCGATAACATATTTATGAACGTCATTACTTCTGTCATTTTAACGACTGTCACTGGGCACTGGTTGAAATCTTACGTACAAATCTACTTGCAGGCTTACTAATTGCATTTTTTACTCGTGAACATCGGGTGAGAGACCTCGCGTTTTGATGATAAAACGGGAAGACACCAACACAGCCGGAAATGCATCAACTTCGTAAGGAAGTCATTCCTGCATAATGACCTAACTGTCCTTCGGACCTGCCTGGTTCATCGCATCGAAGAGAATCTCCTGGTTCGAAGGAAACCCAGCAGAAAAAGACCAAGGCTGCATTACCTGTGTCTTTGTACAAGAAAACAAGAGAATTCTTTCTCTGGAAAAGGTACAGATTCTTGACATGCAACACTGAATATTGTACAAGCTAAACATTTCAGTATGCCGCGTTGTGCAATCCTCTTTTCACTTCAAACCAATAACTCCAATGGAATATTTATGAATGCTCATCATTTGATATCTTAAAGAAATATCGATTTACATGACAAAAATGATCAGCGATTCAACTCAAAATGCAAAAGGTTCTGTGAGATAGGTGGTTATGTATCCACTGATCCGGACACCAATCCACAGGATCACTTTAGTCACTGAAGTAATAGACCGACCGACATGGCCTTCATTCTCGTTGGCCTTGAAGAGACTCGTCGGGCTCTTGGGATTATGCAGTTCTTCAAGCCCGACGGACTTCTAAATCTAGGACAGAATTTATCGTCCACTTTGACGTCATAAACAGGAAGAATTCGGTGTTGAATGAAATGATCGGGCACTTCATTGAAATCCCCCGATTTCGGCGCAAATGACCTAGTGGACGTCAAAAGTTCACGAGGATGGGGAAAGGGGCGTTTTCTGTATAGCGTTGTCATAGGGAGGGGGGTGAGAAGACTTTACTTAAAAACCGTCAAAAACAATCCTATAAGAGTTCACTGAAGAAAAATATGACACCATCAGTTATGATAAAAATTAAAAACGATCCTCTAAGAGTCTACTCAAGCCTGACTGCATGCTGGAACCAAGGTATATATATACCTTGGCTGGAACAAGGCACCAAAGACCGATGCGGAAGCTTGGCTTCCCCTTTCCCCTCCCCTACCCCATAGTGCCCTGGTCCCACCCACAGCAAAGCCACAGGAATGCTTCAAAGCGCTGACCTGCATTCACCAACCCAATAACCACGAGGTTAGGGATGGTCGCCATCACGACTGACAGACTAAACAAAATAATAAGATTAACAACATCGGTGTTGACAAAGACACACGAACCAATATGAAAAAAATAATAAGACAACGCATATACGTATTCACATTTTCAAATACCGGAAAAAAAATAAATAAAAGTGATAGTGAATCTTACTTCATGGTCTGTATTGCCATTACAAAATAAATGAACATATGCATTTGTAATAGCCACAGCACCATTTACCTCATTCATTTCTTCAAACTTGTCGACACATTTCTGCTTACTCTTAGCAGACTGAATTATGAAACATTTATCACACAGAAACTTTACTCAAACACGTGAAAGGGCTGTAGACAGGTTCGTCTGAATTTAAATTGAACTTCATAAAATGTGTCTCCGCTTTCTATGAAAGGCCTTTCAAACATTTCTGGTTTAAAGCTAAGGACTATATTTCGGTGGACTAGCTTCCACCTTGCCTGGTAAGGGTGGAAGCTAGTCCACCGAAATATAGTCCTTAGCTTTGAACCAGTGTGTTAAGGCGGCTTTTATACTTGAGACGTATCATGTTTTAACACAATTTATTTACACAGATATATTATGTAAATTTACACACACACACATATATATATATATATATATATATATATATATATATATATATATAATATATATATATATATATATATATATATATATATATATATATAAACGAACGATTCATGAAATCCACCAAGGAGTGATTGTTTCCAAATGATAATGTACTAACTGGTGACGGAGAGGAGCCAAAAACATTGGTTTAAGGAAAAAGTTGACAAAGAATGTCAGCAAGAGTAGGGAAATTAGAACCCAAAAGAGCAGAGAAGAGCGGGGCGAGACCTTAATTGTCTCATTAATGCCAGTATTTAGGGGTCAATTTCAAGAGTGATGGTCGGATGATAGAGGGTAACCACAGAGGAGGAAGCAAGCCCTTGCTAAAAGTTTCAAGTTAAAAGTGTGTGGCTACTTAAGTAAAGTGGCAAAAATAAAGAAATAACAAAACCTAATCTCTGTTACCGAAATAACAAAACCTAATCTCTGTCAAAAACGACTGGATATAAAAAAAATTGGAAATTGTAGAAATTAAATGTTTACATAAAAATTTAGGTCTATAAAGGGTGGAAAATCTTTTATATAAATATTTAAAAGGCAATTTCAGTCTCTTTGTTCGCTTTGCACGCCCAGACTATGAAGCTATGGCTACCAAATTTTTACCATAGACCCCCCCCCCTCCCCCCCCCCCCCGGAAAGGTTTTCGTCAACATCTAAAATTCGAGGGCCGTTTATAAAGGGGCCATAACCGCTCTTTTTCATACCACCCTTTTTTTTTTTTTTTACAACTTTCGAAGTTGATATCTATGTAGAAGTCTCTATAGGTACAAACAGGCTCCCAATAATATGGGGGTTAAAAGGTAAGGGAGGAAACCCCCAAACCCCGGCCACCCCCCCAAAAGAATGGGGCGGTCAGGAGGCCGTGCCCTTTCCGACCGGGGGAGAAGGGGGTCGTAGATTACTTACGCTGACTTTATAACAGGGGGGCAGAGCCTCTTCGGGAATTAGGGCCCAAAGGGTAAAAGATGGGTCTACTGCATTCAAATTTGGTACCATGAGTTAACATAAATGACTATAACCCCAATTAACATCAATATCAGAGTTGAACTATGGGATGAGTTTTATCAAGGGCAGTTTAAGGGGTGCCTCACGATGAAAACTTTCCCGAGCAACCTGTCGCAACATGTATGCGCCTGCCGTCGGCCAGCGGTGCCTGACTGAGCCGATCAGCGAGTCAAAAGTAGCATTGGCTGGGAAAGATGTAGGTCCAGGTCATTTATAAGTGGATGTGCGTTCGATAACACGTCTGAAGGACGGGTATAGCTGCTAGAGTAGAAATACAATGATGCCGTAATGGGCTCACCATGGATAAGAGGTGGCTGGAGAAAAACGGGTTATAATTAGAACCATACCATGAATGGGTCTCTTGAAAAAACAAACACAATGTTTCGCTTGTTGTAATGATAGGAAAATATCATGGAAATAAAGAAAAAAGAGAGAGAGAGAGAGGTTTCTCGATATAACCCAAACAAGTAAGGCGTTTATCGAACTGGCCACCATTAATTATGTGCACTCGTTGCTTTATGATAACGTTAATAAATTGACTGTTTACCTTCCACCGGAACCAAGGCATTTCCGGTGACGTCATAAGTCATATCCATCGAAGGATGTGTTTGAATTCATTTCCGCCCAAAACAGGAGGGACAATGGAGGTGATTAACCAATCAAGGCAGCAACAGAAAAAGACCTTCCCACTTTTAGGAGGGACATGACTTTGGAGGAAGACTACTGAGTAGCAGAGGAAGCAAAAAAGGCAGATTTGGAAGAGAGCCCTCAAGTGAGGTGGCAAGCCTCTCTCAGAAGCCGTGGGGAAGAAAGGCTCAAACATCTACTTTCCAGACAAACTAAAATTGTAAGCTTAAGAAAAACAATTGCGCTGTGTCTTTCAAAGCATCCTGAGACTACAAGAATCTACAAATCAATCTACATTATAAAGTAAAAAGACTACTTTACACTGGTGGCATTCAATACAAATATATAAAAAGGAATAAATAATAACTAATAAATGCATTTAAGACAGCTGAGAAAAAGCATTAAAAAGCAAGGGCATGACACTTACACAAGGGCCAATCAATATAACTGCCATGGCAACATGGTATTCAAACCATCCACCAAGGCTATTCATCAACCCCCAACGTCCCCATAACCCAAGTAATATCCACTTCAGCTGTAAGGTCTCTCTCTCTCTCTCTCTCTCTCTCTCTCTCTCTCTCTCTCTCTCTCTCTCTCTCTCTCTCTTTGAACAAAAGTTATCTTTCTCCCTACGATGCTTTTTCCCTGGATGTTACGTAAGGACATCCAAGGTGGAAAAATTATGGGGAGAAAGGAATACCGAGAGATTGTTTTTATTTTACCAATAACAGTTTGTATGAGATGGAAAGGTAAATATATATATTTATAAATTTATATAATATATATAAATTGCGTAAATTTACAGTTATATATACGACCTATTGGTATGTATGCATACGTATATGCATACACACATGCACACACACATAAATATATATTGTGTATATATATTATATATATATATATATATATATATATATATATATATATATATATATATATAATATATATATATAGTATGATATCCATAGCTTGTGTGTGGGTAGTTTGCCTTAAAAATATCTTTAGAAGATACGTTTAATAGTTATATATACGACCTATTGTGTACGTATATGCGCGCTGCGCGCGGCAAACACACACACACACACACACACACACACACACACACACACATATATATATATATATATATATATATATATATATATATAGATATATATATATATATATATAATATACATAGCTTGTGTGCGGGTATAGAGTTGTTCCTATTTCCTTGTGGCTATATACTCTGTTAAAAAAAAATTATTATATTATATATTATGATATAATATATATCTAATAAAAGGAGCCCATAAAAACACCAAAATGTAGAGAGAAAAGTACTATATTTCAGAGACTGCTGTCTCTCTCTTCAGGTATATGAATGAGAAAAGTTTACAGAAAATGTGGTATTTATACCAAGAGATTCGTCCACAAGTAAGCCAATTTAGGTCACCCCCGCTGATAATCTTCCTTTAATCTTCTTAAGCGTTGGTTGAATGAACATAAATGATTAAGAAGATTAAAGGAAGATTATCAGCGGGGGTGACCTAAATTGGCTTACTTGTGGACGAATCTATTGGTATAAATACACCTTTTCTGTAAACTTTTCTCATTCATATACCTGAAGCGAGAGACAGCAGTCTCTGAAATATAGTACTTTTCTCTCTACATTTTTGGTGTTTTTATGGGCTCCTTTTATTAGATGGAATTCTGTTGTTACAGAACATTTTTACCAGTCATATATATATATATATATATATAATATATATATATATATATATATTAATATATATATATTTAATTACATACAGTCTAGCACAATTACACGCTTGGACAACTACCCTCCCAGGACAATATTACCTACCGTTATTATAATGCTGTTTGCAGCAACTTTTACAATCTACCATGAGTTTTTGGCGTTAAATCTTCTTTCAATAATTCAAGCTGCTCTAGAAAATTAGCATAAGTTGTTCGGCTATCCGGTGAAACAGCGCAAATTAATGGTACTGATCGGTCATTTATCAGTCCATGAATTTTATATAATTGAGAACATATGCAGGAAACCGTCTTAATGGTCCGCACCATCTAATGACCAGTTCCATACTCCGCATAAAATCCAGGTTTTCATGTGTTGCGTAGAGCAGATTTTTTTTTTTTTTTCTTCAAAAGGTCCAGAGTCGAAGCTACAGCACAAAATCTTGGCCACCTGGTGTTCTTGTATGCTCGTCCGTTAACCCTGTTAAAATAAATTCCTTCGCGTTTAAGAGGTCAAAGCCGTTAGTAAGACGGACATGGTCACTGTCGTCTAACGTTGCGTTTCTAGTGGTGAATTGGAGGAAAGTTTGCTCTTGGCCTTTCTTCATGAATGAGAATGAGAGCACAGGCCCCAGAAATTATTTGCTGCAGCAACGTTTCTTCTATATTGATAGCATGCGTTCTTATCTTGTGGATAGTTTTAGTAGCTTTAGTTTTTGTTTTGTGTGGCGCATTTCGTTGGATAGGCACTTTCACCTGAGCTATGCGGGTGTCTTCGTTTCTGCGGTCTTTGCACTCAAATGACTCGACACAATTCGCTTATCCTTTTTGTTTAACATAAATATATCCACCATAAACTATAGTAGATTCACATCAACCGTGCATTTGACGCTCCTGATTGGCTGTTGATAAGCCAATCACAGGGATGGAAACTCTCAGTCTCTCTCGAGAGTTCACACAGGTAGGATGTGTTCCGTCTCTCCTGAGTAATACGTCTTTCAAGTGTCCTGTTTATGTGAACTCTCGAGAGACTGAGAGTTTCCAGCCCTGTGATTGGCTTATCAAACAGCCAAACAGGAGCGTCGTAAGGGACGGGCCTAGACATAATGCGGTTGATGTGAATCTACTATAGTCTGCCTCTTCCTCTCTCACCTTTCATAAATTCCATAATGCTTAAAGGGCTTACACTTTTCTATAATGCTCAAGAATAAACAATTCAAAATCGTAAATGAATTTCAAGACAAGACAAAAAAATGTAAATATTAAGTAATATATTCAAAAGCAATTACAAGTGTAACTGTTGCAAAGTTGTTATAGGTAATATGGCACACTTACAGCCATTTTACCCAAAATAAATAAATAAATAATTATACTTTTTCTTTTAATCTAAAATTTATCGTATTCTCCAAACAGAATATATATAATACCCAGGGGTCATTGTCTACGTGGGTAATCGTACTGGCATCATTTAATATATATATATATATATATATATATATATATATATATATAGGATATATATATATATATAATTCTAAATCGCTTAAAGGTAAAAGCGTGATGATTATACGGACAATGTTACAGCCACGAAATAAAAAGTTAAAACAGTGAGATGCTAAGTACTTTCGTCTTGTAATAAGAGGAAAGTACTTAGCATTTCAAGGTTTTCACTGTTTCCTTCGTGGCTAGTGTCTAACTTTGTATATGTCTGTCTGTCTGTCTGTGTATGTATGTATATATATATATATATATATATATATATATATATATATATATATATATGTGTGTGTGTGTGTGTGTGTGTGTGTGTGTGTGTGTGTGTGTGTACTTATATACGCATGCATAATCACAGAGGAGAAGAGGACGTCAGTCCTCATCCCTCAGCCTTCCAGCGATCTGCCGAGCCAAATTTCGGGTAAGTTTTCCTCCTCGGGTCCACTCTGCTCTGCATCCTGGATCCGGTACTAACGAATTTACCTTACGCAGGTTATTTTTGCAACTCTGTTACTAATTTTACATTTGTATTCTTTTTCATTCAAACCTTAAATCCGTTATGGACGGTACCTCAAAGAATCTAAAGGTCACGCACTCACAGACACAGACACATGCATACGTATAAACACTTTCAACAGGTGAATCGTGGATGGGCACTATGTTCAGTAAACTTCCAGTAAACGCCAACTTATTTCATCATCAATAATATCATCAGTGACGTGGGACTGATAATCATTCAAATTTTCCCTCTAATACGGGTAATGAGTATGTCACGATTAACGTTCGGATATAGATCGTTATCGCTTTGCTTGTAGGTCACGTTAAAACGCATGACTTGCGATTGTTACTGTTGTTATTCATAACGAGCGTAAACTAATGAATAAATCGATCAATAAGGTAGTAGCTTTCACCCAAACCAATGCAATTAACGCAGAGAGAGAGAGAGAGAGAGAAGAGAGAGAGAGAGAGAGAGAGAGAGTGTGTTCGACCTGTACTGAGATCATGAACTCGAAGTCGAGATCATGAACTCGGCGAGCTCTTTACATAACAGCATAATTACTGTTCTGCCAAATACTCGAGAGTGAATAAAATTAGTGAATAAAAAAAAAGTTGTGAAGACCTGACTATCTATGCAAATGACGTTTGACACGGTCATGTAACGTGCTGTAATACATCGATGTCAATAAATGCCTACCCCATGACATATAAAAGGTTATAAATAAATAAATGTTTGCTGTACCATAATATTATCGGAAATGAATGTTCGCGCCATGCTTGAATAACGTAAGTGTACATAAACGTCTGGCAGTTAAAATACCGGGTTATATATGATATTTTCGCAGAAATAAGACCGCTCTGCTATTCTCTAGACCTGGTCATGCTTCCCAGTCACTGCTCAAAACGAAAGATAGACGTCATCAAAATAGGTTATGGAAAAAAAAAGATTCAATGAATATTCCTATATCAACTGCGCAGATAGTGTTAGTAGAATATGGAATTTAGGCCAAAGGCCAAGCGCTGGGACCTATGAGGTCAATCAACGTTGAAAGGGAAATTGACAGTACGAAGGTTTGAAAGGCCTAACAGGCTGAAAACCTAACAGCAGCTGAACTACGAGAGAACCGTTAGAGAAGGTGGAAAGCCAGATTGAAGAAAGAGAGCATGAACGGAGGTTCAATAACATGAATGAAAGAAGTTGGGGCTTGGGGCCGAAGGGACGCTGAAAGAACCTGAAGTAATGCCTACAGCGCACCACGTGAGATGCACTGACAGCACTACAACCCTACGGATGACTTTGGGCAAGGAATTCAGACTTCGTGATTCCCACCAGAGTAGTTGGGGCAATCTGTTCCTTTCTGTCTCAAGTTTCACCGTCAACCCCGATTATAGTATTTGGCACGGATTCGAGTGAGTGAGTTACTTCATGCCAAAACACACAACTACATCACATACAAACTGACATACTAGACTTCCAAATGAAACCTTTGGCTAGTGGTTAACTTCTCAAGGCAAAGCCAACCCCCCTCCCCCTCCCCTGCCTGGACCTAAGTATACGGTGTAGTTACTGAAAGCAGTTAGATCCGACATCAGATTCACTCGGCAGGATATTTAGAAAGAGAGAGAGAGAGAGAGAGAGAGAGAGAGAGAGAGAGAGAGAGTTAAGAGAGAAGAGGAGGAGAGAGAGAGAAGAGAAAATCATTTACTATTAGTTTCCTTGCTTAGACTTAATATTTCTTAACAAAACGGTCCGCTTTTAAAATCCATCCCAGCCCAGAGTTCAAACAAAGCAATTGAATAATCGCTAAAGCTATGGAGAACATCTCGTTTTCAACATAAACATGATGACATTTCATATTTTTCCCTACTTTCAGCGGATCTGAAAACTTAACAGACTGTGTTCTGTTGTTATTATTATTATATTTGGCCAAACTGATAAGGACTGACGAAATGATAAGGACTGACGAAAATGTTCAAGGGGACGAAATCACAATCGAAACAGAATCCGTAACCACTCGATCTTTTCAAATAAAAATTCTAATATTCTACTTGGCATGTAATGAAAGGCACAAAACAGAAGGATTATAGTATAACTTGTGTTAAATCCAAGATAAGCGATTTCGGAGAAACCGCAAAACCGGCTGTGCCGCTGCCTCCGCTGTTCTAGGACAATCGCAACTCTAGGTTCTGTGATATAACGCTTTTGAAACTGGTGTGAAAATTGTCTCGAGACAAAAAATAGTAAAACTTGGTGAGAGAGAGAAAAGTATCTTAAATGACTAAGGTAGACCCCTTCAGGATTTTCACCGCAAACTGCAAAGTGTCGCATTGGAAGGGAATCTCAAAATTGGGCTCAAGGAGCTGGGAACTGTGATGTCATCCGGGGGTGAAAGGAAAATTGAGAATAAAAAGGTTTGAAAGCTGTAATAAGAGGAAAACCTCACATCTGCGCAATGAAACAATTGTTGGGAGATAGTGGAAAATAAGAAGGAAGGAAGAGAATATGAACCGAGGTACAGTAAAAGGCAAGAAAGGAATTGCATTTAGGGACCGGTGTGACACTACAAAGTCCCTTATGCATGACTGACAGTGCACCACATGAGGTGCACTGACGGCATTACACCCCTATGGCATGCTATGGAGAAGCGTCCCGTGGCAACTAAGATCAAAACATTTGGAACAAGGTCAATACAAACAGCAATCACAGACTAGTGACATGTGAGCACAAAAAAAGGGGGGGAGAGGAGGAAAAGGAGGAGAAAATGTGCAACAAGTCGTACCCATTGACTCGCACATAGTTACCAACCAAACATAGAGACGTACACGGGTTAGTTGGACAAACGCCCTTCAAGTACGTTAGGGCTAAAGTTAGGCTTAAGGAGAATGCATCCAACCCCAGCATAAATACACATGTGAACCAACGTGGGTGACAAAGAACACCCTTCGCGTATGGTAGGTAGGCTTACAAGGAGAGAGAGAGAGAGAGAGATACTTCGTGACGCCATCATGTTGTTTCTTAGGAGCATAAAAACATTCTTTCACAATTATTTTTCTCCCTAACATAAAACTATGACCTCCTCTCACACAAAAATGAAATTTCAACCGGTCATCGTAAAGAAAGAAAAGATTTCATCTTCTTTTCTTCTTACAGAAGAAATTATGTTTTTTTATGCATGTGTATAATCAGTTTTTTATAGGTAGTCCTACGTCACCATACGTCAACATCTCTTTCTCTCCTTGTGCAAAAATACACATTTCCTCTAACATAGTTTTTTTTTCCATAAAATTACTTTTTCTTACGGGAGTAGAAATTACAGGACCTTTTTCTTATGTAACAAAGAAAAATGAAACATAACCTTTGCCAATATAAGGAGCACCTCAGAGAGAGAGAGAGAGAGAGAGAGAGAGAAGAGAGAGAGACTTGTCCCCTGTGACGTCATTCCGTTTATTGCTGGTGTGACAAGTGATTCTGTAAAGGCCTATGAAGAGGAAATAGGGTAATCCCTTGGATATTTCAAGAGAGAGAGAGAGAGAGAGAGAGAGAGAGAGAGAGAGAGAGAGAGAGAATTAACAAATAAACTATAGGATACAATCTTTTAAGCTGGGTACGCGTAGGATGAATTCTATTGTGACGTCATTCAACTCTACCAAAGTTTTTATAGATGACGTTTGTTCCCATGATTCTGAAGTTCAGCCCCCGCCCCCCCTTCTCTCTCTCTCTCTCTCTCTCTCTCTGTCAGTAGCTATCAAACAAGAGGAAGAGTTAAGGCCTTCGCGAGTTCTAATCAGGATATGAAACAGATTTTGACCGAATACTTGTTACTCGGGTCTGTTGTCTTACCTTCAACCCAAGATGCCACCAGCAACAGTCAACAAAAAACCAGATACCTAATTCAGCCGAGTTCATACGAGGTATAAAGGATTTGCAAGGAAATGAAGAGAAGAGAGAGAGAGAGAGAGAGAGAGAGAGAGAGAGAGAGAGAGAGCTGATGAATTGCTTCAACCTAGTTATGGAGTGAATATTCGTTGGAGGCCCTTCTTTATACTTACAATAATGGCAGGCATTTTGAAAGGTACTGATCACTCAAATCTTGAATTATTTTCTCTCTCTCCATCCATAGCTGCGCTAAGCGGGTGGAGAGAGAGAGAGAATATCCTTTGTATGACGATTTCCAAACATGAACAAAGATATATTAATTCTTCTTCAATGTGCGCTCTCTCCCATGACGCTAGCGATCACGGAACTCCAACCTGTTCTATTTCTGATCATCATCTCCCGCAGCTGCACTCGACCTCAGTCTCTCAGGTAAACGACTCGTTTTACACACGATGCCATCCGCCTAATGAGCATTCATACCTTCAACTCCAACCACCCGCCCGAGGACTTGTGATCCCACCGAGTTCTTTCTCCGACCCAAGCGACCAAGGTCTATAGACCTTGTGAGCGACGACAATCTCACGGCACTACAAAATATCGAACTCGTGGAAAAATGTGAGCTCAACAGCGGGGTCACTTCACTCCTTTGCACTTAACTACTGAATCTATAGCAAAAAAGAATCAGAAACTCTTATCTCCTGAGGCAAGAGTTCTTAATAGAGAATGACGTTCACACACAACGATATTACCTCACAAAATCATCAATCTGACAATCACAGCGATCTTCTTGAAAGAAGAAGCGAAATCGACACAATTTCCCCGAACTATCTTATCTTTCGGCTGAGTTAACACTTGACAGCATGCGATCACCTCCAAGGAGCCTGGCTACACAAACCTCTGACTTCAGGTGTCAGTAAATGGAACACCTTCCAAAATAGTCCAATTCATATCCGGTGGCCCACAACGAATAGTCGTAGGTCCTGCTCCTCTTCTTCTTAAATGGAGTAGTACTTTAAGAACAACTTGTAGATTTCATTGATTTCTTTATTTGCTGAGGATTCGAGCGTCCTAGACATTTCAGACGCACGAGAGCACGCTGAACAATTCAATAATGAACTAATAATAAACAAGCAACCTTTCATCGGGGCTAATTTGAACAGAGACTGGTCACAAACAGCGATATTTTCGATCATCTGGGTTCAAAAGACATGTAGTTGCTATGAATGAAGTACCTAGTGAAATACCTGGACGTCACCATCTGACCAAAAAACAAGGTTATATATATATATTATATATATATATATATATATATATATATATATATATATATATATAGACTTAAGTATAGCACATTGTCATAAGCAGTCGGCCGGGACACTGTCGACGTTTTTAAAATCATATATTAGCACCATGCACACTCTGGGAGAGACTGAATAAACGTTACAGAGCATTGCCCACTAGAATGGTTTTCGCATGCAATGAACCATGAAAAAATAAATCAACTGAAGGCGATTGTCATGAATAGCCTCCAGGGCAGACATCTGCTCTTATAAAACTCTCACTATAAAAAAAAAGGACAAGCATCACAAAGACCTTGGATTCATATCTACGGACCAACCCATTATAACTAGATTGGAATGAAAGGGATATAAAATTTATGACAAAGGCCAAGCACCGGGACCAATGAGGTCATTCAGCGTTGAAAGGCAAATAGAGTGAAAACGTTTTGAAGTTATACGTATTAGGACAACGTCGCACTTGCACTATGAATCACTAGTTAGGTGGAAAGTGAGACGGAAGATAATGTAATGTAAACGGAGGTACAGTAGAGGTTGCAACTATCGGCCGAGGGGACGCTGCACAGAACCTCATCCTCATGTCATGTCTATATGTAATGCACCCCGTGAGGTATACTGATGGCAGTAACACATCACCCCCCCCCCCTCCCCCCCGCATTTAAACCCAAAAGGATCAAAATTCACAATCTTAGAACTGATCTCAGACTCTGTCTCTGCTCCCACAAACTACTACGTGACAGCCCTCCTTCTAAAGACTGTTCCTCATCATCTGCTCTCCCAGCCTCTACCTTAGACAACTTGGAACATTCCCGAAACCTCCTCTTACCAGATGAGCACAGATGCAAAGTCACTGGTCACTTGAGCGATGCCAGTACGGAACGCAATCCTATCCTAACTTAATCTAACACTGTGTATATAATTGGATAGTCAAGATCTGACATCATAGCTCTCCATAGCTATAAGAAACGAAGGCTGATTTCATACAGGGAAGGGAAACCAAAGGCACAAAATTCTCTCTCTCTATCTCTCCATCAGCTGTCTCAAAATATAAATCGGAAAACGTAAAGGATACTCATAAGCGTATCGTTAACACGCATGAAGGTCACACTGGACCCGCCAATGAACAAGCCCAAGTAACGACCGGTTTCGTTACTGAACGTTGCTAACCCTGCTAGACAACTGCGACGAACCGGAGCAAGCTTTTTAATTTATTAAAAGAAGAATGGAAAAAAACATAGAAAAGTAATACCGTATGAACGTGACTATCAGGCGACTTAGGTGACGGAACGCGACCCTGGACAGGCCTAACCCAAGATGGACAGGTCACGGCTCCGAGGGATATACTACCTGACTCCGCGTATCTGACGTGGTTCCACTGCAGTGACGTCACGGAAGAAATTGTTTACGTCCGATGACCAGCCAACTCACGTCATCATCAAGGTCCTTTAAAAACACTCAGAGCATATATAAAGGAACTTACGCCATAACGAACACGTTTTTCAGGCTACTAGAAATTGCCGTCAAACTGCATGAAATCCCTGAAACGTTTCTGGCCCTGAACACAGTAACGAACTGATGATCTTTACTTTAGGCAAACTGCTATTCCCTGAAACTAAGGAACAAACTTTTTATCCAGAACATGATAAACATTTGATATGTTCTGATCATACAAACGTTTCAATCACACCTTCATTTATATATATACCAGCTGACCAACCCAACACTGCCAAGTAAAACTGAATGACAACCAATATCATCTCTCCTATTAAGATAGTCACTTCAATTACATTGCCCAGGAAAGAAGCATTTAATATGTATTTCCCTTTGGTTTTAAGTTATTGCTAAGGTAAAGTGCATTTGACATTCAGGGGTGTAGTGGGGGTTAACATTGGTCAATATAAAAAAAAATGTCACTTTTGTAATAGTGACAAACTTATCATAAAAATGTGTAACCACATAACTGTGTACTATATATACATAAACATATATATATATATATATGTATATATATATATATATATATATATAATATATATATATGTGTGTGTGTGTGTGTGTGTGTGTGTGTGTGTGTGTGTGTGTGTGTGTGTGTGTGTGTGTGTGTCTTTGCACATTGCATAAGTACCAGTGTTTATGTACTCATGCCAGAGAGATGAAGTACCCGATGTGTTGTTGTTGTTACGCACTCCCAAGTGCAAGTATGTTAGTATTTGAAATATACTGGTCAATTTCCATAGACTTTTCTCCCATTAGAGCTACAGCTGCAATTGCAATCAATAGTAGTGCATTATTATTATTATTATTATTATTATTATTATTATTATTCAACTTTAGCACGCTTTCATATGACACCAAGTAAAAGTGCCAATACCGGATAGTGTAACAATATCAGCATTAAATCTTCAGTTAGATATTAGAAGTAATCGTAAGGAGTTTATTTATTGATAGCCCTAACTAATGCGCCACCGAATGCAACTGATCTTCACTCCAACCTCACTTCACTATTTGGTTTGATGTACAGCCCTCCATAAGGATAATTCCCTCTCGGGCGCATTTCGTTCTGGGCAGAATAAATAGGTACTATCTAGGACAAAAATATCAATATAATAATAATAATAAGCTGTAGTGCTCAAATCCAAAGATGAAGCTAATGTAGATGATTCGCCCTCTACCGCATAACTCTCGAACTATTCCAGCTTCTGCCAACCAGGAGTGCTCCTCCAACAAACGATTCGATCCACTCGGTGAGATAAGACTCGTCTTCTTTGCCTGGCAGCCATGTTGAGTTCTGGCTTTTAAACTCAAATTACAAAATAGATTAACTTTAGTTACAGCAAAAAAGGACAATATTTGCAGAGATGACAAGATCCTGTTAAACTATGATGGCAATGTTAAATCTGCGCTTCGCCCTCACAGTGAATGAGTTCACACCTCCCTTTCAAACACTCGCTCTGACTATTCGTTTTTCAAGATTTGCTACTCTGCACACATCTTCTTCATGCATACGACAGTGTGACATTCATGTTCATTATGATGAAAAAGTCATGAAAGAAAAAATCTAGTATGATATCTAATATTATGCAGCAGTAATGGTAGTACATTACCTTTCAAATGAGCCGAGACATTATAGAGCAAGATCATAACTAAAAAGGAAAGTAAACGTAAAAGCTAATTTTACACCTGCCATCTGATATCACACACCGACCTCTGGACTTATCGCGAAATACCCAGCGCCCGACAAAAATAGGCTACGACCAGTCTAGCCACAATACCACAAGTCTCTCTCTCTCTCTCTCTCTCTCTCTCTCTCTCTCTCTCTCTCTCTCTCTCTCTCTCTCAGATAAACAATTTTGTCTTGAATCAGTAAAGGCTGAAAGGACGACCAACATAATGACCTTTTCCAGCCCAGATTCAAAGAGAATTGACGCTAGAAAAGGGAAGACGGGAGGAACTTAACAACGAAGGGAGAGAGAAACCTGCCTCCCGAAGGAAATACGGGGCAGGAGAGAGAGAGAGAGACCAGAAGCAGGAGAACAATTCCAGTTTTGCACTACAAAGGGAGTCACTGAACCTTCAAAAGCTAATTGGATTTCCAATAGAGATTTCCATAGTGTACACGAAATAAGGGTGTGACGGGACCATCTGAGTGGAGGATAAACAACTGTCAAGAAGCAGGTGAGAATGATCCTGGTTATGAGTTGGTGAAAAGGCCCTGTAAGTGAGATGGTCGTCAGTTTGGACGAGGGACACTTGCAGCCCTTCGATCTTGCTGAGGCGATCAAACTGCGAGAGCCCCTGGAGCCAGAATGCTTGGAAGGTGGTTCTGTGGTCCATGGAGCGAACACCCGTCATTGTGGTCCATCGCTAAATGAGGTCAATGTCCTACAAAGAGTGAATTAAAAGCACTATGCAGAAAGCATACCACCAACACAAAAGCTCATATGTATCCAGTGAAACACTATTCAAGTGTACATGTTGGCGTGAGATCTCATGACTGGCCGGAAAGAATCTGATGAAACATGACACGTAGTATTTGCATTAGGTAACCCTTAACCCTTTCGAAAATACTAAAGTTGCGAGAAAACTCTTGAGCAGTTTTCTCGAATTCTTAACCTTAAGAAAATCATGTTCTTACATTTGATACGTGATCCACCTCAATTTTTTAATCAGTGACGGCATAAGACTGAAAAGCTTTCTCTACTCCGAATGACTGTAGTGTAAAGAAGAATCTCCAAAAATAAAGAAGGGTAGGGGTGATGATAATGGTGATGACGAAAGACAAAATGAGGAACTAGATCATCCGTCCTCGTATTTTCAACCACAATAAACATGTGATACAAGGGATTTAACTGTTAACCAGTACATTATCTAATCAGAGAGAGTGATATATCAAAGACAACAACGACAATAATAATAATAATAATAATAATAATAATAAATAATAATAATAATAATAATAATAATAATAATAATAATAATAATAATAATAATAATAATAATTTTACAAGGTCAGATGTCACAACGATTATGGCAATCTACGACAGACGTGTTTTTCATTGCAAAAGATGTGGATTAAAATAGATTGATATCAAAATGTAAAATCAGAAATATCCCACAAGCATTCACTCGACTCATATGTACTTGGATGAAAAACCCTGAACGACCAAAATACAAAGCACTTGATATCTGCTCTAACCACCGCTAATCTCACATTCGACTGAACAGACTTGACAGTCAACATCTGCGAGATAGAACAAAGAAACTGTAAATCAGTCCCTCGATGAGGAACATTTCTTTCTCCTTACTGCAAAAGGCATAATATAAAAACAACGGTCTTTAGTGGTAAAAAAACAAAATTGTGTGACTGACAACCGTTTTTATGAAGTATCATACACTGCATCAGTGAGGGATTCCTTCAATTCTAGGACACCAGAAACAGGAGCAACATGACACACATGGGGGGGGGGGATGAGTCCTTGAGCATACACAGAAGCACATGGCAGCTCACATGACAAACTCAACATGGCGAATCGATAGCCACGCGAGTCCATATCAGGCAAAGATATGTAACCCAACCCAGGACCCACTCACTAACCGCAGGCAAACCTCTGTGAAAAGCAGGTATATATATATATATATATATATATATATATATATATATATATATTATATATATATATATATATATATATATATATATATATATATATATATATATATATATATATATACATATACATATACCAATGAAAGGCAGACATTAAAAGCGAGTCAAATGATACATATAGTATATGAAGATTATTACAAGAACTAAAGTACCTAATAACAATGACAGTGAGCTCGGTTGAGTAGTTAACCCAGGAACTGTACGGACTTGACGTACGGTCCTAAAGGTTGAAACAAGGTAGTAGACTAACAGTATTTTCATTCTGTTGACGTGCACAGTGAATGTGACTCCATCGGGTTTTAAAGTGAAAATGAGCGATGACGTAAGCCACTCTGAATACATTAGCAGTTTCACAAAGAAAGCAGTACCATTAGCAGAGGTAAAATGTGCTTCGTAAAAGCTAACGCATACATCAACAACATTACAATGCAAGAAACTGTCGAAATAAAGTACAGAACACAGTTACATAAGGCGAAGACTGCTCCTTTGTCCCGATGAGAAGCCACTTAAGTCTAATCAGATACCATTGAAATTCGACGAAGAAATGATTAGTATTGAACAAGCTCTCCCCCCCCCCCCCCATTCTATTTTCAAATACACGCAAAGGACAAATGCTAAGAAAAACAAAACAATTTAAAATCAGAATCACTTTGTACTTATATGTCAGAAGTATTCAGAAAAATATTTCTTTTTAATCCAGTATTCAATATTCATTGCATTAAAACGATTGTGGTTTAGCACTCACGATTGATTGTGACCAATTTAAAGATGCCCTCAAACCTTTAACATTCTAATCAGATGTGTTCGTCAGAGAACCAATCTATAATTATCACAATATTAATAAAAAATATCATATACTTTGACTCAAAACCACTTAAGGACAATTTTATACCAAAATAAACATATCGTCTAGTAATAATATTACTAGGAGGAACGTTTTTGAAGATTATGGACAATTCTGTTATTTCAACTGCGGTCAGTACTGCGTATCCATGAATTTACTGCCAAGTAACAATTATAGTCCACGGTAATGAGCAGCACGTTTAGATTGGCCGTCGTCCAACCCAGGGTCGGTCTTTACTCTCTTATTGACGTCACTTTTGAAGTATAAAAGACAGTATTATACAGTTTGAAAAATCTACAACGCTGAACACAAGTTGCTTTATTAGTAATAAACGTTTTTTCTTATCATATTGTGAATAGCTATAATAAAAGCAATCAGACAAACTTCACCAATAGGCGTCTGGATTTACATACGTGTATAAACATTGACGCGTGTATATATACATATATGGTGTGTATTTATGTATGAATGATCCTCCGAGAACCCTAATTGATAGTGTAATCAGCCAAGGCGCGAGATGTGGCATTGCAGTGCAGCAATAATCTCCCGTCTTTGTGAGTTGGCAACCCCGCCCCCCACCCCAACCCCCCCCCGCCCCCACCACCCCCCACCCCAAAAGCCGCCGAGAAAACTAGACGCCTAAACCTTTCAGTTATGTTCGCTACATCTCGTGAAATTTTCATTCAACTTTTACCAAAGTGATAGCACTTTTACATGAATTTTGCAAATGTAAGAGGAAACGAATTTACAATTTCACGACTGACGTATGCCGTATATAATATATCATTTGAGTTCAACCGAACGAAATGATGACAATATATTTCCAATAAACGCCAACCGCGAGAGATTTCCCAACATCAAAAATGAAATACTGACAACTACCTCGTTTTGATCGCCACCTTCAAAGAGAGGATGAAAGGAGTTAACAAGATCCGCCATTTTGTATAAATAATAAGAAGAAAAACCTTGACGTCCTTTCCATCTGTATTAACAGCAACTGTCCTAAACACAGAAGCAACAAGAGACATGGAATGTATATACAGTACTTGTACCGAACGTATACAAGGCAATGATAGTGAGCATGTGCGTATATTCATTACACACACACATATATATTATATTATATTCATATATATCATATATATATATTTATATATATAGAGAGAGAGAGAGAGAGAGAGAGAGAGAGAGAGAGAGAGAGAGAGAGAGAGAGAGAGAGAGAGATGAACTTAAAAGGTCATTGTCCAGGACTGACTTGATCTGGATGAGGCTATACGTATGTCCCCTCAAAATTATGGGCTAAGAACAATCATGTCGTAAATGGTAAATTTTTCAAGTAGACATTGTTCAACCAGGATATATGGATAACGCGGGATATGAAAGGATATGATATAGTGAATGCATGACTACGGCTACCGGATCCCGTAACACGACTAAATTTGGGAAAATAATGAAGAACAAAGAGTTGGATGAACAGACAGATTCAAACTACACGAAGGAATACAGAACGTGTATCAATGTGGTCAACTGGTCAAAAAGAAAGCTCAATATAGCTTTATATTAAAACTAACAAATCATAAAGCAGATGTACAGACAGTACAATCAGTGGAACAAGGACCTTTCAGTGATATACATCGATGACAGATACAATATTAAGTAAATATACTGAGAATAAAACATGACGTCACCTGCAAATTGTAGCCTTTATAATAAAGTGAAGTCTATTTTGTAAGGTTTGACCAGACCATTGAGCTGATTCACAGCTCTCCTATGGCTGGCCCCAAGGATTAGAGTTTCTTTTTTGAGTGGTTAGGAACAAACTGGTTACTTAGCAACGGGACCTAAAGCTTATTGTGGGATGCGAACCACATCGAGAAATTAATTTCTATCACCAGAAAAAAATGACTCTGATTTTGCGTTGGCAGAGCCGGGAATCGAACCCGCACACTGACATCGATAGTCAAGTCCAACGAGGAACTCTAAATGTAGGCTTTGGTAAAGGAATACTTGAAAAACATGGATACGTTCAAAATCCCCATAAATAATCACTTACGAGTCATTACCGAAACAAGAATAAATTATTATAATAACAAATAATATTAAAATAATAGTTTCCCAAATTATGGGAATCATTCTATCAAGTTACAAGGTTCACTGAGCATGGTCACTCAACCAATAACAAAGAAATTCACATGGGATATGGCCACCCCTTCCTAATCGAGCAGTCACTGATTACCTTTTTAAACCAACACTTATCAAGATTTTTTTCTGACGAAAAACGAAATAAGGAATAAAGAAGCTAATTATGTAAAAAAAGACCTCTTGAGGATTACCCAATTAGTTACCTCAGGGTTACACGAGATAATTATGAAAACTGCAACTGACAAGGTCGATGAGGATAACGACGAATTTTAAAACTACCTAATGTGACACAAACTTCTAATGACTTTAAACAACCGTCATTCACGACAGCAGCCGGGTGAAGCCCTTCCAAGAGGACACCATTTCATGACCATCACACACTTTCGTCCATCTTGGGCCAACTAATCCACCATAAATATACAATTTACGAAGCCGATATCAATGACGGTCAAGTTCGCCAGAAATGCGGTTGAAAAGCGATCGCCATCCGTTCTTCATTTGGACTGGAGTGAACACTGCAGACTCAGCGGACGGTGTTTACGACCCTGAAGCCTGTTCATAAAGGATCGTATTAAGCAGGCAATAACGGGATGTTACTGAAAAACATAACAAAATGCTAATCTTGGAGAAACGCAAATAGCAATTTGAGATTCCAAACAACGAAGTCTGATTGCTTTTAAAAAAAATCCCACAGCCGATCACACTAGTGGTGGCACCCCATCCGGTTGGAGTCTTTACTAGGATACATGGGGGATTCGAATAACATCCCCTTCATTTTTCGGTACATGAATGAATAAATGAAAGGCTTCATCGAGTAATATTGCTCATGGCGCGCACAATTCCAGTCAGCTCAGCCCCTTGACACATCATCAACCACCATACTAATGCCTTTCTACCGTAGTGTACCAAATATACTGTTTTGAAACTTTCCTATCCACACACCTAGTAACAATATCACATGAAAAGAAACCATATTCACGAGTAAATATATATATAATACACCTTGGCCAATCATAAGTAGACTGGTGGGCAATAGACCTGGAGTGATCCATGGACCTAGCAATCGTGAAACCTACTACACTGTGCCGTATAGTCAAGAGGGGGCCTCTCATTTACAGTATCTTTATTTTGTATCACGTTGTTATTCCGGTGATATACTTAAATAAATGAATAAATAAATATGTATATATAATTCATTACACAGATAGCTTTCGCTTTATCGCCTGTTTTATCGTTTCCATAACAAACACATAAACACATCTTTTTCCAATACTGCAATTACCGGGTTGTGACGTGTACAGACTGACGCCGATTTTTTCAGTGTTTATTACTCAGCTGGTTAATTGTATTACACGAATTATACATGTCTTGCCTTTTTTTGTCAGAATGAAGCACTGCACCCAGGAGAGAAATGGAATGAGAATGAAAAGTCTGATTTTGACAAATTGGAGTTATAACGAGAGAGAGAGAGAGAGAGAGGAGAGAGAGAGAGAGAGAGAGAGAGAGAGAGACTTGTCGAATTGAAAATTTCAAAAATGCAATAAATAACGGATGGAATACTGCATAATTTTTCCATTGCACGCAACATACGTTAATCCTAGTTGACTAAAATCCTGGGAAAAGTAATCGATGGTGCACGTAAATTACAAACAGCCCTACTATCTTCTCTTTTGTTCGTCTATCTTGCTTGTCCTTTCTTCTCAACCAGCTGGTTTTATTCTATTCAACAAATATAAAATAGTTAAAGACCTAAAGCTAAAATGGAGACGAAGTGAATATTTCTATTTGCTTCCAGTGTCTTCACGATCTGTCTACAGATTCCTTGGCAACCGGGGGTGACAATGAGCTTCACTCTGACAAGGCGGTTTGATATTCTCTCTCTCTCTCTCTCTCTCTCTCTCTCTCTCTCTCTCTCTCTCTCTCTCTCTCTCTCTCTCTCTCTCTCTGACAGAAGAGCCTCGGGTCAAGTTAGGATTAAGAACCTACTGTGTAATTTGGGTTAAAAGGATGGTTGAGTCTAATGTAAGGCAGAAGACAGGGAAATAGGCCTATGAGAAATGCACTAAAAGTATGGCCAAACAACAAGGTTATAAAGGAGTAAAAAACAAATGAAAAATGTATAACTGAATTCCCACAAACAACGTGAAAGGAATCTGAATAAATATAACTGCGAAATTTTCTATTATGAAATAAAATGGCCTTCACGAACTGCACACACTACAGAAAATGTTTATATGTGTAGGCATATTTTTGTACAGATCTCTCAATTCTGCAAATAAAAAAATCAGTACGCTGTATACATTTTGGAATTCACACTAACTGAAATTATATTCCAAAGTAATAATGTATGAGTACGATCTTGACTGGTATACAAACACGAATGGGCGTTTTTACAATAATTTATTTATCTGCACGAAGAATATTAAACTAAAGTAGGAAGTTTATAAATCAAATGGGAGCGCAGGGCAAGAAATGATATAATAGGGGAGAGGAGGTTCCGTATGTAAAGAAATAACGATGAAGAGGTGATATTATGACTAGGACATTTATGTCCTTTGTATCATCCCGGGTAGAATATTAAACGGTAGTATTAACTGGGATCTTGGTGGCACCAGAGGTATTGGAAGACCCAGTCCTACTTTAATGAGAAGTGCGCGGACCGAGGGGAAGGTGTTTGGAGATGAGGGGAGATTTGTGCGAGTGAATACACAGACACAGAGAAATTAAATTTCACAAAGAGCCGTTCACATCGCACGGTGTTTGATATAATATATATATATATATATATATATATATATATATATATATATATATATATATATAAATATATATTATATACACACACACACACACACACACACACACACACATATATATATATAATATCACAATTTTTCAACTGTACCATTTTCCATGATGGCTATTAAGATTATACTCGCATGTAAAATTCTCCGTACATTAATCATTTATACATATACAAATACAGGCCTCACCATAAAATCCACGTAAGAAGGCGAGAGAAAACCGGGGCTTGGAAAAAGTCCTACTTTCGTAGTTTATTCTGCATTTTCAAGTTCACATGCATATATAGCTATATATATATGTGCGTGGAAGCAGGAAAAAGAGGTTTGTAAATCATTCATCAGTTTCTACCATCTGAAACATGACCGAGAGGATATTCTGCACTTCTCCCACGATTTTAACTGGGTAAATATTAGTCCCGATGTGATTAACACCAGTATTTAGCACAATATACCTTATTATATCACATCAATTATGATTACATCCTGAGGGTGTCCTTCGAAACTTCAACCAAAATAACACTTCCGACTGACCAGAAAACCCCTCGAATATTTGCCCTAATTTTACATGCGCAAAAAAATATCTAGCTTCTCAAGTAGGTTAAACTTTTCGCATCTTTACATTTTTTGAGCCCTGATCCTGCTGCCGTTTACTTCAATAAAACATTGGCCTATGTTTACATGGTAAATTAACAATTAATATTCAACGTCCTTGAGTCCCCCCCACCCCAACCCACCCCCAACGTCACGGGGTCCTGAGAAGAAGGGAGGGAGACTTATGTAATATGCAGTCCCCGTCCGCCATGTTGAAGTACGTTTAAGTATATTTACAAATTTCTGTCGACCAAAACACCGTACACCCTGTGCACAAAAACACCAATTCTGCACTCGACATACCTCCATTTATTGATCCCGACGTTGGATGATCCAGCGAACCAGGGGTCCAAAATAAAAATACATCTGTAAGTGTTGGCATTTTTCAAACCTGCCAGGAGCGCAGGGTTATCGTGCAGACGGAGGCCTTTTCTAAACCAATGGACAACATTCTTTTCTCCAGTCATTATTGTAAGGGAGGCAATTCAGGTTGCACGAAAGTAAAAACGGATCACTACACTCATGTTCAAGCAAACTTTGTGGGGACTTACGGCGCGAACAGTTACCAGCTCCGCACGAATTGTTCATCTAGACTGGCGGCCATACTGGTGAACATGCCTCACTCAACGTGACTTTCCCCAGACCGATGTTGCCAACAGTTGCCAGAATAACCGTGCTTTCCATAAAAAATTTCCGATCCGAAATGGTTCATCTCGTATTTGCGTGTATTTAAGCTTTGTGTTTATATAATACTACCCATAAAATAGCATCACTTCACATAAACTACCTTGTATTTGGTTAAAACAAAATATAGGTGGGAGAAATGAAACGGCAAGAGCAGTCGCGACCCGCTCAACGTGACCGCCAGCCAATCAAATACTTGCTACCAGTGCGCTTTGGCCCTTTAAGCTTTAATAGATGGCAGATTTGTGCCTGGTTGTGTTGAACTGAACGTACCCTACTGTTTGCAAAGAGATCGGCCCCCACTAAATGACCATAACGTAATAGCTACAGCCAGGGAAAATGAAATGATGTTCAAGAGAAAGACAATTATTGTTGGCACACCGAAGTAACTCAAGATAGCACAACACAGAAGGTGCAATTGCAGTTTGCTGCACGTTATCATTAATAAAATAAATTCTCAAACGCTTAAATAAAAACAAAATCATTCTCTCTCTCTCTCTCTCTCAAACGAATCGTTACGCTAGTGTCTGCAATATGAGCCCGGGTCACTGGGTGTAAAATTCTCACCTCCCCCCCCCTTTTTTTTTATATAATAGCGCCCATATAAACACGGGGTTTGATCGTAAAAAAAAAAATAACAATTTAAAAAATCAGACCCTATCACAGCAGTCACTCCCGCAGTTCGAAAATGATCATTTCAAGCAGGTGTCGCGTTGATCAATAATAAGTATTGCTATCAAGGCATAATAAATTCTCAGTGAATATCTACCGGTTGCTGATCCTAAGCTTTAACAGAGCCGTTGATGACCTACGGAGTCATTTATCAGTTTAATTTTTCCAGATGTGACCTGGCAAAGTACGTGGGCTCCACCCATGGGTTGTATTTGTCTATCGTTTATAGTATGCTTGTCATGCTGTTATTTGGTGGTTCGTCCTTTTTATGCTCGAATCTGTTTTAACATATATTTTACCTTTGCAGCTTTGAAAACAGGCAGTAATACACACAGACACACACACACACACACATATATAAGTGTGTATCTAGTATAATATAATAATATATATAGATATATATATTTATATATAGATATATATATATATATACACACACACACACACACACACAAAGTGTCTTTGACGTGGAAATGCTCTCTAGCCTAACCCAAATCTATGCAATATGTATCCATAAGGTTTATGTCTATGCGTTATTTTAGGGCTTTCTATGAATAAATTGCAGTATATGAGTCAAGCGGAAGGTAATGGCCTCCATGCGTAATTGTTATGATTCAATACGTATGAATCTTTCTAACCTTGCGGAAAAAGAACACGATTTTTTGCCTGCTAAGTAACATAACCGGCTCACCACCGCGTAGACTTTTGTTCGATCCCGAACCGAGGAAGGAACTAAATAAGCAGTGAATTGTTTTGGTTCTTAGCCGACTGCTGAAGACCGCGGTTGTGGTCGAGAGAGAAAGAGAGTAGTAACTGGTATCTGTTATCTTTTACCCAAAGGCAAATATTTTTTTATAAACGCAAATTACTTCAGATATACTAGGGATGGTTTGATGACCAACTGACTGAGGGGAGTTGAAGACAATTATGACCAGCTTAGTAACTTTGACCAGGTGAAATTATATTTATATATATATATATATATATAAATATATATATATATATAAATATATCTATATATATATATATATATATATAGATGAGATAGATAGATAGATAAAGATATATAGATAGATAGATAGATAGATAGATAGATATATATTGTACATTTTTACCAAGTCCATATAGTTCAGTTGGTATAAGCCTGTTTCTTACATACATATACGCACACACATATACAGACAATATACAGGTGTGTATTTAAACAACAAGTACTCTCCTTTTTTGACCAACTCAAAGTCACTATTGAGGGGGAATTACCAACCCCCAATCCTAGCCCCATAGTTGTGCCAGGCCCTGGATACTATTGATACAAATTGTGTCCAAGGCTTGAATAACATTTTTTTCAATCATAAATGATCACAGCATCAAAAGAAATTAATTCATTACAAATATAACATTTTTTCCATTTCATGCAAAGCAACAAAGGAGATTGACAGAATAAACTTAATTGTCTCTGATACTATTTCTGTTAGTCATGTAAAATTTTCGTTTGCTCTCTCTCTCTCTCTCTGTGTTTCTTCCAGTAGTATTGATAATGTCGTCTATTCGTTCCCCTACTTGCGATGGTATCTCTAGGTGTCAGGCTTCATTTCACAAAGAAAGTTCTTTTGTTCAGGAATAATGTCGCTAGACCTGTGCTCCATCCCACCATGACGTCGGCCAGGCATACACTTCACTACTCAGGTCAAAAGAGGCGCAATGGATATACGAAAAACAGGTCTATGTCGTCCAGTGACCAACTCCAACCATGCCCCTTGCCCTGGAGGTTCGGTTATTTTCCCAGTCCGTGTTCTAGCAGAAAGGTTAGACTCAAAAGACGTCATCACGTGTCATTCACCACCATCTACTGTTGTAACCATGGGTGACTCGCCTGCTTTTTCGATGGTTTTTTTTTTTTCTTCTTTTTGCATTTTCTCTACAGTATAACTTTCACGTAAGGGTGCTATTTTTTAAACAGCAAGGAAGCGAATCATAATCAAATTAACTACTTGGTGGCATGTAATTTTTTTTTATATAAAGCTGCATTTACGTTTTATCATTTGCTATAACAATAATTGCTTACTAGGTGAAACTAGCTGTGACCCTGCTCACCAGTGTCATGAGACTACTGGATGAGTTTGCTTGCATATTTTTTTAATGTAAGGTGTGTGTGTGTGTGTGTGTGTGTGTGTGTAAAGCACCATTCAATTCACATTAGCTCGAAATTTTGTATCTGCTCTGATTTTTCTTAATTCGTGTTTTTTTTAATAATTCAAATCTTTACTTTTTGTCCTTGATGGCAATTTCTGTTGCAATTATTTGTGAGAAAATCGTTAAACTATATAACATTTATAAAGTAGGTTTAAGAGAAAATATACCAAAAAATTTGCTAGTCACAGTCGCCATAATTATGGAGAGAGAATGGCTATGCAATGTGTCTGGTTAGGGTTGGCAGGGCCACGTTTTGAGGACCACTTCATCACCCAGTGAATACTTGACCGTTCTTGACCACCGGTGACAAATGCATTTGGTGGCAGAACTAATGCGGGAAGCTTAATCTAAACTACTTATCAAACCGCAGACTCAGCGTCAAGCACGATTGACTTCTCAATTTTATCAGATCTGATTTCAAGTGAAATTCTGTCTGGAGATTCGAATGGGAAATGATATAAGGGGAAAAAATAGTTCCTTTTCCCGATTCAATAGACTGGGAAAGTTGACAATTCAAAGACGCAGAGGAAGCTGGCTTGCAGTGACTAATAATTCATCTTCATACTAGCTGGCACCCAAAACTAGCGGCGTCTTTTAGACATATGGCGTTAACATCTGTCGTCTGTGGCGCGGTTCTAAATTAAGCCAGGAATGTTACGTCACCCATGTTTACTGGCGAGTATTTACGTACCCCGTGTAACCTTGACTAACTGAAGTCCATCAATTTTCGGCTGCCTGGTTAAAATAACATTTAGCTGGTAGTATTCTTAGGCCTAAATCTTGTGTATCCTGTCGCAATCCCAGTTGGATCATGGATCATTCTGATTCTGATCAGGGCTGTTATTTTTGCATTCGAATAAATCAAAATTGTGCTGGCACGGACTCATGCTCCTCCTTCATCAGCTCTCACAAAGGGGTTCTGAATACACAGTAGTTTGATAGGTGATTTTCTCGCAAAGGTTACCCTATTTCTTAGCATGTGTACAACTTCCAGACGTAGCTACTCATTGGAACTATATACTTTTAACGGCTGCAATTCTTTCTACTCGACCGCACATTTGAGCCTCCATCTGTTGGAAGACTCAGTTCAGTGCCAAAAGGTCACCATTCAGAGATGGATTCGTTTTGGATCGGCTCTGGCCATTTATAATGAACTGGCAGCCAATTAATAATCATTGACGGAACGATTACGTGTTACGAAACAAACTGGACATTAGAACATCACCACCTTTGTTATTTAACAAGAGATTATCTCGTGATCTTCATTAAGGAAGATCACGGTCAGGTTAAATGCCGGAAGAAAAACACTTGAAAAACGCGAGACGAAATTCAGATTGTTAAAACTGCATCAAATTTAAATCACCGTCAGGCGTGAATCGTTTACCAGTTGGATCAACTGGATACAGAGAGGCATTTTTGACAAATTGCAAACACTTTCTAAAATACAACCTTCAAGCAGGCGTCCACTGGAGCGCAGTGAAGCCTGGCAACATCGGCCGACACCAACGAGTTCGCTCTTCATCCGGATGATATGTCATGAAAGGCTGTGGATTTGTCATAGAGAGAGAGAGAGAGAGAGAGAGAGAGAGAGAGAGAGACGTCAGACTTGCCCTTTCTGTGACGTCATTCCGTTTATTGTTGGCGTGATCAGGTGACACAGGCAAGGCCTATGGGGGGTGGGGGGGTGGGGGGTTTACATTAGGGTAAATCCCGTACGCGTATCAAGGAGAGAGAGAGAGAGAGAACGAGAGCGAGAGAGAGAGACTCTTTGAGGCTAGAACGTTCCACTCGTTCATAGTTAGATATACAATTTTTTGTTTTATTCTTTTGAATACACGACCTTATTTATGCGCCGGGGACAGAACATAGATCAATCACATATCCTTAACGATGATGCTTTATGCAGCTGAGTAGGGATAGTCAGACAGACAGATAATCTGATCTCTCTCTCTCTCTTTCTCTCTTGAGGAGTTGACTGACAACCAGAGACCTAATTCACTGGTTCAGTTAATATTCTCAAGTTTTTGAAGAAGAGGACATTGTTAGTTATTTCCATTCTAGACTAAGCTATGACTTTCGATCATGACTATGGTCACGGCTCATCGATTGACTGCTATATGAGTTTGTCCAACTGACTGCCGTTCCTTCATCTTTAGCCTCATGAACCAGATTTTCTACTTATGTATCAATTTCTAACTATATTGTTACATACATATCCATATTCTTCCTTTTTTAGCGCAATTACTTTCATCACTTTATTGTTATCCATTTCTAAACTAATCGTTCCATCCACATTGTCGTCATTTTGATTATAATGAAATCAATGGTGTGTCGTGTGTTTTCAAATAACAAACAATGTTTAGACCGATGTGATAAACCAAGGGTAAAGTGTTAGTTTTTAAAACTCCTAAATTCTCTCTCTCTCTCTCTCTCTCTCTCTCTATGTGCTTGAATTGCGTTAGTACAAAGCTGCCCAGTTCTTCCTAAATTTCGAAAGTTTAAATTGCTTAACTGATTAGCTGGAAGCAGTCTGACGTCATTGGCGAGATCGGAAGCTTACATGAAAGGTTCATATAATTTTCCAAAAACATTCCGGATTTTATTCAAGAAAGAGAGAAAACATTGAAAAGGGAGTTGGGGTCTTAATCATTTTGCTGACGTCAATTTCAACCCCGGGCTTTTCACAAAGTCCTAAAACTTCATTGAAAACATTCTTCGTACTCATTGGGCGCTTTTGATTTTTTGTTTAATAAGTCGAATGGTTTGAGAACATTTTTGCGAACATTTATAAAAGAAAATGGGTTTTAAATTTTAATATTTTCATAAAAATAAACTATTATGTGCTTGAAACAGCCGCGATTGTACCTCACACTTTTGTGAGTAGCTACAAAACAAACTGCTGAAAAGCAGCCATGAATTTGTTATCAAAATATCGAAGTACTTATGAATTGACCATTATCGGATCTTTCTAGATAGTGACCATCAAGGGTTTTCGGAGAGTCGTCTTCTAAGATTAATAGCTTTTGGGAGGGATCATTATCTTCATGGTATTTGCAGTCTTTTGATTCTGTTTTGATGGTCATCCCCATCGGGCTTCTACTAAACCCGCCACTAAGGTAGATACACACCGGGTTAAAACCCTTCGGGTCACCGTCTGAGAAAGATCGCCATAATCATCTATAAAAAGTCTCTACTTTCCCTTCTACTGCTGGAAGCAGCCACAACTCTACCATATACCACAGGCAGCAGCTACAAATGTACAATTAACCTCTGAAAGCAGCCACAAATATGCCATAAAGCAAGCGAAAGGGAGGCAAATAGACTATTCACTGTTTGAAACAGCGAAGAGCATATCATAAACCTCTGGCAGTGGCGACAAGAACGCGATCCTTCTACACTCCCCCTCAAAACAAGAATAGAGAGACACCCAGCAATGAAATAAAAATCCCACACCTGGGTAAGATTGAGACGTAGACACAGACACTTGCAAACTTTAACCTTTTTGCTTGTAACTACCCAAATGCCTTTGCCAAATCCCTGATTAACATCCAACAAAAGCCAGTCCCCAAAGACACAGGAGTATGCGAAATCCCTCGCCTCGACTGTGACCAATCCTACATCGGTTTTACTAGTAAATCACTCCTCCAGAGATTAAAACATTTTAAACGATCTGCAGAGTACGGCCAACAGAGCTCAGCTATTGTAACCACATAAATAACCATAATCACAGAATAAACTGGAGTTATCACATGTAAGTTATAGCAACAATTGTCGATTCAAAAGTTAGATGGTAAAATCAGAACGGATTAAACAAAGATATACGATGAATGAAAGACTATCAAACTTGAGGAAAAGGCGGAGATAGGATGTGGGTAAACTGGGTGTCATCAAAGATAGATATGGAAATATATTGCATAGGGATGAAGACATTAAGACGAGATGGAGTGAGTATTTTGAACAGCTTTTAAATACTGAAAATGAGAGAGAGGAAATGGGGGAAGCACAGAGGGTAGAGGGGCCAGTGATGGAGATACATGATACAGAAGTGAAGAGAGCTTTAAGTAAAATGAAGAATGGTAAAGCACCAAGTCCATCGGAGTTACAAATTGAAATGTTCAAATTACTAGGTACAGAGAGGGAGACATGGATGTGGGATTCATTAAAAGCTATATGGGAAGAGAAAGATGTGCCAAGGGACTGGGAGGAGAGTCTAATGGTGAGTGTATATATATATATATATATATATATATATATATATATATATATATATATATGTGTGTGTGTGTGTGTGTGTGTGTGTGTGTGTGTGTGTGTGTGTATATATATATATATATATATATATATATATATATATATATATATATATATATATACACAAGCAGAAAGGAGATGTCATGGACTGTGGTAACTACAAGGGAATTAAACTAACAGAACATGGATTGAAAGTTTTAGAGAGGATAATGGATGAGAGATTATAAAGAACAAGAGACAGCAGTATGGATTCATGAGAGGAAGACGGACGGTGGATGCCATCTTCATAGTAAGACAGCTACAGGAAAAGAGGCGAGAGGAAAACCAGGAGCTCTATTTTGCATTTAGAGACCTAGAGAAAGCATACGATAGGATCTCAAGAAAAGTGATGTTTTGGTGTTTGAAGAAGAGGAAAGTCCCAGAAAAGTTGGTTAGGCTGGTCGGGATGATATATCAAAGAACGAGCACAAAAGTAGTTAGAGCATTTGGGGAAACAGTATACTTGGAAGTTAATATTGGATTATAACAGGGGTCAGCATTAAGCCCATTTTCGTTTCTGTTAGTGATGGATGATGTGTTAAGAGGAGAGATCAGGAGTGAAGAGCTGTGGGAATTGTTGAACACTGATGACCTGGCGATTACTGCCGAAAATGAGGAAGACCTACAGAGAAGGGTTGGGAAGTGGCAGGAGTCTTCAGGGAGGGGAGGCTTTAAGGCGAATGTGAATAAAACAGGTTTTGGTGAGCAGTAAGGAAGATAGAGGCAGAAGAGTAATACATAAAAGAAGAGGCTCGATTATAAAACAGGTGGAAAAGTTTAAATATTTAGGATCTACTTTCAGCCAACAGGGAGGATGTGAGACGGAGTTGACAGTAGGATAAAAACTGCATGGGGAAGTGGAGAAAGGTAGGTGGAGTAGTATGTGATAAGAAAATGCCAATCAAGCTAAAAATCATGATCTATGGCACAGTGATAAGACCAGTGGTAATGGATGGATCAGAAACATGGGCTCTAAAAGGAAAAGAGGAAGTAAAACTTGAGAGAACAGAAATGAGAATGCTGAGATGGATTATGGGAATGTCGCTGCTTGAGAGAGTGGAAAATGATGAAATAAGAAGCAGGGCAGGCTTAGTCAAGATGACACAGGTGATAAGAGAGTCACGATTGAGATGGTATGGGCATGTGTTGGGGATGGGTGATGAGGAGGGAGTGACGAGGGCTTGGGACGAACCTGTTAGAGGAAGAACATCGAGAGGGAGCCAGAGACTCAGATGGCGAGATAAAGAGAAGGAAGATATGGAGAGAAGAGCTTTGGTGGAGGATGACGACTTTGATAGAGGGCAGTGGAGAAGGCGCATCAGGCAACCGACCCCTTAATGTAGGGATAACAGTGGGAAAGATATGATGAACCTCTCAAAAGGAACTTGTGGCTTGATACTATAGATAAAATCTTCCCTCAACCAGCGATTAAGGAGATTTAGAAGCTATCAACTGCAGAGATGTAACTGCTGACCTCTGCAAATCTTGGTATAAATACCGCTTTTCTGTATTTATACCAAAAGTAGCAAGAGATGGGCCCCGGGACCCCTTTTTATTATATATATATATATATATATATATATATATATATATATATATATATATATGTTTACAGTGACGTTAAAGAATTAAGGAAATTATTCCAAAAGGCATTAACTTAAAAGAACTTAAGAGAATGGCACGAAAATGGGAAAGGGAATGAATAATGATTTTTTAAGAAGGGATCTTGTTACTCCAAAACGATCAGGCCTTTAGCCGTCAGGCATGTGGTTTCCATCTCCCCAAAAACTCTATACGCCTCATCTCCGAAGATTAAGTGACTCTCTGGCGCTCCCGACATTTGTGACACTTCGAGCGTCGGAGAATTAATGTAAGGTGGACCTTCTCAAGAGCCTTCTGTTTAATATAACCGAGGGAAATTCAAGGCTTCCTTGTTTCAAAGGTGGATCGTGTGAAAATCATGGCTCCACCCCTTCCAAGGATAGGCCTCTAGTCTTGACGAATCAAAGCAATGAGTGCCGGTCATAAGACAGCCCAAAAAGGGGTATCAACGAATGACCTATGAGGTTACCAAAGGGATACATCCCCAAGAAGCCAAGGCATCAAGCAGGAGGCGTTTCCTAATTTAGAGTCTATGAATCACTATAGACAATTTGACAGGAAGGCATTTTGTGATAAAGTCTGTAGCCACTCAGACACAAGAAGTCTTTCAGAAGATGCCACACCCAGTCAAAATCCAAAATTCCAAAGGCGGTGCTAAGAAGATATCATCCTAATAAAAAGGCCAGACAAAGAGAGAGAAGAACAGAAGAGACAAGAGAAGAGAAGAGACAAGTGAAGTTTGGGAGAACAAACTGAAAAGGAGAGTGGAAAGTGGGAGAACAGAGTGAAGAAGAAAGACACAGAGAGAAGCAAGAAAGAAGAATCCAGCGAAGAAGAATAAACGCAAAGTGTGGTATGAAATAGACAGTGACCGTGACAATCAATACTCAGTAAATTTCCCTCATGCCAATAGATTCGTAATTGCAACAAGTGCCTTTCAGAGAAATAAGTTTTATCAGTCCAAGAGCCCAGAAACTCATTGGTGGAAAATTTATAAGAACCCCTAGCAAAGAATAAACACATATAAGGACACATCAATTTAATTTCTCCCAAAATTATAACCTTTTAGCTAATTCCAGAGTGAGAACATTCAACAAAGGTAAGAAAATTTATATACTCCTATTTCCCCAATTTACAGCCTCCAAATCAGTGCACGTTACTTTAGGGCTGTGCGTAGAGTAAGTAACGTCACAGCATTAAATGGTGATCAGTGGCGGGATACAAAGAGTTAAAAATTGATACAGTGACAGATGAAATGGTACGCAGCGACGGGATGAAAAGAGACGTGAATGACAGTTAAAAACAGCGGCCGCAAAACGGGATCAAAAGTTTTGGTGTCGGCATAAGAGATTTCAATCGAAACACTCCACTCGAAATAGAAGGTTCTCCCCCAAAGACAGTTACCAGTGCTTCTCCCAAATACAAAGACAGTTACCGAGTCGTAACAATAAAAGCGCTCAAAAAAAAAGCCACCCACACTTCGCGAAGAAAAACTCCACTCCGAAGAACAAGAACAGTCGAAAGAAGTTCCACTAGAAGATGAAGAAGATGTCGAACGCGTAAAGAAATTCCGATAATGCATCGGTCAACGCAATCCCGCAGCGAGAGGAGAGGAGAGAGAGAGGAAAACAACGCAAGTTAAACGCAGATGTCAGACGTAGCCCGGGGTGCCAAAGACGATGAAAGATAAGTCCCAGATAATGTCCCCACACTTACATAACATTAAACTTTATTAAAAGTAAATTACGTGATTACCATTTCAGTTAAACAATTTTTGGTACTACGAGATTAAAAGATTTTCATACTGAACTTTTTTTTTGGCAATGAAACTTTACGATATTTCTTCATTTTACTAATTCTAACTAATCAACTACTAAGACCCTTTTCTGAACATTTGTATTTACTAACCAATAACTTTAAATTTAATTTGAATTCTAATTGTGTCATTTTATGTTGGTTTTTGTGTTTTTGGTTGTTCTTTGTGATTTCTTATACTTTGTTTTTTTGTTTTAATATTTGCTTTTTACTCTTATTTGTTACGTCGAATGAATGTTTACTTGTTTTTATTTTGTTTTAACAAGGGTAACTCACAGGAAGTCTCTCATTAGCGTACACTTTACGGTCAGTTCAGTATCGTTTTACCAGTACTGTTAAGAAGGTTTTTGTGGTTGTTTAAGAATCGCCCACCGGTAACGTAAGACTTTGAGAATATTTCTGGGGAAAATTCTTTTATTTCGGTGATCGAATACTTAAGTAAAAATAATTTATTGTTATTATCATCATTATTCTTTTCGGGATATTACTGTCATAACTTTGATACTTTTAATGACACCCAGTGCTTAAGAAAATTTCCATTAACGAGTCGATGGTCAAAGGCAGACCGACTCCTAATCAGAACGTAAGAACGCCTGTGCTCGCGAGAAGTCAAACAAGGAAATTAATCATGGCGGAAGGTACACAGTCAGCGAATTCGAGCGCAGCAGTAATGGGAGCACATAAGGGACATGTAATTAATCACATAGCTAAATTTTGCGGAAGAAAGGATGGTCAGTTAGCTTGCAACTTAGAGAACTGGATAGAGTAGGTGGAGACACGCCTAGACAGCATAACGAGGACAGATAGAGAAAACCTTATTGAAGCCAAGAGTTATCTTGATTTAGAAGCCGGAGGAGACTTAGAACGATACGTCCACTCCGAGACATACCGAGATCTTAAGAATTGGGAAGAACTGAAACAATATTTTAGGAAGGTCTATTCCACAGTTGGTGAAAGGGATCCAGTTACTAGCCTGGCAAGGATAGTGCGTCAATTTAAGTTAGACGAAAGACGCTATCAAGAGTTTAGCTCTCAGTTGTATAACAATATGAATGAATGGGGTAACTTCATGGAATCCACAGGTTGGATAGAGGTAGAAGAGGCAAGCAAAAATGCTAATGGGTCAAGTCAAAAAATATTTAGACTAGCAATAATGATTGGAAGCCTGCCAACGGAAGTTATTGCAAGGATGACTCGTAAGTGGGAGACATCCGATGATGTAGCCGAGATTGAAGAGGAGGAAACAAAAATCCTAGGTAGAAGACCTGAAGGGAATCCTATATATAGACCTTTAGTCGCTATAGGACAAAAAGAAAGGGGTCCAAATAGATTTAGGACACCATCAAGAAATCAGAATAAGATGCCAGGTAAATCTTCTCAAGGAGGATTTTCGACAGTCACGTGTTATAACTGACAGAAGAGAGACATTATGCCAGTGACTGCCGAGGGATGGCCTTCTTTCTTTCCATAAGAGAACAGGACATAGTGCTCGAGAATGCAGAAATAAATTTGTTTCAACTCCTAGAGGTAGACCTCAGTCGAGAGGCAGAAGTAGAAACCATAGTCAATCTCCCCCAGCTAGAGGAAATAGGGATTCCGTCCCAAATAGGTATGCTAATCAAACAGCAAGCATAGGGTATCAACCAGTTCAGCCAATGTCAGACGACGCAATGGGAAATTTTCTGATTACTGGTACAATGCATCTTCCTCTATAACAGAGAGAACGTCCGGAACGCCAAGGCTAAGTCAAGCTACACAGGTTAGCAAAGTTGATGTAGGGAATGAATATAATTATAGACCATTATTTCCTGCACATGTCGGTCTAGAGAAACCTATTGTCCCATTCTTTGATACAGGTAGTCCCAAGAATATAATGTCAGAAAAGGTGTATAGATTGTATTTTTCTCACTTAAGTTTGAACCCAGCGGTAGATTGTAGAATCACAGACGTCCAGGGTAATAATATCCACGTAATTGAACAGTTAGATTTCCCATTTAGGCTAGGAAGAATTGCTCTAAGACAAAAGGTTCTGGTAGCCAGAGATATACAATTAGATTTTGCCCATTTGCTGATAGGTTATCCAAATATGGCTAGACAAGGGATAAGCATTGATGCCCCTAGAGAACAACTAGTGATTAAAAACGGTTGTGAGATTTCTAGAGTACCAATATGCAGGTCAATTAAAAGAACCCAGACTCAAGAGAACCCCACGGTTAAAGGTATTTTAAAGAAGGATAAGACAGAGGGAAGATATTCAGAATGCATCACGAGTTCACAACAGATCGATCATTAAACCTCTTAGAATCAAATCAATGCACTTGTTTAAAGTTAGAGAGGGAATTAACACTTAATCCTGGGGAAAGTACTTGGGTAGAATGTACAGTAAATCCAATTTTTGAAGGGAAGGAAATTCTCACACTTACTGAAAAGTCGCAAGTAAACGGAATACATTATTCTTCTAGTTTACATGAAGTTAGACAGAGCAAAATAGCTTTACAGATTACAAATAACAGAGGAGGAAAGGTTAAGTTAACACCAGGTACAGAGATAGGCCTAGCAGAAGTATACTCCATACCTATCCGAGTTGTAGAAGGGGAAACGGTAGCAGCAATCAGTAAAGGAAATGAAAATTATGCTCAGGACATAAAACTAAGAGCTAAGATAGGATCTCATTTAAAGGACATTAAGGAAAACCATGTTAGAGAAGAATTCATAGACTTACTGTGCGAATATAAGGATATAGTCGCTCTTGACGCCGACACCTTGGGAAATACACGCTAAATAACGCACAAGATAGACATTCCATCAAACACAAAGCCAATTTACATACCAGCCTACAGAGTAGCACATTCCCAGAAGGAGATCATTGAAAGAGAAGTACAAAGAATGAATAGGCAAGGAATAATAGAACCATCTAAATCCCCATGGTCTTTTCCACTTTTGCTAGTTCCTAAAAGGAACCAAATTACTGAAAATGATCCTTATCCAATGCCGTCAATGCGAGATCTTATCGCCAGTATAGGGTCCAAGAAGTACTTCACCACTATAGATTTACTGCAGGGATTCTTGCAAATCCCTCTAGACGAAGAAAGTAAACCGTTGACAGCTTTTTCCACTAGTAACGGCAGATACCAGTATGTAAGAATGCCCTTTGGTCTAAAGTCAAGCCCGGTAACTTTTGTAAGATTAATGGATAAAATTTTGGGCGACTTACTAGGCAAGGACGTACCTGTTATATAGATGATTTGGTAATAGCAACAGATACCATAGAGGAACATATAGACTTAGTCAGATAAGTCCTAAAGAGATTAAGAAAGGCCAACCTGAAGCTTAAACTAAAGAAGTGTAACTTCCTTAAAAGGAAAAGAGACTACCTTGGGCATACACTAAGTGAAAAGGGCGTAGAAGTAAACGACGCAAAGATTAAGTCAATTAAGGAATATCTTACACCTCAGTGCAAGAAGGACGTAAAGTCATTCTTAGGTTTAGCAGATTTTTACCGCAAGTTCATAGGGAACTTTGCAGTCATATCCGCTCCACTAACTGAACTTTTAAAGGAACACGTATCATTTACATGGACAGACGAGCAGCAAGAAGCATTTGATGAATTGAAAGAAAGATTAACACACCCCCCAGTACTTAGCTTCCCAGACTTTGGCAAAGAATTCCTTTTAGTTACGGACGCAAGCCGCATTAGTATAGGAGCATGTTTAATGCAAAAACAAGATAATAAGTGTAATGCCATAGCTTATTACAGTAGGAAATTAAAGCCCTCAGAAGTGAACTACTCAGTCACAGACCTCGAGTCTCTAGCTATAATAGACGCTTTAAAGCATTTCAGATATATCATTTTTGGTTACAAGATAAGTGTTCACGGATCATTCAGCAGCAGTAGAAATGCTAAAGAACCCTAATTTTTCTGGACGAAGAGCGCGTTGGTTCATGACAGCCCAAGATTATGATATAGAGGTGAAATATGTCCCTGGGAAGGCGAATAAGGTAGCGGATGCATTATCAAGATATGTGTCACAAGGTGATAATATACATATGATAAGTCAAGAAGAACAGAATGAAACAATGTGCAATGACGTAAATGTACTCACCATGCATTATACAGAGGAGCTTTCCCGGGAAAATTTCATAAAAGAACAAGAAAGAGACGAAGATATAAGGGAATTGTTCAAATACGTTAGAAACGAAAGAAAACGCAGCCAACAAGAATTAACCGAACTAGGTAGGAAGGTTGGATGTCCCACAGATGCACTAACGAACATAGATGGTGTATTAATTTGGATGTGCCACGAATATGATCCATTTGGTCAATTTCTAGGTGTGCTTCACAAAAGGTTAGTACCTAAGAGTCTAAGAAACAAGGTCATTGAGCTAATGCACGACGATGACATGAGAGCTCACCCAGGAAGGGATGAGACAATTAGATTAATACAAAGAACATTCCATTGGAAGGGAATTTACAAGGATGTTAGTAATTATGTTAAGAGCTGCAATACATAAGGGAAGAGCAGACAAGGAAGTACCACTAGGGAAATGCCCTATCCCACAGACTCCTTTCGAAAGAGTATCTATTGATCTTATCACTAATCTTCACACCACGAGTAAAGGGAATAAGAATATACTAGTGTGTATCGACGCGCTCACGAGATATACAGAGTTAGTACCACTAACTAGTAAAAGTGCCAAGGAATGTGCAACTGCCCTCTTCGATAAGATATTTTGCAGATATTCTGCCCCAAAGCTCATTATCTCTGATAATGGGACCGAGTTCAACAACTCGTTGGTTCAAGAAATTTGTAACGCCTTTAAGGTAGAAAAGGTAGCGATACAGCCGTATCACCCAGCTAGCAATGGCTTAATAGAAAGGAATAACATGAAGGTTTTAGACATAGTGCGTCACACAGTAGGACAGGATCCTGACTGGGACGTCAATTTACCATAACTACCATAAAAGCTTTGATGGGAAATGAACCCAGAATACCTTATGCATGGCTGAATCAGACAATACAGCCAAATTACTCTGAAGATATCATGAAGATAAGAATCGGAAACTTTAAAGTTGCACAAGAATCTAGAAGAACCCCAGCAGAATATGATAGAGAAGCATCAAGAAGGATTAAGGCCAGTAGACTACAAGAAAGGGGATGAAGTCTATATTAAGAAGGAAGTAAGAAATGGTATTAATTATAAGTTAGCCACTTAATTCACAGGACCATACAAGGTCGTAGACGTACAAGAGACTAAGATAAAGGTTAAGAAAATGAATAACTAATGCCTTCTACATATGCTGAATCATTAAAAGAAGAATTTTGGATAAACAAAGGCAAGGTCAAGAGAACCAAAGAAGTTGAAGAATCCGAAATGACAGAGAGGTCAGAAGACATTCCAGAAGAAGGAACTAGATATAACCTAAGAAATAGAAGAGTCACTTTTCAGTGAAACAGAAGAACAAACCCATTAATTTATCCTATTATTCCCATGTATTTATTTGATTTCTTTATTGCTAAGTTTACCTTCGTCGGTCGACTTAGGAATAATCTTTTATTGTTGCAATTCTTACTTTAATTAGTAGGTTTATAGCAAAATTTTGGGGTTAAGTGCGCTAACTTCAAATTTATTTTGACTTGAAGAAAATATTTGGGTATGTAAGAAACGGTTCAATGCGTAGTATAAGAATTTCAAGACGTATATTAAGTTTAATTGTTCCATAAGAACATTCTTAGAAGTAAAAGAATAAATAAGAAGGGTTAAGATAGATATTAAGAAATTTTAAGATAAGGGAATTCGTTTCAGAAATGAGTAAGATTTGAAGGGGTAATTAATACACTTACTTTGTTCAATCCATAAGATGTTGATTGATGAAAACTTACTAATAAGATATTAATCGATGAAAACTTACTAACAAGATAATAATTGATGAAGACTCATTAACAAGATAGTAGTTGTTGAAAACTTACTAACAAGATATTGATCGGTGAAAGCTTACTAATTATTGTCACAGTAGAAGAAACCTACAAGTATTAACCACTAACCGGTTCCTTTAACCGAGTTGCCAATTTTGTTGTAGTATCAAGCAGTGAAGTTATAAGGTTTAATGTACAAGGTTACTCAGAAATTACAGTAAGAATGTCTAATGAAATTTTGCATAAACACAATACACAATCTCAGTAGGAAGTCTAGGACACACTTGTTATTCGAGACTGTTACAGTGTCGTTAAAGAATTAAGGAAATTATTCCAAAAGGCATTAACTTAAAAGAACTTAAGAGAATGGCACGAAAATGGGAAAGGGAATGAATAATGATTTTTTAAGAAGGGATTTTGTTACTCCAAAATGACCAGGCCTTTAGCCGTCAGGCATGTGGTTTCCATCTCCCCAAAAACTCTATACGCCTCATCTCCGAAGATTAAGTGACTCTCTGGCGCACCCGACATTTGTGACACTTCGAGCGTCGGAGAATTAATGTAAGGTGGACCTTCTCAAGAGCCTTCTGTTTAATATAACCGAGGGAAATTCAAGGCTTCCTTGTTTCAAAGGTGGATCGTGTGAAAATGATGGCTCCACCCCTTCCAAGGATAGGCCTCTAGTCTTGACGAATCAAAGTAATGAGTGCCGGTCATAAGACAGCTCAAAAAGGGGTATCAACGAATGACCTATGAGGTTACCAAAGGGATACACCCCCAAGAAGCCAAGGCATCAAGCAGGAGGCGTTTCCTAATTTAGAGTCTACGAATCACTATAGAAAATTTGACAGAAAGGCGGTTTTGTATAAAGTCTGTAGCCACTCAGACACAAGAAGTCTTTCAGAAGATGCCACACCCAGTCAAAATCCAAAATTCTAAAGGCGGTGCTAAGAAGATATAATCCTAATAAAAAGGCCAGACAAAGAGAGAGAAGAACAGAAGAGACAGGAGAAGAGAAGGGACAAGTGAAGCAGGGGAGAACAAACTGAGAAGGAGAGTGGAAAGCGGGAGAACAGAGTGAAGAAGAAAGACACAGAGAGAAGCAAGAAAGAAGAATCCAGCGAAGAAGAATAAGCGCAAAGTGTGGTGTGAAATAGACAGTGACCGTGACAATCAATACTCAGTAAATTTCCCTCGTGCCAATAGACTAGTAATTGCAACAAGTGCCTTTCAAAGAAATAAGTTTTATCAGTCCAAGAGCCCAGAAACTCATTGGTGGAAAATTTATAAGAACCCCTAGCAAAGAATAAACACATATAAGGACACATCAATTTAATTTCTCCCAAAATTATAACCTTTTAGCTAACTCCAGAATGAGAACATTCAGCAAAGGTAAGAAAATTTATATACTCCTATTTCCCCAATTTACAGCCTCCAAATCGGTGCACATTACCTTAGGGCTGTGTGTAGAGTAAGTACCGTCACATTATATATATATATATATATATATATATATATATATATATATTAATATATCTATATATATATATATATAGATATATATATATATTATATATATGTGTGTGTGTGTGTGTGTGTGTGTGTGTGTGTGTGCACAGAAGCTAGGTACTATGTCGTACCTCTAAGTAAATGGGGATATAATCCACAATGATGTAAAATCCTTATGTAGTTATATGAAATATATATTTCTTGTACTACAGTAAATTAAAGCTCTCGGCCATCAACTGTGGTCTTGTTCACGAAAAATACCACAGATGATGGACGAAAGCTTTCATTTACTGTACAAGGAATATATGTTTTATATACCTACATTAGGATTTTACATCATTGTGGATTATATCCTTACACCCACACACTATATATATATATATATATATATATATATATATATAAATGCTTAGAAAATCACAGGCTTGATTTAGTATATGCAAAAACAGGAAAATAAGTGGGAAGATCCATACCAAACGCTTTCACGAGTCTCGCCGAGGCACTTGACACGGATCTTCTGTCTTTTACTTTCCTGTGGTTTTTGCTATATATATATATATATATATATATATATATATATATATATATATATATATATATATAGAGAGAGAGAGGACGCGACGCAGAAGGATGGAGGGAGGAACGAAGAGAGAAGAGAGAGCAAGAAGGCGGAGGAATAGAGAGAAGACGAGAGAGAGAGTGTCTGGTTATTCTCCCTCCCCCTCCCTGTTTCTCTAGCTTTCAATGGCATAAAAAATACCCAGTGGAATAGGAACTCACAAATCACACAAAATCCATGAGCTTGAAAGTGACATATGTTGCATAACAGGAAAGGCCAGATGGAATTTGTTCTTGTCGCATAGTTATATAGCCTTGCCAAGACAAATAGTTTCTTTGCTTTACCATCAAGCTGGACGGGAAACAATACATCCATTGCTATTATTCTCTTTAACCAATGGCTCGTTTTTATATAAAATCGGCGGGACGAACCCAAGATATCGTTACATGCAAGGTATATAGAATGGTCTCCCTTATTCTATATACCTTGGTTACATGTGCAGCAGAAAGCTCGAACAATATGGGGCGGTATTGTTCTCGGTGTCAGAGGAGTCACTCGTAAAGGGTCTATCTCTATCTCTCTCTCTCTCTCATACACACACACACACCTTTTATCGTTTTAGCGTTGGACCAAAAAGACGTGCAAATAATTTCCTTCTTTGATGCAAAAATGTACACACACCTTTCATCGTTCTACATTTTGGACCAAAAGGACGAACAAACGATTTCCTTTAATGAAAAATAAACGCAAATAAGTAAATGAATAAATAAATAAACAGAACAGACTGCCTTCATTTGCAGGAAGAAAAGATGGAGGAAGAGTCTCCAGAAGTTTCTGGAAGACATCGCCAGTGAGATAACGGCGCCTCAACATCAGACCTGGAACTGGAAAGCTCGCAACGGACGGCCAGGCTGCACCTTAGAGGGGATTTTTAAAAACGCATGAAGGGAAATACATAGCACCGTAGTTTCAAAATAAATACACATTTATATACATACGTATACAACGCATATAATGTATCTATGTATGTCTGTATATAATATATATATAGCTGAGTGTATATATATGTATATACATATATATACATATATATATATATATATATATATATATATATATATATATATAAAGCATTTTTGATCATGGTAAATTTGGTTGCAACATACCACAGTCGATCAAACACCAGGTATACATATCCATTACTTTGAACTTCAACTCAAGCAGGATTTGAGCTCGAGTCTTCCAAGCTGCACACACAGATTTACCGACCCCTAAAACTTGTCCATTTTCTCCAATTCAGATGCTTACCATCTGTTTTACCTCGAGTATACATACTTCCATAGAGCTCTCTCTCTCTCTCCCTCTCTCTCACGTCAGTATAACGACGTCACAATAAATTTTTCACAAACTTCCCACAGGGAGGTTTGTGGAAAAGGGCTTCTTCTGTAGCGGGGTCGGTAAAGCTGTCCAACCTTACACGTGTGCGTGCACAGAGGCTCCCTTGGGTTCGTTTATCACATCCCCCACTCCTCCCCACCCCTTAGCCATAACCCCTCCCTCCGAGGGAAAGGCGACACCGCATCATCTGCCCCATGCAAAAGGCAGATGAGAGGCCATCATGTCCGATACAGGCGACTCCTGCTTCTTTCCAGGTTCTTCTTCTCTTACTCAGAGAGCGGGAGTCAGGTTGCGGGATCCGAGGCAGAGAAACTGACTGATTGGTTTTCACGAACTTGCTTTGCAGTCATTTCTGGACATCAAGCTACTGAAGATGAGGAGAGGAGTTGTCGTGGTTACACATTGACTCATTTATTGTATTTTCGATAAACGGCAACCAGCGTGGGCAGAGACAAGGATGATTCCTCGCTAAGGAAAATGTGGTTATCTATTTTAAGCAAGGAAGACATTAGTGATTAATCTTAAGTGCCACAAGCAATCTCCAGTCTTGCTGACGGAGTATCCTCTAAATACGCAGCCACATGATCAGCAAGTAAAAATACTACTGTACAAGAGAACCATATACCCTTCTTATCATTATTACACGTGATTTAGACGCAAGAATAGGGAAAACACAAGACGTGTATTTTTAACTGTTAAAGAAGGTTGACGATCGGCACTATGATTTCTACCAAGGATTCCTGATTTCTATTACTTTTGTCGGGGCTTCTCTCCAAATGCAAATAAATTTACAGTATAGAATTCTCTTTTTAGGTAGATATATATATATATATATATATATATATATATATATATAATATATATATATATCATATATATACGTATATATCATATATATATATATACATATATATATATATATATATATGATATATATAGTATGCATTTGGGAATGTGTCTGTACACATATGGATGTAATTAAAAGGAGTACGTTCCGTTATTCTTGCCATTGTCGACTCTGATAAACTGGACCAGGAATTTTCAGTGTCACATCAATTAGTCAGAGCCTACAATGGTAATTACTATCACCAAAAATTCTGTTCCTATTAAAACTCGTAAATCATTTTCATCACAATGAATGTGTCCACTTTCATTACTACGACTCGGAGCTACAGTAAGTTTTGTTAAGTTCTCATATAATTTGTAGGGTTCACTATATCTCGTTTACATTATAGTGATGAATACTCGTTGCTAACTTATACTGACTCCCATCAGAGGAACAAGGGTCTATCGTTTCCTTCATTCCCGGTAGCTCTTCACGTTTTAGATGTAAGGTAGCCTTATGCCAGGACGGGCTTTGATTGTTACGTACAACCCCTCACGGTGGGAGCACAGTTGGAAATACATCTATTGACATGATTTGTATGGCCATCAGACACTGACTTAATACATCATTTGTTTGTTCGTGCCTGGGCTAGAAAAGTGGATTAGGACGCCCGTCCAACTGGCCTCTGCTCTAGGAAAATTCTGAAAGTTGAAATACTGTTACAGTTACCTAAACATTTAATTTTAGGCTGATATCGATTTGAGAGAGTTGAGAGTGAAGCCAGATTGGCGAAATGATTCTTTGTCTGAATATCAACAGTATTTCAGAATAAAATACTGTTCGGTTAACATCAGCTTCACGAATCTAGTCACAAATGCATTGTGAATTAATGTGACACCGTCACTCTAAGCATCAATCTCCATCAATGAACGTCAGCATTTCAGTGCAATGTAGGTAAACCTTCAAATCAAAAGTACCAATCAGGCAATCAGAGCTCAAGAACAAATGTTGTAAAGACTGCCCCTCATGAACATTTCTATGAAATGACACAATCCCGACCTGTGACCATCAGAGAGAGAGAGAGAGAATCCTTGTCGTCCTTGAGTCTATATTTACACCCCCAGGATATTTTTGGTTCGTATTTTCTACTTTAAAACGCAATAAGGAAATCGGATTGACAGATATTCACGAACTTCGCAGTTCTTCGTCCTTAGTGCATTTGCACTTCCTGAGTGATGGATGTTGCGCAAACGACTCTAAGTATTGCGTCTGTGTTTACTTAGAGCAGCTATGACGTAAAAAGGACGATAATGATAACGACAGGGATGTTACGTACCGTCTCGAGGCACTGGTCAAGATACTTCCATTCTGCATACCTGTCCCAGGTTGGAAGACGGCCAATCTGGAAGACGATTCTATTACTCAAAGAATATCGCTGTTATAGAATAAACTATAATAAAAGCGCATCATATATGTATGTATGTATGTATGTGGCCTCGCGTGCTTTCTATGAAGCGGTAAGGTTTAGCCATCAAATGCAAAGGAGGGATTTGATGAAATACATGTGAGTTTGGGTGGCAGAGGTGGAGAAGTAATTGATTTACTCAGTATTTGGGAACAATGTGACTTACGATGTTAAGATAAGAGAAGAGGAGAATAACAGAATAAATGAAGTAAGAAGGCCGCAGGATGTTTGCAAAAGATGACGGAGAAGCTGAAATATTAATGGATAAATTAAACCTTTGATGATGAGGAAAGTGAGTCAATCATTTTACCTCCAGCAACTAGAAATTGAGAGAGAGAGAGAGAGAGAGAGAGAGAGAGAGAGAGAGAGAGAGAGAGAGAGAACTTTTCTTCCCGGTACAAATTAATTCACTTTTCAAAATTAATTCTTCAATAGAAAGTATTATCCTGATAAATCACTCTGAATTATTACAGGAATTAATAGTTTCCTCATCACAGATTACTCTCCGTCAGTATGAGTTAATATCTAAATTAACATGATTTCTTTGATATAATGTTCGTGATAAATCAGTATCAACATATGCTACAAACGTTACGATGGACACGTACAGTAAGTAATGAATGAATGAAGAAGAATAGAATAAAAGAGAGAGAGAGAGAGAGAGAGAGAGAGAGAAATTACCTATCGAACATGTAACTTTTTCCAAGTAACAATGAGAGAGAGAGAGAGAGAGAGAGAGAGAGAGAGAGAGAGAGTTACAAGGATTAGGATGTCTCAAAGACTTATTAGTCCATCTGAGGAGACATCGTGTGCTCACTTATCTCTTAGAGCAGGTTTTACTGTTCATTCACAGTGTCCTACTGATTTTGTCTAGTTTTCTTTTAACCTCTTCCACACTTGCTGTTTACAGCTTCTGGCGACAGTTTATTCCATGTCTCGCATATCTTGTATGTGAAGAAGTTACCACAATGGGATGTGTTGTATCTCTTCAGTTTTTGTTTCCATCCATTATTTCTTGTCTGGTTTTCGTTTAACGTAAATAGGTTACTGTCTACTTTTTTATGCCTTTCAGTATTTTGAATGTTTCTATTAGTTGTCCTCGCAATCGTCGTGTATCTAAGCCATACATGTTCAGGCTTTCTAGTAGTCTTTGGTAAACTATTTGCCTGATGGATGGAATTAACTTTGTGGCTCTTGCTTGGACCCCTTCTAATCTATTTATGTTAATTCTTATTGTTGGTGACCAAAACTGTACAGCATATTCAAGATGAGGTCTAACTACTGATGTGTAAAGCTGCAGCACTGTTTCCTTGTTCCTGTATTTGAACTGCCTCTTTATGTATCCAACTAGTTTCTGTGCCTTCTTTTCAGCTTTTATGCACTGTTTTGTGGATTTGAAGTCCTTGGTAATGATGACTCCTAGGTCCTCTTATTGTTCTAAACTATTTATGTCATTCCCAAGCAGCATGTAGCTGGCATGGGGGTTGTTTGTTCCTATTTGTAACACTTTACACTTATCCAAGTTAAAAGGCATTTGCCACTTTTTTGGCCACTCCTATTTTCCTCAGATAATTTCTTAAACTTTCCACTGTATCTGGGTCTGTTGCATTTACACCTAGTTTTTCGTATCTGCCAATTTGGCTATCCTGCTAGCTAAGCCTATATCAATGTCATTAATGTAAATAAAAAACAAGAGAAGGCCAAGGACAGAACCCTGAGGAACTCTACTTGTCACATCTGCCCATTGTGATTCTTCACCATTTATTACGACTTTGTCTTCTAAAAGTTAGCCAACCTTCGATCCAGTCTGCTATTTTCTCCTACAATTCCTAAAGCTCTAACTTTTGTCATTGGTTTCTTGGGTGGAACATTGTCAAAGGCCTTTAGGAAATCTAAGTAGTGCATATCTATTGCCTACTACTGTCGTAAATACCAAGCATGTTATGGAAAAACTCCAAGAGGTTTGATAGGCAGGATCTGTTTGGTCTGAAACTGAGTTGACTGTTTAACAAGTTGTTTCTATCAATGTGATCGACAATTTGGTCTGCAATTATGGACTCGAAATAATTACAAGCGACCGATGTTAAACAGATTGGTTTATAATTTCCCAGCTCTTCTCTTGGACCTTATTTGTAAACTGAGGGCACAATACCTAGCTTCCATCTTTTTGGTGCCTTTCGTTGTTCTGCACTTTTTCTGTAGAGTTTATATAGGCGAGGAACTATCTCCTCTTTTGGTTCTTTAATTTCTCTTGGGCCAGGAGATTTGAATTTGTTGAGTTTGTTTATTTTGTTTTTAATGTCCTCTTCTGTAAATATTATTCTGTTCAACAGTTCTGCCACTTCATATTTAATAGCAGGTTCCGGTATTGAGGTAGTGTCTTCAATTGTGAAAACTCTAGTAAAAAACTTATTCAATAATTCTGCTTTTTCCCAAGTCTGAGTTCACTAAGTCTCCTCTATTGTCCCTTAGAGGATCTATGCTATTTTTCCTTAGTTTCCTACAATTACTATGAGCAAAGAATTCTTTCGGGCTTTCCTTACAAACTGATGCAACTCTCTTATCCTCATTTATCTTTGCATTTCTTACTAATTTATCCACCATTCTACAGAGTTCTTTATACCTGCTTGCTTCTTCTGGTGTTGAGCAATGTCTCTTCTCTCATTTTATAATTTCTCGTCCAACAACTTTGGCTTTAATAGTATACATCTAGAGCATTTGTATGTATTCCTCTAGAAAGCTTTCCGACTTCTTCCCTTGAATGTTTAGTTCATTGAGGTGTTTCAAGAGGTTTTCGTTAAGGTTTCCCAGTAGATTTGCTCCTTTCAAATTCCAGTGAGTTTTCTATTCCCTTTAAATCTGTCCCAAAGGTTTACAAACCTAACACTTTTTCTTGGCATATTAGCTCCAGTCTGCCATTGATTCGAATTGCCTTGCTATGGGAGTAGTAGCTTACATTGGTTCTGTCTGGCCAGTTCTTCCAGCTTTTAGAAACAAGTCATTTCCTCCTCCCTGCACCATGATTGCACTTCATCTATTTTTTACCTCGATTTTCTTCACTGACTCGGCTATCTTCTTTCCTCCTACACTTGGGTAAGAATGAACTTTTCTCTTACTTTTATTTTTGGCCACAAAATTTAACCCCTGATCTTTTATTAATGAATCTCCAATTAAGGTTGTTTCCTGTTCTGTTTCCAAGAGCACAGCAAATCTATTCGTTGCGTTGATTCCTTTTGGGAGACAACAGCTCTCTTGAATTCATCATTTTTATCCTTGTAAGCGTCATTCTTTGTACCTTGTCTAGTGCTAGTTTCTGTTTCATTTCTGGTTCTGGTCTTAAGCAATTGTTTTCTAATCTCCACTATCCTCTCTCCTTTTTCTACTGTCATTGTTCAATTCCTGTTTCTCTCTCGTAAAGTTTGTCACTTCTTTTCTTAGGTCTCCAATTTCCTTTTCCATCCTGTCTTCTCTTCTCTTGCCTTCGCGTTTGTCCTTTGTCAACTCCTTTAGTTCCTTTGCTAATTCTTCTACTTCCCTCCTCAGTTTAGCTATCTCCGGTTCCTGTTGACAGGAGAGACAAACACTGAGACTACCTAGATTTGATGCCTATGCCTTTGTAGTCTACGCACCACTTGTTTACATTGCATTTCGGACATGTGTGCTTTTATTTGAACTTTTCTTGAGTCATCTCTGTTTGTGTCTTGGTTTCAATATTTCTATCTGTGCTTTCAAATCAAGATTCTTTCTAATGTGACTAGTTGAAAAGGAAAAAAGAGGTTGTTGAGTACTCCCACAGTCGCCGCATCCGCTTATATATAATATATATATATATTTTTTCTTTTCATGTACCAGGAGGAAATCCTCGCAGTTACAAGATGAAATAAATCAGAGAGAGAGAGAGAGAGAGAGAGATGGCAAGATTAGAACGGAAGTAAAGTAGGTTTAAAAGAGGTCACAGCTTGTGGCTGAAGGGAAGCTACAAAAACCCTTAAGTACTGACTACTGAGCATAACTACCCCTACAGAGAGAGAGAGAGAGTGACTTTACCTTACCTTACACACCTTACAGCTTGTTCGGGTTGCCCCTGGTCTCTCAGTGTGAGGCACCTCTAATGTCTACCAGAGAATTGCTAATGCATCTTCAAGTATATTTTGCATCTTCCGATCCTGGATGGTCTGGGATGCAGCTTAGATATTTGTCGAGCTTATTCTTAAACACATCTACGCTCACTCCTGATATGGTCCTCAGATGATTTGGCAACGCACTGAATAGACGCTGCATCATCGATGCTGGTGCGTAGTGGATTAATGTCCTGTGTGCTTTCCTTAGTTTTCCTGGTATAGTTTTGGGCACTATTAATCTACCTCTGCTTGCTCTTTCTGATATTTTTAGCTCCATGGTGTTTTCGGTAATTCCTGCAATCTGTTTCCATGCCTGTATTATCATGTAGCGTTCTCTTCTCCTTTCTAGACTATATAATTTTAAAAACCGTAGTCTTTCCCAGTAGTTAAGTTCCTTAACTTCTATTCTAGTTGTAAAAGGCCTTTGTACACTCTCTATTTGTGGAATATCATTTTGGTAGTGTGGGTACCATATCATGTTGTAATATTCAAGTGGACTACGTACATATGTTTTATAAAGCAAAATCATGTGTTCAGCTTTTCTTGTTTTGAAGTGCCATAACAACATTCCCTTTGCATTTTGCCAATAGTATTGCTATTTGATCATTGCATAACATGTTCCTATTCAACATCACACCAAGGTCTTTAACTGCTTCCTTATTTGTGATTGTCTCATTATTAGGTCCCCTATATGCATATCGCATTCCTTCTTTTTCTCCATAATCTATTGATTCAAATTTATCATAGTTAAATACCATCCTATTTACTTCTGCCCTTCATATATTTTGTTGAGGTCTCTTTGTAGCGAGTTCCTATCTTCATCACAATAATTTCTCTACTTATTCTTGTGTCATCAGCGAAACTACTCACTACAGAGTCCTTAACATTTCTTCCTAAGTCTGCAATCATAATAACAAACAGCCATCCAGCTAACACCGTACCTTATGGCACACTGGATATTACCTTAGCTTCATCCGATTTCTCATTGTTTGCAATCATTATCTGCTTTTTGTTTTGCAAAAATTTTTATCCAACTTCCTACTTTGTCCACAATATTATGTTTTCTAATTTTCTTCCCTAATATATTATAGTCTACTTTGTCCAAAGCTTTTGCAAAGTCTAGGTAAACCCCATCTGTATCTTTTTCGTTTATCATATTTTTATATATGCTCTCACAGTGGACTAGCAGTTGGGTTTGTGTACTTTTTCCGGGTACAAAACCATGTCATATATTAAACAAATTACTTTTCATTAAATGTTTCATTATATTTTTCTTCATTACCCTTTCATACACCTTCAAAAAATGTGATGTTAGACTCACAGGCCTATAATTACTTGCCTCTAGTCTTGATCCACTTTTGATAATATGGGTAATTTAAGCTAATTTATGTTCATCATGAATCTTGCCGGCATCTACACTTTGTCATAATAATATTGTGAGCGGCTTTGCGATAGAATGAACTACTTTCTTTAACAAAATGGCAGAGATGCCATCTGGTCCAGCTGTTGATCCATTTTTAATTTCATTAATAGTTTGCACAATATTGGCTTCATTAATATCTACGTCCAATGAATATTCACTATTTCCATCTATTATTTCTGTATCATTATCTTCATTATCAATTCTAGGTGTAAATTCTCTATTATATCTTTCTGCTAATATGTTCCATATTTCCTTTTTTTTCTTTCGTTAATCTCCCTTCATTTCTTAGAGGACCTACTTCTACTCTTCTTTTATTCATCTTTTTGGCATATGAGCAAAATAGTTTAAGGTTTTGCTTTATATTTTCTAGGGTCTTTACTTCTAAGTCCCATTTTCCATTTTCGTTTGATTTTATAATCTTTTATTTTACATTTTCTAGCTTACGTTTTAGTTCCATCACTTTTCATGCATTCTTTTCTTTTGCAAGACCTTTTTTTCACTTTCTGATTTTCTGGAACAAGATCCTTCTGTCTCTTGGTATGCGTGACCGATGTTTACTTTCCTTCTTCGGTATATACTTATCCACTATTTTCTCTAATATTTTATCTAATATACCTGTATTTACCCGTATATCATCACTTACGAATATGTTTTCCCAATCTTTGTTTAATTCTTCATTTATTTCTGACCATCTTATATTTTTTACAATAGAAATTGTATTTTCCATATCCTTTCCACCTTTTCATCACTTGCTTATCCCTGTTTTCCCTAGCTTTGGAACGGACTATTAATTCTATGATATTATGGTCTGAAATACTCGTATTATACACTATTATCTCTAACATAATTCACCTGGTTCACAAATACTAGGTCTAAGGTATTATCCTTTCTTGTTGGCAGGTGATTTATTTGTTGAATGTTGTGTTCTAGTAGCATATCTAATAGCTTTTCGAATTGCCTCTTATCTTCTGTACTACTACTATTACTCTCTTTTTTATATGTATAAATACAACCACAATCCCCTATTCGTTCCTTCCAATCTACGAAAGGAAAGTTAAAGTCTTCGGATAGGAGTATAGTCCAGTCTTTGTGATTTCATCCAAATTAGAGAGAGAGAGAGAGAGAGAGAGAGAGAGAGAGAGAGAGAGATTACCTGTCAAACATGTAACCTTTCCCAAGTAACAATATGAGAGAGAGAGAGAGAGAGAGAGAATAAGGAAGGCGGAATTCTCCTTCAGGAGTGAGGGCCTCATCTCCTCCCAGAATGTGACAAGTCGAATCTCTAAATTTAGTCACTGACTCAGCAGGCGATGAAGTTCCTTCGGTCCGTAACAACCTGACCACATCTCGTGAAAGCCGAGAATAGAACGAGAAGGTTGTCGGTTACATTCATTCGGCGTGATCCCGACCAGGAACAGGAGATGAACAGATTGCGAGGTATCGGTTCGTGACTTTATGCGAACGAATCACAGGTCAGTGTTTCGTCATTTTTCGTGTTTTTTTTTTTTATATATATAATCCAGAGCAAAGGCCCGAAGGAGATGAGGGAAAGGATATAGAAGGACAAAGGCTGTCCCTTCGGCTTCTTGACGGAGGAATGTTGTAAGTCCGGAAAACGGATAGAAAGAGAATTCCAAAGATTGGCTGTGACAGGAAAGAAGCAACCACTTAGCCGATTTCCAAAGAACAAATATGAGAATTGGTTTTCTATATAACTAGATCTAATACACCATTATTTCATTTCATTATGTCCTCCATGCCAAAAATCAACAAACTGGAGAAAGAAAATTGCCCAACAAATTCAATATCGTATTTGAAATCCCCCAAAATTTCATGGAAAACGTTTTTTAAAAGCTGGGAAAATACATTTTTTTCACGTTTAAATTGACGCGATCATCCAAAGCATGACGATTTGCAGACTAATTTTAGAACATCCAGCGGGAAAAACACAAAAACCGCACAGGTGACGTCCAAGCAGGATCACTGCTCGCATGCAATGACGATAATACGTCACCTGAGAAAGAAGTCGATGCCGCAACACTCCCGCCACCACCCCCCCCCCCCCCCTTCCTTCAGTCACGACCTTTGAGGTCTCTGCGGCGTCTCATCTTCTGCCTAACTCCCTTCCGCCCCAGGCTCTTCTTCGACACCACCAGGAACAGGGAAAGGACTCTCCGCGGTGGAGAGAGAGAGAGAGAGAGAGAGAGAGAGAGAGAGAGAGAGAGAGAGAGAAATTTTATGAATGGTTTCACCCCAGCTGCGTGATGAGTAATCCCTCAAGGACGCCTGTTGATTATATGATAGAATGTACCTCACAACAGCCAACTAACAACCGGGCACTGAGACCACAGCGGACGTCGACAGAAGCACAATTGCTTTTGAAGGAACCGCGCCCTCACCGCTCCTCTCCTCTCCAGGTTACCTCTTGAGCTCTGGTTTCTCACGGAGAGAGAACAGAGAATAGAATATAGAATTTAGGCGAAAGACCAAGTGCTGGAACCTATGAGGCCATTCATCCTTCAAAGGGAAACAGATACTAAAAAGTGTAGCAGGAGGACAGCCTCGCAGTCGTACAACGGTGGAAAGTCTGATGGAAGACAGAGAATATGAACGGAGGTACAGTAAAAGGAATGAAAGCGGTCGCAGCCGAGGCTGCAAAGAAAGTGCGCCTATGAGGTGCACTGACGGCACTGCCCTCTACGGGAACCATTCGACGAATATCAAGCGAACTGAGAGACAGACAGACAGACAGACAAATATTTGAGATGAGCTTAGAATGACGCCATTATTCCAAACTTTGCAACATGACGCAATTTCACGCTTGAACTCTAAATAAGAAAACAAAAATGACCAGTGTTCAGCATTCTGAAGATGAAAGGGTTGCATTATCTTGGCTAGCAAATGAAATCTATTGCAATATCTCCACTTTGAGGACAACTATTTTTTTTTATTTTACATGCGATCAATATGTGCAAGGTATCGTGATTCTGCAATCACATTAGTTTTAACGGCTTTGAATATAGATTTTTTTTCTTCTTCAGATGAATGACGTAGAGAGCTAAAAGAATGCGAAACTATCAACAGAATTTTAGACCCCAAGGAAACCATATGATGTATTTCGAAGATAAAAAAGATTTGATTTCCTTACGATGTAGAACGTTAAGAGCATTACATCTCTGAACCTTAGCAAACTAAAAATAATAATAATAATGATAATAAATCTATACTGCACGTACTGAAAAGCCAAATAAAAATAACAAATTCCTAAAATATGGTAATGAGTTAAAAGCAGCTAAGCATTCCAGTATGTAACACATATTGAATCGAAGCAGAACTTTTTTATGGAACCAACACTAAGCAAGTTAAAAAAAGCACGTTATGACGTAGGAAGTCCAATTAACTTCCAAACATCCCACGCTGAAAGGGTCACTGAAGCACAGGAATGTGACAAAACTCAAAAAAAAGAGACTAAATGCGAGTTCGTGATGCGACGGAGTCGGCGCACATTAATTTCAAGAGATCAGAACCACTCTATTTTTACTGATGATGATCCTGTTGGGTGGAATCTTTAAATAGTACATCTGTTGTTTCGCAACGGGGGGAGGTACCGTTCCCCATTTTCTTTGAAATAAAATAAAAAAAAATGAAAGAAAATTGTTCAATGTCAATTTCATTGATACCATTTCCGGTGGCTTTCAACCACGGTAATAGAATTGTATCAGTTTTTTCTGTCTATTTATGTCGTTTGTATAGGTATGTCGAAAATAGTTTATACTTATTTCATCACACAAAAGGAAATTGCTTTATAAGCAAACACACACACACACACACACACACACACATATATATATATATATATATATATATATATATATATATACGTATTATATACATATATATTATATATATATATATATATATATATATGTATATAATAGATATATATATATATTATCTATATATATATATATATATATATATATATGTGTGTGTCTTTTACTATAATACAACAGTATATGAAGATAAAAGGCCCATAAAACACTATTTGAACCTTGCAACATAAATTTCGAGCATTTCCTTTTGTGCTCCTGATCACTGGTAAAGTAAAATATGGACATAGGATATCTTACAAGAGTTTATATACAAGGCATATGTTAGCAGAGCACAAAAGATCAGTGCTATATGCATCAGAGGACTCGGAGCAGAGCTGGTTTTCAAAAGTAGCTGTCCATACAATAGGAGGATGCTGGAATCTGCTATCTTCAATCAAAGCAACAATATGAACCTGTCAGGAGGATATTGGAAATCGGATAACATCAACGAACTAATCCTTAGGCCGCTTCTCAAGCAGGTGTCCAAGAACATCTGACCACCGGACGAGTCGCCAGAGAGTTAATGAAGACACGAATCACCAGAGAATATTCTAATCACATCCTTCCGGAGTCACCAATACAGACTTACTGCCACACCTACAAAGGCCTGATTTATAAACTAAACTCTTGTAAGATATCCTATGTCCATATTTTACCAGCGATCAGGAGCACAGAAGGAAGTGCTCGAAATATATAGTTGTAACGTTCAAATAGTATTTTATGGGCATTTTATCTTTACATACATACATATATATATAATATAATATATATATAATATATATATATATATATATATATATATATATATATATATATATATATATATATATATATGTATGTATGTATATAATCTTCCCCATTTTGCCACTCATTAACATAAATCTTTCAAAGGAATAATCGCAAGGCACCTCTTTTTCTCTCTCTTCGATCTGCGCTTCTCTCTTCTCCTGTTCTGATGCCTGCCCATCTTTTCAGAACTTGAACCACCGGCGCTAACTCCCAAAAGCCGAGAATTAATCAAGAAGCCACCGGAGGATATAAGAAGTTAATAAAAGAGGTCATCGAGAGAGTAGCGCTCTGTTACGGGCTGCTCTAGGAGCAAGAGCAAGAGCCGTTGTTAATCTCCAACAACAACAACAACGAGTAGCGCTCTCAGATGCTACTCAGATCCAGTCACGTTCAGAGCTCCTGGTATCTGTGGGGTTGCCCCGTTGTCCCTTACCCTTTTGTGCTTCCACGCGGCTGCAAGTGAGACCCTACCTGACAGCATTGGAGTGCATCTCCCTTCCTTCATCAGCGCCCTTTAAGAAGCGGAGACCAGCGATCAAAGACTGTAGAGTATGGGTGTAGTTGGCAGTCACTTTTGTCTCTTCTATTGTATTTTTTTCCCTTTCTGTCTCTGTGCAAACATTCGCAGCTATCCATAGTCATCCCCCACAGCTGTGCTCCCCTGTCTTATGAATCTAATCTAATTTAAGTGCTGTGGTTCCCGTGAATGTGATTTACTATTGCTCACTGCTATGAATGACCTCTCAGTATTAGCAGACGCTAAGAGAATTTACTAAGGGAGATAATGTAAGTCAGTGTCTGTGTTTCACACCCTCCCATTCAATACAATAACTTTCTGCGAAGTAATTCAGTCACCTCTTGCCCTTTGAGGAAATTCTGGGAACGTAAGATTTGTATTAAGCAAGTCTGAAGATTTGGTGGCATCACCGCATTTGATCAGTACTTTGTGTGTTGCATGTGTGGATATAGAGCAATACATCGTCTCAGGTATCCTATTGCCTTCATTCCTGCTATGAGAGGTAGAGTTCCTTATCCTTCAACACTGGGCACCCTTATTCGCGCTCTAAGTCCTCAGCACGTGTCGTCAACTCGGTCACACGTGATTTCAGTGCTGCAAGCAACTATTTTCTCCACAATAAGTTGGACCTCAAGAGTCCTAGCGTCCTTATAGTGCCCGCGAATACATCAAGTAATTACTTGGTAAATATATCCCAATTAAATTTGATCCTTGGAATTTTCCTTACATTTCCCCTTGAAATCTAATCTGAGCCCAAAGATTAGATGAACTGGACCTCATTCAGGCTTACCTTGTAATTAAGTCAGATTAGTTTAACCACTGTGCAAGTAAAAAGAGGCTAGATTCATGTTAATATATATATATTCCCATCTAATAAAAGGAGCCCATAAAACTGCCAAAATGTAGAAAGTTAATGCTATGTTTTAGAGACCAATTGTCTCACTCTTCAGGCATGTAATGGATAAGAAGAGTTATACCAGCAACTGTCGGTTCAAAAGCCAGATGGCAGAATCAGCTTTGGTTAAAGAAACATGACGAACCTCTCAAAAGGAGCTTGGGATGCAGATGTTACAGATAAAATCTTCATCCAACCAGTGATTAAATAAATTATACCGCTGGATCTCTTGGTATTAATACCGCTTTTCTGTAACTCTGAAAAATAGCATTAACTTTCTACATTTTGGCATTTTTTGGGCTACTTTCATTACTATTATATATATATATATATATATATATATATATATATATATATATATATATATATATAAGCTGGCCAACCTGGTACTGCCCAGGAAAACTTCGATAACACTCACTCTCCCTCTTTCTCCTCACTAAACACCCCTCTGCTTTCTCTTTCACTTCCTCTCCCTATCTCCCTTTCCTGTAAGATATTTGTTTCAATTGCATTGCCCAGAATTTCAGACATTTTATATTTCACCCCTTCTCACCCCACTTCCTATCAGGGCTGAACTTGGATGCAGAGGGGATCGGGAGTGTCACTGTTCACCTCAGCGACCTCGAAAACTATGCATTAGACACTAAAATCTGTCGTTTTCAGTTATTTTCACATGTCACCCCTTCCCACCCCAACTTCAGCGTCCCAGCTATGTCTTACCCCACAGTATTTTTTTTCAGATAGTAAGTCATATGTATATAGAAATGAGGTATGATAAATGCATAGAGTTTACTTAATTACTAAGTCTACGGGCAGAACCAGCCCCGTTTCAGAGATGTCCTTCCCACCTTAACTCGTTTTGGTACCCTTTGGTGCCAGTGATTTCTTCTCCCCACAGTATTCTTTTTATAAGATGGCAAATCACGCATTTCAAGCTCAAATAAATTGCAAGTTGTGAATACATGCGGAAGGAAATAAGAGGTTGCAGTTTTCAAAAACGACAATAAAAAAATCTGTTCAAAATGAGTGCCAATCAGAAACTTCAGAGTTGAAGTTTACATTTCATAGAATTCGATGTTGAAAGAGTCTCTCGGAAATAAACAACCTTACGTCTGACTGGCCTATATCAAATATGTTGTTTGTAAAGCGAAATATTAGTTTCATAGAAATTCAAAGGTCATAGGGCAACGTCAGAGACGAGTCATAAGGAGTGATGTTGCAAAGTTGCCCTGATCTTCAGCTTTAGTTTATACATTATTATATATATATATATATATATATATATATATATATATATATAATATATATATATATATATATATGTATAGTTTATGAGTGTGGGGATGGGGAAGAAAGTTTTGGCTTAATTTTCAGAATGTAAACTCTTCAAATATAATCAACAATGTAAAAAAAAAAAGTCGGTGTATACTCGCATATATTTAGTAAATGATGTACTTGCACCCAACAGTATAGACAAATACATATGATGATAAACATCAGCGCATGATCGATGAACAAAAAGCACTGCCTCTCACTCGGTCCTGTTCCTTTGCAGAAAAGCTGAAGGATAATGAGAGAGAGAGAGAGAGAGAGAGAGAGAGAGAGAGAGAGAGAGAGAGAGAGAGAATCAAGATTCTGTCAACACGAAGGAAGGAAGGGGATTTGGTGCGAGTAAGAATCCCGCGAGAAATAAGGCTTCACTTTCCTTCATTTGGGGCTTCTTCGCAGGCAAACGGGATGAATGATGTAACAGGTGCTGTGGAATGTGCTTTTGCAGAAGCAGTAGGAAGCACGAGTGGGAGGAGTGGATTTTGACGAATGTTTTGTTGCGTCTGTCACGTTGTGAAGCTAACCTATTTGCTGCCTCATCAGAAAGCAAAAGTTTGGAACAAAGGTGCACCATAACAAAACTGTTTTTCCTGTTGTCATGCCGGAAGGGGCTTCCGAGAGAGAGAGAGAGAGAGAGAGAGAGAGAGAGAGACTTTTGGCATACATGCCAAGCACTGGGGCAACTAAGGCCATTCAGCGCTGAAATGGAAATTGACAGTGAATGGGTTTCAAAGGAGTAACAGGAGGAAAATCTCGCAGTTGCACTATGAATCAATTGTTGAGAGAGAGAGAGAGAGAGAGAGAGAGAGAGAGAGAGAGAGAGAGAGAGAGAGAGAGAGAGTTTATAAAGATAAAGAATGACTTGTATGTTCATTATTGCTTGATGAAGTTATTATGGTTTTAAGGACTCGCATGTGCTTCATTTCCTTATTCCTAAATGCTCCTCTATTTCAATTAAGCTAAGGCTGATAAATCATTATGTCTCTGCAAATACAATAATCCCAAAATTTTAATATATTTCTTTTTGGCAAAAAGATACACATTTCTAGTACATAAAACGGAGTCGATTAACATTTAGACCTCCCAGGTAACAGACACGAGTCTTCCTATGAAAAATGGTAGGTTCAAATCCCACCTGGAAAGAAGAGTTGTGTTCATTCATTTCCTTTTGGAATGTCACCTGACTTTAGAGGGAAAAGTATCCGAAGACGAAGAAAGAACCAGATTCTGGTCCCCGCCTTACTTCCTCGTTCCTCCTCTTACGATGTGAAACAACAAACGCTCTCTCTCTCTATTCATCTGCGCAAAACGTGATTGAAGCCTCTGAGCAAATCCTTTCCCAAAGGAAGAGACCATAACAGCTTACGTTTTGCTTGTCTTTTTCTCTTCCATTCTTGGGCTTTTGTCAACACAAAGAGATTAAACTCTCTGCAGGACGTCCAGGTCTTCCCTCTCTCGCGGTGGAACCGGCAGAGACTGCATCTTGTTGACAAGAATGCGCCACGCCTGCATTTCCTTTGAAGTAGCACGCAAGCCACTACGCTTCTTTCGGCTTAGGCTGCACCATCGGCTTAGGTAACCCTCGGAACTGAAGCCGCAGTTCGGAACGAGCGACGAACAACCCTATTCATCCCGAAACAGGCCACGCTGACGAGAGAGGCCATAGAAGAGCGCATCGCACCTCTGCTTCCAACTCCCTCCGATTCCTCTTTTTTCTCGCCTCGTTTAGTGTGATTCGCCTCACGAAAGGAGAGCTTTTCCTTAACGCGATCATTCAAGGGTTGCCTCCATCCGCTGGTGCACTGTTGTATGTCCTCGTCCTTGCCCCTGTTTAGAAATCGGCGTCGAGTTGAGTCTTTTGAGGGGAAAACGTAAACAAAGAGGGATGCTTACCTAGAACCACGCCAGCGCTCGGAAGCAGTCGCCCTCTCGCGTTCAAGCTGTTGCAGGGAACGATAATAGAGCATCGCCTGAATCAAATTACTGATATTTATGAAATTCGCCCATTTAAGAAGTGGTACCACTCCTACAGTGTGGCTCCAATTGTGCACTGTAAGTCCTTTCTGACCCTCATTGAATTATGTGATTTTTTCGCATTTACTTCCGGTCCTTCGGCGCTGTTCCCAATTACCATTCCAACTTCGTTCTCACGGACTTCCGGTGTTATGTCCTCTGGCCGACCGTGTGAGAGAATGAGAATGAGACTGAGAGGTTTTGCAACAATTCATTTATAATAATGACTGATATGTAATTATTCCGCTTTACTTTCGTGCACACGGCTTCCTGAGTGTCAAGGTCATTTTTGCTTTTTAGAAGAAGTCTCTGGAAGATGTTACTTGCCCATTCTAAGAAAGTAATATGAGGATGAAGATGAAAAGAGGGTAGAGCACGCATTCTTGTGCCATCCCCTCTGAGAAGAAAAGGTGTGATTATATAGATATATATATATATATATATATATATATAGATATCATATATATATGTATATATATATATACGTATATATATAAATATATATATATATATACGTATATATATATATATACATATATATATATATATATATAATATACATACATATATATATATATATATATATATATATATATCATCGACAATGCCTGAGCAAAGGACAAAGCGCTTACTGCTGACCCTCTGCGCTTACAATTTTCCTGTGGCATTCGCTTTTACTTATGTGTGTGTGTGTGTGTGTATATATATATATATATATATATATAAATATATAATTAATAACTATACCTTATTATAGATATATATAATATATATATAAAGCATTGGTTGAATGAAATGCCATCTTTAAAGGCTCAAAATATTGTCCTTATTAAAAAAAATTTAAAATATTATTAAAAAAATTAAATATTATATTATATATACATATATATAAATCACTGTAAATTGCCAAGATACATAAAATCTTCTTTTGGGCTTACTTCAAACAGAAAACGTTTTATTTATATTCAAGATACTGCTTCAAGAAACGCAATGGTAATGGTTCTCTTCCACTAATAGGCTACATGACTTCGGCTCAAACTGAATGAACTCAATGATTTTAAGCATAAATGAGGCATGAGAGGTACACAAGGAGAAAAAAGAAGTAAATGACTTGTAAGGAATCGTGTTTAATAGGGTTCCATCTACAGCGCTCCTTGCACAGCGAACTGTAGCCTGTATCGAATGTTCTTTGCAGCGTTCCTTTGGGCCCCAACTACATTACTTTCTGCCTCTGACGCTTTGTTTATTCCCTGTGGTCTCTTGCTAAAAGGCTCTCTAGCTTTTCAGTCGTCTGTCAAAGAAACAACTATTGCGGATGCTTCGCCGTTCTGCCTCCTCCGCCCTCGCATTCTTAAAAACTTAAAAAACTAACGCCGGAGGCTACACGGGCTGCAAACGGTGGTTGTTATCACCCCACCCTCCAATCACCAAACATATCAAATTGCAGCCCATCAGCCTCAGTCGTTTTTATTTTATTTAAGGTTTAAGTTAGCTCTGATCGTGCGTCTGGCACCGCTATAGTTTCCAACATCATAGGCCATCACAGGGCGGCGGCTGATAATTTCATACGGCATTATACTCTGCACAGAAAATTCGATTGAGTCGAACTTTTTTCAGTTTATCGACGCCGATTATCGGATACTTTCTCTCTCTCTCTCTCCATGAAAACCCAGACAAACCAACAAAGAAGGACCATGAAATGACACAACCTCCAACCTTTGCGAAGATAATCACAAGACGTGACAGAGAAAGCTGTCAAGCTCTTGTCGCAGATAGAGTCTCATCTGCATGCTGTCAAATCTAGGGGTGACCTTGACAGGCTGAGCAACGTCACTCACGGCAAGTGATTTTTTTTTTTTTTTTTTTTTTTTTGGGGGGGGGGGGGGGGGTGGGGAGGAGGGGGGTTTTTTTTGGGTTGGCGGCGGGGGGGGGGGGAGGGTAGGGATGAATGAAGGACTGAATGCTATTACGGTAACCGGGCGAGCAAACTAACATACGAGTAGCGCCGGGATCAACTTTAGGAAACTTTTCTCTCTCTAGTCCTCATTCCCACCCAGCAAACGGCACATTTGCACATACCTACGTACATATTCTCTCCCGGTCGCTCTTTTTGTCTCTGTCTCACACACACTCACGCATGCGCGCGCGCATTCACATGCATCCAAGATGTAGGAAAAGGTATCTTTTAACATAAATACCCTCTCTTAAAATGTCAGAAATGTCCCAAATAATGCACAACTGACAAGCAAAGACAAAGAATAATTCCAAAATTGCCCACCGAATAAAGGAGAAGAAGAAAAAGAAACAAAGGAGGAAGAGGGATTGAAAGCCAACCGGTTGAGGACCGGTATAAAGTAATACGAGCACCGCCAGCCACACCAAGCCTCCTTCGTGGACCCACTCTGGAGGTTCTCTTTGGGGCTCTTAAATGAGGATTTTCAATTCATCAACTCTCTCTATAAGCGGGTGCGTTTGCTATTGCAAGTGTCTGCTATATCCGTGGTTCGCTTCAGCCCTACAGCCCGCAAGTCCACCCAACTGCAAAAAGGTATTAGGTTCTGTTGAGGTGAAGGAAGGGCGTGGGGTTAGCAACCTCATTCCATAGTGGCTATCACTTCTCTCACTGGAGTAACACAAAGTGTTGAGTTCTTTGGACCTTGCAATAACCACTAGAAGGAAAACGTGATCCAAACTTGGGAGAAATCTTTTCTAAACACACTCCAATAAGGTTCCTCAAGTCAGGGAAGTGCTTCCAATATTATGAGGCGGAGGGAAAGGAAAGTGAAAGCATTCGACGTTGTTTGCAAGTCACACATGGCCGGGAACATTGGGCTTGCAGCCCCACACTCTGTAAAGCTATTGCACAAATTACACACACACACATATAAGTACATACATACATGCATACATTATATATATATATATATATATATATATATATATATATATATTATTATATATGGTATATATATATATATGTAATAGTAGTGGGGCACAGTGTCGTTATTCCAAAGGCTTTTTTTTTTTTTTTTTTTTTTTTTTTTAGGGGGGGGGGACAAATAAACTTAAAATACTTAAGAAAAAGGCACGAAACGGATAATAAGGAGAAAAGAGAAAATGGGAAATACGTAATGATTTTCTTAGCGAAGGGATTTTGTTACTCCAAACATTGGCTTTTAGCCATTAGACAGTCTGGTTTTCATCTCCCCCAAAAAGCCTCTGACTCCGTACCAGCGATTAGTGACCAACAAGAGATTATTAGGTCGATGAGGGATATCGCCCAGGCATATTCGAGAAATTGGAAACTACTCTCATTTAGCGCCTATGACTAATCGCCGTTCCCTTCGTGAACAGGTCAGAGAGAGCCATCTGGCATACGTTAAAAAGGAATTCTCTGACCCGTTGTTCAAAGGAGGGGAGTGCGAACTCTTAAGTGCTCCACCCCCTCCCAAATATAGGCCTCTAGTATCGACGAATCAAAAGCCATGAGGTGTTTGGTCATAAGACAGCCCAAAAGGGGTATCAACGAATGACCTATGAGGTTACCAAGGCATACGCCCCTAAGAAGCCAGGACATGAAGAAGGAGGCGTATACAAATTCAAAGCCTACGAATTACTGTAGAAGGACCTGACAGGAACGGCGGTCTCGTATGAAGTTAGTAGCCACTAAGACACAAAAAGTCTTTCAGAAAATGCCACACCCCAGTCAGAATCCAAAAATCCAAAGGCGGGGCTAAGGAGATTTCAACTGAACAAAAAGGCGAGACAGAGAGAGAGCAGGCAGCAGGCAGAAAAGGGAGCAGAGAAAAAAGGGGAACAGAGAAGCCTGAAGAGAGAGCAACAACCGGGGAGCCTGAGGGGAGAACTGCAGTGGCATGGCCGTGAACAGAGAAAGACCGAAGAATCCCCAGAAGAAGAACAGGTGCAAAAGTGTGGTGTGCGAAGCAATCAAAGACAGTGAAAGTGACAATCAATACTTAGTAAAATTCCCTCGTGCCTATAGACTCGTATTGCAACAAGTGCCAATTAAGTTTTATCAGTCCAAAAGCCCAGTAACTCAGGAGGTGGAAAACTTTGTAAGAAACCCCTAACGAAGAATAAACCTATGTTAAGAAATATCAATCTTCATTTCTCATCCAAAACGATAACCCTTTTTAGCTAATTCAGCAAGGTAAGAAAAATTTATATAAGTCAAATTCTCCAAAGTATAGCCTCCAGTGTCGGCACACGTTACCTTAGATCTGTGCAAAGAAAGTAAGTACCGTCACATATATATATATATATAGATTATATATAATATATATATATATATATATCTATATATAAATATAATATGTATATATATATATATATATATATATATATATATATATATATTATATATATATATATATATATATATATTTCATGATTCAGCCGTTTTAATATGAATGTGAGGTGATAATTGTCACATTAACTTCTTTGCAGCAAAGCTCTGTTCAGGAAAAGGGATTTATAGATAGATACATACACACATATATATTATATATAAAGAGAGAGAGAGAGAGAGAGAGAGAGGTCCATCTGCAGAAGTTGTGATACAAAAAATTCTTTAGGATGTCCACAGACGTGTTGTCAACAAACCATTTATGGACGCCAAGAAAACTTAATCCATGAAACCACGATTTTAAAAAATATAAAAGTCAAAATGAAATTAAGACCGAGACCATAATTTCGAGGCGTCTCCGACCAAAATAATCCATTTTGGGAGAGGTCTCCATGCCCACGGGGTCAACGACCTCAGTAGTAACCGCGGTGCCGAATTAGATAACAGTAGAGGAAAAGACCCCATATAGACTCCATTTTTCTAATCACCCCCCCTCCCACACCCTCCTGATAAGCTCATGTACGTAAGTGAGGCCTAAAAAGGGGTGGGGCAACCCCCCAAAAAGGGGCAGGGCAACCCCCAAACCACCAAAAGGGGCGTGGCCACCCTGACCCCATATAGACTCCACTACTCTTGGGGGGCGTGGCCACCCTGACCCCATATAAACTCCACTATTCCGGGGGCGTGGCCACCCCTGACCCCAAATGGACTCCACTTGTCTTATCGGCTCATATACGTAGATGATATGCAAAAGGGGGCGTGGCCCCCCTGACCCCAAATGGACTCCACTTGTCTTATTGGCTCATATACGTAGATGAGGTGCAAAAGGGGGCGTGGCCACACTTGACCCCAAATCGACTCCACATTATTGATGAGCTCATGCACGTCCATGAGGTCCAAAAGGGGTGGGGGCGTGGCCAACTGTGACGTCACGTAACTGTACGGGAATAAAACCATCATTTCAACACCACACCCCCCCCCTACCCCAAATTGACTCCACTTTCTACCCCCTGTGACATCACATAACTCTACGGGAATAAAACCATCCTTTCAACCCTCGACCCCAAATTGACTCCACCTTTCCTACCCCTGTGACGTCACGTAACTCTACGGGAATAAAGTCACAATTTCAACCCCCAACCCCAAATTGACTCCACTTACCTACCACTCCCCCCTGACGTCACGTAACTCTTCGGGAATAAAACCACCATTCCATCCCCCTACCCCAAATTGACTCCACTGTTCTATACCCTGTGACGTCACGTAACCCTACGGGAATAAAACCATCCTTTCAACCCTCGACCCCAAAGAGACTCCACCTTTCCTAACCCCCCATGACGTCACGTAACTCTACGGGAATAAAACCATCATTTCAAACCCCCACCACCGACCCCAAATCCACTCTACTTTTCTACCCCTGTGACGTCACGTAACTCTTCGGGAATATTATATATGCACATCCCGAATATAGCCTCTATCGACTTCTCTCTCTCTCTCTCAGCCGTTACATTTTGTTTATATTTACACAGATGCTTAGGTATTCGGAGTATCATGATAACAGGATATTTGGCGGCTGATTTCAACTTCACGTGAGACATATATTTATAAATTTGATATTTCCCCCAATAACCGACAGGGATAACGCACACACACACACACACGAGTTGACTCCACACTCACGTGAGACATATATTTATCAGTCTTAATCTCCGGGATGATGCACACACGCAAGCTGACTACACACTCAAGTGAGACATATATTTATCAGTCTTAATCTCCGGATGATGCACACCAAGCGACTACACTCCAGGCAATATTATCATCTTATCTCCATTTTCCCATGCCAAACTATACCCAATGACACAGGCACACATTTCAATTTTGTTTATTTATAAGTATAATATCGAGTTTGAAAGAGGTTAAATGAAAAATCAAATGACAGACAGAATTGTTATTTTATATTTGTAACCAATGCTAAATACAGGAGAATGAATAAATATTCCATACAAATACATACAATTGAAAAAAACTGTACAAACACGTCAAAAACAATACTTCATCGAAACACACGGCCACACCACAAGCCTAGTATATCCCACATACGTCTTCCCCAACAGCTTCCCGACCATGTATCAAAGACGACGTTTCATCTAATACCTCAAAGCTTTTAAATTTAACTAACAAGTTTTTCATATATAAATCTTCCACGCAACTTTCCTCCAACAGGGATAAATTCTTTTTCATTATACCCACACAACATATTTTACCAATTTTGTTCATTTCATCACTGAATGTAGCTTACACAGGTAAATATCGATTCAACCAAGTTGTGTTAACCCGCCCGCTTTGACCAATGCCAGCAGGAAAGATAACATATTTGACATAGTCATACGATGATTTAAATAATTCTTCCTTCAATTTCTTGAGCGAAGAAAATAAAGTGATTGAACCTCATCTGTTTGCTATCTCTGCCCAAACGATCGGCGTGATCTTCATCTTTGGAATAAGCCACGCTCTTTTGTGTGTATTCATTATCTTCAATGGGGCGCCGATACCATATTGGGTTAATAAGGTAGCTATGGTGGGTAGTTCAACTTCTTCGTCACATTCCCAAGATGTGATATTTTCAGGCCTTTTCACAATGGCGGACCCTTCAATACCCCTATCACGAAGACAGGCATATGATGCACCAGTGCGAGAATATAAAAAACCTGCCAATTCGGCATACGGATAAGCTCGAATGATGTCCGCCACCACACCGTAATTCATGCAGGTCACACAATTAGTGGCAACTACTTAACATGTATTCCTCTTCATGAACTTATTTTCGGACAAGTTCCCGAAAACTAATTTGCACGAGAAGGTTGATGAAGCCATGGCGAGAGTTCACGTCTTGATGTGACAATCCTCCAAGAGCTAATGACCTACGAAAACCCGCAACCCGAGCTCCTTGTATCACAAACACTGATTATAAACTAGTTGTGACGAACCATCAAACCTCCCTCACTCCCAGCCATGATTCACACTAACACGAATAAACAAGCCTTATCATTTCCTCACGCCAAAGGTCATCCACTGATTCACACTCACACGAATAAACAAGCCTTATCATTTCCTCATGCCAAAGGTCATCCACACACACACACACACACACGCAAACACACATATGATTCATATATAAATCTTCCACACATCTTTCCTCCAACAGGGATAAATTCTATCGCTACTTAAATCCCGCAAGGCATGAACTTCATCTTTGGAATACAATACTTCATCGAAACACCGTATATCACACCTGATTATTACTACCCAACTGAACACCATAAATACAACCGACAAGGGAAAATTGATGTTATTCCTTACCCAAAGTGTATAAGAGTAAGTGCAGCTCGCCGGCCCTTCGTCCCTACAAGTATTTCTCTTGACCGGAACGTCATTTCCTTCCGTCACTATTCAGTAACTAGCATATAAAACACTTCCCATTTACTTGAACATATAGTAAATATTAAAAACAGCAATAAGATTCATCTGTATACAGAATAGATATTCTTATAAAATAATGTACCCGTTGAAGGAAGCGGAATATATAAAACAGTCATTATTCCTCCCTTTCAGATATGGGAAATAACTCTAGTAGTGAACTGTCAGCCGACGAAGTAGACACTGAAGTCAGACACCATTACTATTATGGTGTTGGAGCCCCAAACTCATTTATTAGGAAGGTGAAAACGGGTCATGACCATGAAGCAGGAGAAGAAGAAGAAGTAGCAGGAGATGCAACAACTCCCACTGGCAGCCCACAACAGTGCAACCCCCAACCAACTTCGCCAGCACCCACTACTGAAGGAAACGAGCAACCCGGTGAAGGTACGTAAAACCGATGTGTTATATATTTATTTAATAACAGTTCCTGATTCCATAGAAACACGCACTCTTTTTCTCCGTTTCCCTGTTTTTGCTTTCAAATGTATTGTGGGCATAGTAAAAAACATGTATATAATTATTCATAAGGATTTATTGACCACATAAAGACAGTTTACAAATTTAATACACTAATCACTGTCAGGCTGCCTCAGCACGCATCCCAATATAACATCCACGTGTATCCTTATGATAACCTGAATATTCCGTAAAGTGTTTAAGATGAAACGACTAAGACATCTTAGCAGTTTATCACTGACGTGCACGGGTGAATGATTCTCACAGCTCATCCTGAAATAAGTAAAAAAAGTTATGTGATTCAAGGTGTATGATACATATATAGAATATATCCTTAATAGAATGTAAATGGGGTAATATAATAATCAAAGAAAAATATGCATTTACTTTAGTTGTTTAAGATGCGGAGACATTCCTTGTACGTAATAGCACGTTTGACCCCCGACCTCCAATGTGAACATTTAAACTTTTTCAAATATTTAAAATAATATCCCGTTATCCATTTATCATTACCTCTCAAACGAGTGAATGAGAATACAATTTGTATTAAGGATAATAACTGTTTTCACACCTCGGTGACTCACACAATGAACAAAAAAACTAACGTAAAGACCGCACTTGTACGATTTATCTGGTTGTATTTGTTTTATTAGTCGATAGAGGCTATATTTGGGATGCGCATATATAAATTTAGAGAAGTCATTCAAATAAACTTTTGGATTTATACCGTAACTATCAAAAAAGAAGATTATATTTCTAGGTGATTTTTCCACGTAAAAACATACCCAATGACCAACAATATTAATATCAGTAGACGGAGATAATGTATTAGATATAAAAACTAAAGGTTTAATTCTATTTTCTGGCAATGTCAATAATCCTACTTCATCCGAAGCAAACACACCTAAATACCTAAGCCGGTCACCGAGTGAACCTTTTAAACTTATTTCAATTTCTTTTGTATCCATTCCATTTAACCTCTAACATCACACTGAATAACCCTATCCACATCCACCGTTAAAATACCCTTGGTATCCCCGAAAAGTAAAATAATGCAAGGGTTAGGCGTAGCCGTACCCAGCCTGATCGATATTCGCAGATTTGCCGAAATTTCCACTGGCATGGAATCTTCAACATCTTCCACCACAAAAGTAAAGCAGTAAATAGCTCTACCATTTTTAAAAATATCATAAGCGATCAGATTATCACCGCCACCCCCTATACTTTTCTGCGTCTCGTGATATAATTGCATGATGGTATTAGGGAAACTACACTGAATATTATATACAGTATTCCTATTAACAGTAATATGTATATTATTTAAATCAAAAGATTGAAAATATAGACTATTGGCCGTGTAATCACCTGAAAATGTTTCCATATCAATCATGGTCAGTGTGATTTTTTCAGGTATACAATTGTTAAAAGGCTGATCAACTAAAATCGAATTTTCATTTTGCCTAATAACGTATGTCTTGTATAAAGTCTTATCAAATATATATTGTATAGGATTAACTGCTATCGCCTCATTTAAAGCCGACATTGCGTTATAATGTGGGGTAACTCTATCGATCCATAATTTCGCCTTTTCTACATTCAACACATTTAAATGTCCGTCTGTGTGAGCGCCCATAACCCAGTTATTATTCGCTAATTTGAGTCTAAGTCTCAAATCAACCGAATCCAGTAAATACATGTCTATAGTCGCTAAATCCAAAAGAAGTGGAAAATATGTATGCACGCCACTCGTTTTAATGTCACCCATAACTTTCGTCTCCCACCTGCTGGTTTGACCGAAGGTATTGGCAGTAAATTGCCGAGTTACCCCGTGTGTTACATGACAGTCATCGTATTAAAATCCCGCCCGACCGGTGGTAGGTAATGCCGAGGGTTTTATCATTTTCAACATTTTGATATATGATTGATAGTTAAATACTGGACAGGATTCCACCAACTTTTCATTCAAGAAAACAGAAGCGGATTTAAATAATGTATTACTAATACCATTAACGACAGACATGTGGACTCCATCCACTAATTGCGCGCCGTCCCTATCTATTGTGATATATAATTCTAAAGCAATACTTGACGCATCTAAGAAAGAACCTGCCACCCCATTAACGCGATATTCTATATATTTATCAGATAGAACTTGATTTATGGAAATATTGCAAGGTCTAAAATCCAGTCTTTCCTTTGAATTAATTGAAGTTTCAATAATTCTCCGTCTATTAACATTCGGGAACAATTCTGATATACCTGCAATATATGATGAAACAGGAACTTGATTACCAGTTCCGGGTATGTTAGGAACTACGCTAGCCATATTTTGAGTTTATATAATTTCATAGGAAGGGTAGAACGAGCGTACCCGCCGAATGTCAATTGATGAATGAGTTACAAAAGATCGTACACGTCCTTATTATATTTACTCCTAGATTTAACTCGTGTGCCCTTCCTCTTCCTACGTTTTTTCTTTCCTCCCACACTCGACCGTCTAACTAATCGTTTCACAGTTTTCTTCCGTCTCGTTCTTCTTCTTCTCCTTCCAGTACTGCTTAAAATTCGTTGTCCAGTAGTTTTGAGGGCCCTTATACCATTTCGTTTTATGGATTCTTTTAAAGGTAAACTGCCGTTTACCATATCAGATAACACAGATCTACCGAATTCATTAACTGAAGGTTTCGCGGCATTAAATAGAAAAGAAAGCACTTTACGTGCGATACCACTTATGGTAGAAAACATGCCACTTCCCCTCCTGCGGCCGGGATAGAAAACGGAAATATCCTCAAACCCCGCCCCTCTCCTTCATAAAGGGTCTGATAAAAATAGTTTTAAAATTCCGCCTCTGAAGGAGGTGCGAATAACACTCTCATTTTACTGTTTATACTATTCCCAAACAATTTAAGTAGAGCTTGATTCACAAGTTCTAGTTGACTCGAGGGCGTTATGATCACGAATAAGGAATGCTAAGAGTGAACATCGAATTACAGTGGACCCCCCCGTATTCGCGTTCTCCGGATTCGCGGACTCACACATTCGCGGATTTCTCTCGGGAACGTTTCCCCGCATTATTCGCGGAAAATTCGCGCATTCGCGGTATTTTTCTATGAGAAATATCCACAAATTCCTGGTTTTTATGATCAATTTCATCATAAAATGCACTTTTTGTGATAAAACTATTAAAAAAACCAAGTATGAAAATTTTTAGTGGTTTTTCTTAAGTTTTAACTAACAAAATAGGCTGTTTTTAGCGCTTTTATAGGGGTTCCAAACATTCGCTGATTTTAACTATTCACGGGGGGGTCTGGTACGCATCCCCCGCGAATACGGGGGGAACACTGTATTTACGTACCTATTCATCTAATTTTCCTCTAGGTTTTATAAGGAACAGGCAAGTAACACTCAAGTCTTTAGTGAAATGTAAAAGGTATCCATCTTGATCCGTGATACCGGCTCGACCAACGCAGAAGCAGAGGAATTTATTTCTGGTAATAGAAATTCATTTCTCGATATAGTGTGGTTCGGATCCCACAATAAGCTGTAGGTCCCGTTGCTAGGTGACCAATTGGTTCCTAGCCACATAAAAATATCTAATCCTTCGGGCCAGCCCTAGGAGAGCTGTTAATCAGCAGTGGTCTGGTAAAACTAAGATATACTTAACTTTTTGATCCGTGATAAGAACAGAAATCTGATCCAAGATGTTAGTGTTCAACAATTTGTAGACTGTATTATGTATTCCTTTTCCTCTACCACTTGCTAAAGTAAAACAGTCCAATATATTGACTATACTCTGTTTTTTTCCATCTGTCCATCCGCCTATGGTGTTTGCGTATGGTAAAACTGCGTCCCGGGCTTTAGATAGTTACATTCAACAATGATAATAATATCCTATTTCAAATATTAACGGTGTAATTAGCATACAGTAAATTATTAAAACACTTTTTAGTTGCAAATGTACACCCAGATATCCTTTTAATTTCCTAAGACTTACACATAGCGTAATTATTTAAAGCCCGGGACGCAGTGTTACCATGCGAAAACACCACAGGCGGATGGACAGATGGAAAAAAACAGAGTATAGTCTCCCACCAAAAATCATCGGTTGAACTATATCCGTATACACATATATATAATCATCTACCCCACAATTATCAAGGGAAACATGTTCATTCAATTCACGCCCGCCATATATTCCATAACCGGTATTAATAGGAAAACCTAATAATTTCGCAGCTTTTCCGCTAAATTTGACGTATATACTTTTAACATCCCCTGTTCTCAATTTCTCTCTCTTGATACGTGGTATAGTAATTCTCCTTAAATCTTCATCCCAATGAAATATACCGTTACTATTAAAATAATTTATGAAATTATCAACGTAATAAACTTTCAAATAATCATACATGTCCTTATTAAGAGCTCTCCCGAGTCTCTTCATATCCCCCGCTAACATTGCTATTCTCAGTCTATACAAATATGTATGCCTATCACGTTTATGACGACGCTCTGTAATAAATTCGAGAGTGAATAAATCATCTTTGGATAATATAGCGTAATAACTCCCCGGGAACATGATCGAAGCTAAACCTACTTCATATTCAGCCCCATTAGGTAATAATATAGGTGTAGGTAATCTACTGGCAAATTTCGAAGGTGTATTTTTGGTATACGTGTCTAAACAGCCGAGACTGCTCAAATATATGGTGTGTTCACCAGCCATGTCGGTTAAATACTATGACGGGTATATGTCACGTATGGTATTTATAAGAAAAGTGTGATAGCATTTTATCTAGGTCTTACATGCAGACTGCACGATACAACCCCATTTTCAGTAAACATTATTTGTTCACCGTTCTGATTCAAGACATCGATGGTAATGTAATCCAATACGTCAATGATATTTAAAGGTTTATAAATGGCATTATGCAGACCTTTACCACATGCACTTCCTAACGCGAAACAGTCTAAGAAATTAACCATTTTTTCACCCAAGATGGTAGGTTGAACGATACCCGATACCCGAATACAGGTAAACGTATTCAACGCCTTGGTGGAATATATTTCTACCGCCATGAGGTCTCAACGCACCCGAACTGTATATTAAATACCTGACTTTTTCACTGAAACCGAACATATTAGCTGCTTTAGGACTGAGTTTAATCGTAATTGAATCAATCATATCAACTTTGGCCGCTCCTGCATCGATATGTGGAATGCTCATTCTCTTCGTGTCATCATTCCATGAGAATAAACCGTCCCTGCAGATAGCTCCGCGAATATGCTCACCGTAAAATTCAGATAATTGTTCAATAATTTCCGTATTAAACGCTCTAGTCATGACATTCATATGACCACCCAACAAACCCAAAATGGACTTATAAATATACATATAAACGCATTTCCCATCTGACTTGTTATAGATCGCGTTAAACTGAATAGTAAAATTAACGTCTCCTGGTTTAATAGCGTAATATAATTTCGGGAGAATGACTCCCACTAGCCCCACTTCATAGTCCACTCCTTTCGGTAATGATATAGGGGTGGCTAACCTATTGGTAAATTTACACACCCGATTTTCTGGAAATGTACCTATACATGCATTGCTATTCATGTATATGATGTGATCGCTACACATGTTGAATGTAGACTGTATGACTAAAAATGGGCATCAGGTTTATAATATATGTACATAAAAACCTCCACGTTCATGTTATGTCACGCCATATTCATGAATTTGTTATCTCACAGATTGCCACGTCATTAAAGAAAATGTCCAAGCCTCTAGCCACCATGATGAATCATCCTCACCACCCTCCGATCCAGGTAAAATATTATTATTATTATTATTATCATTGTTGTTTTTGCAGTTATTATTAATTATTATTATTATTATTATTGTTATCATTATTATTATTATAATACACATTCGCTCCAGTGCTTATTTAACACGATCTTTACAGATCCCTTCGCTGAAGACTTCCCATTAGATGAAGATTTGATGGGGAGTAATAATAATGATGAAGCATCGCGCGTTGGTGGAGGTGTAGGAGCCAGAAGGGGATCTTCACTCATGAGGGAAAGAACGGAGGGTAACAAGGTAGTGAGTACCATTCATTATGCGACTGCAGTAGGGTCACACATTGACGTGGCAATGAAGTTAAGTAGTAGCATAGCCCGATTACGCGAAGATGTGCACAGTAACTTCCTTGAAAGAGGTATTCGCTCGGCTATGCTCTACTTGTGTGTTATTATCACCAGTGTGAGGATGCTGGGCGACATGAATAAAAAAAGTGCTTTTTATGTATGTACCCCACCCACCCTCAATACGACTGACTCGATCTATGACTCCCTGGAGGAGGCTATTGAGTTTATAGCTAATAACTTGGAAGAGAGACTCAACCGTATTGAGGGTTTGGGTTGGTGTATGACCTCGCTGGATAGGGTTGAACTTCCTATCACGCGGCGTGAGTTAGTGAATATTAATAACTTCAAGGTGTATCCCAAGGGAGTCCGTGGTAGTGATCAGGCTATCAATATTCAGTCCGGGTACAACTGTGTCATTACAGCGTTAGAAGTGTACGTTGTACTCCGGGATAACCCTCCTACACGTATTAACAACCTCCCTCGTGTCTTAATGAGGAGGATGGGCAGGGGATAATTTAATATCAACACTCGCCAGATATGCCGTTGACCCATGACTCTTTCAAAACATTAGAAAAGGGGAATAACCTAAACATATATCTGTATAAATTATGTGAATTAGTCATGGGGAAACAGCGGAAAAAACATTGGGCAGTACATCTGGCGAGGAAAGGTGGTAACCCCCAAAGCCCTCATTTGGTCACGTTGTTATTAACCACTGACGACCACGTCGCGTTGATTAAGGATATGTTGGCGTTCGTGAAGAAGTTCCGACACGGATTCAAGCAGGGGAGGGGAATTGAGCATGCGGGTGGTATATGTTACAATTGTTTGACTTTGTTTAATAGTCCCACCATCCGCGAGGCACACACTCAGGCCTGTACTGCTCGAACCACTGTCGAATACCCAGAAACCGGCCATTTTAAACAGTTTACTAAAGTTAAAGTTCGGCAGCCAATCTCACACATGGCTTTCCTGGATTTTGAGGCATATAATATTCAACCGAAGACCGGAGAAGACGATCCGAGAATAGTGTCTCGGCAGAAAGCTTTCGCTTACTGCTACGTGATCGTTGATGGTAGAACGGGGGAATATTGTGCCCATGCGTTGATGATTGTTTGCAGAACATGAACCGGGACTGGGCGTTATTGCGTGAACGAATGCGTGCGTACCCTTTACATATGACTCCTGAATCCACCAGTAAGTTTGAAGCGAGCACTCATTGCGAAGGTTGTAACATTGAATTCAAGGCTGGAGTCACGAAAATGCGACATCACGCTCATTTTGTGGCACGGGACAACTTTGTGTGTACACTGTGTCAACAGTGTAATTTGAATATGCAATTTAAGGAGCCAACTTTAACAGTGTTCGTACACAATTTGTCATATGACATCGCCCTGGTCTTGAAAGAGGCGGGGGCTAAGCATGATTTTGAAATTCTGAAATGCAAGGGTAGTAAATTTTACTCGGCCAGATCGGGCAATCTGAGATTCGTGGATAGCAACAACATGATTAGAGGGACCCTTTCTAGTCTCGGCTCGAGTCATATGAAACAGAAAGGTTCCCTCGAAATCGCACGTCAGTTGTTAACCCAGTATTCTCAGGATTGTCTCGATTTAGTTTTGGGTACGGGTAAACAGTACTACCCTTATGATTATGTGACGGGTTTCAATATCCTGCGAAAGCCCGGCATCCCTTCTCGAGAGAGTTTCGATTCGGAACTTACGGGAGAAACCCTTTCCAGCAAGGGCTATGCACACGTGGTCAAGGTTTGGAACACTGCTAATTGCACCATCTTCTAGATTACACCATTTTGTATTTGTTAATGGATGTGTTATTATTAGCGGACGTTTATTTAGCTTGGAGGAAGGTTGCCATGGCGCAATTCGGACTAGACCCTGCCCGTTACCTGACTTCTACCTCTCTTTCCCTCGATGATTTCCTATATTCCTCTAAAATTCGTCTCCCCCTCATTTCGAATGGTGAGCTCTATCAATTAATTTGTAAAACATCCGTGGTGGTTTTTGTAGTCTAGTTCGAAGGCAATGCTTAGCTAATAATCCAAAGTTAAATCCTAGTTTTAGGGTAGGTGATCCTCAATCGTATATATTATACGTTGATTTCACCAGTTTGCATCCCACAGTTATGAATAAATACAGAAGGCCCTTGGGTGAAATAACTGAACTTTCCCCTGCCGAATTAGAAAGTTTTGTTGCCAGCGATATTACCGCCATTGATTCACAGGGTGAATATGGTTATTTCATCCTGCTCGATACCAAACAAGTTAGGCGGGATGTTGCTCTACAGACGGATGATCTCCCACTCGCCATTCATCACATGAATGTGACTCACCAGGATCTATCGCCTTATAGTAAAAACCTAATGAATAAGTTCAAGGTGAAGCTACCCAAGAAAAATGTTAAGTTGACGGGTACACATTTACCCATGCGTAATCACTTGATCTGTCTTCCCTTATTACAAACGTTGATAAGACTAAGTCTCGAAGTTGATGTAATTAGGAAAGTGTACAAATTCAAACAGGATTTTTATTTCAGGGAATATATTCTGGAGAATGCCGAAAGGCGTGCTAAAGAGACTGATCCGGACAAGAGGAACACCATCAAAATCATAATGAATGGTCTTTTTGGTGTCACTATTAAAAATTCATTGAATTATTCTACCCGAACTGTCGTCACCACCAGTGAAGCCTCTCTCCTCAGGAATGTGTCCAAACACATGTACAAGTCTTTGGAAAAACTGGGTAACGACAGGTACATTGTGAACCATTGCAAAGAGTCTGTTATGGCCGAATCACCGATTTATATTGGTTTCAGTAAACTAGACATGGCGAAGGATATGATGTATCGAATCTATTACGACATTCTTCGAAATCAGTATGGACACAGAGTTCAGCTCCTTTATACCGATACTGGCAGCTTGATCTTTTCCCTGGTGACTGATAACCTCAATCAGGAACTGAAGGGTGTGCTCAAACCCTACATGGATTTGAGTAATTTCCCCAAAACTCACGAATTGTATGATGAGTTACGTAAGGGGGAACTCGGGTTAGTCAAGGTTGAAACGGGGGCTGAACTCATGAGGGAATTTATCGGCGTTAAACCTAAAGTTTATTCGTATCTGACGGAAACTAGTCATAGTAACACCTTGAAAGGTGTACAAAGGTGCCGGCAAAAGACCATTCCGCATGACCAGTATCGAGCTGTAATCGAAAAGAATGAGATTACTTATACTCGTGTGCACAATTTGCAAAGAGTAGGAGGCACGATGTGTCATACAAGCCAGCGAAAGGTATATCTCTGTCCTTAGAGGACAAGAGATATTATGTGACACCTTATAAATCGTTGGCGTATGGACATCCAGACATTGGGGTGGAGGAGGGTATGGCGGAGGAGGGGGAGGAGGAGGAGGAGAAGCTAGAGAGGGCAGTGTTGACGCCAGTAGTAGTGGCAATCTCTCCAATTTTAAATATTCCAGCTCCTAGCACCTCGAGAATTCCTACTCCTCCTATTCCTCCGACCCTGCATCCATTACATCATTTCCCACGGGTGAAAGGATGTTCAAAACGTCGAAGAGAGAATAGTAAAATATATAATGTTAATTCCTCTCTCTCTTCGACGTCTTTGACTTCTCCTCGACGGGAAATGGTTTCACCCTCTCCTCCAGTTAAACGGAGCCATATCACACCTTGACCGGGTGTCATAGTTTGGATATTTTACTATATATTTTATCCTATATTCATATATTTTAATATATTATATTGTATATAAAGTATTTTTATTATATATTCATATACACAGTTAGTTTTTTTTTTAATTTTAAATTTTAAAAATTATTTATTGGAGTATTTTTATATTTTTTATTATAGATTGCATTTTTACTGTACGTTCTATTTTTATACTGTAGGAAAAAACCTGTGTGTATTTCATTATGAAAATTAAATATTATTGCCATCAACTTCCATTCACCATTATTATTATGAAGGCTTGTATATAAAAAGGAGCGCGTAAACCACACAACTATAGTTTTGAACGACAGGTCCCTTTCCTGGGTAGTTGTTGGACCCGTTCGCTAATCCCGCTTGTATTATCATCGCGGGGTTTAGTAACAGTGGCAAGTTGGTCCTATGTCAAGAAATCATTGAACTCTATAAAACGCGTTTCCAATACATTTTATATTGCGGGGTATCTGAACACCCCCTCGAAACGCATCCCTCAATAGGTCCCAAATTTAAAGTATCCAAAGAAATTTAAAATCCGTTTGATTACGCTGAAAAGGGGTAGACGGAGGTTAATAAAGGTCTGTTATTCATACTAGACGATTGCTTCTTCGAAGCTAGTGATAATAAATTTGTCACTAACGCCTTCACAGGGGGACGTCATTCATCTATTTCAGTTATATTCATAATGCAGAATATGTTTCATTCGGGCAAGTTTAGTAGAAGTATAAGCCTGAATTGTTCACATTACATTCTAATGAAAAATCGTGATTTTAGTCAAATTGAAACTTTAGGTCGGCAGTTATTCGACCGTCAAAAAGCTTCAGCCTTTTCGGACATATATAAAAAGGCCCTATCATGTAACCGCTACAGTTATTTGTTAGTAGACTTAGCTCCATCAACACCTGAACTGTTACAGCTCTGAACTAATATTCTGGGTGAAACGGAATATCAAATAGCTTACCAATATGGATAAAGAACGGATAAAACTGCAAAAAACTTTGTATGGAGATGCACGGGGTGTGGGTATTTTCAGCGGGGTGGATTCTTTATTCAGAGTAACGAAAAATCTGAATAGCCAAATTACGTGTGAAAATTTTAAAGAATTCTTACGCGGGCAAAAGTCTTACACACTGCATAAAGTCACTCGAAAAAAATTCCCCAGAAGAAAAATCATGTCACCCAAACCGCGAGTAATAGCGAGCACTGATTTAGCCAATATATCCAAATTAGCTCGGTATAATAATGGGTTTAAATATTTGCTGGTCTTTATTGATGTGTTTTCCAGATATCGACAAATTGTTCCCTTGAAAAAGAAGGATGGTGTTATCAAATCTACCAAATTTTCGGGAATTTCACGTTTGAATAGTGATGAGGGTAGGGAATATTATAACAAACATGTCAGAGTATATCTAGATGGTAAAAATATAAAATTATATAGTGTTTATTCGAGAGAAATCAAATCCTCTATAGCTGAAAGAGTCATAAGGACTATTAAGGGTCGGATATATAGATAATTCACACATAAGAATACCTTAAAATACATCAACGTCTTGCGGGACATTGTTCAGAGTTATAACCATACCCCCCCCCCCCCCACCCCCCCCCCCCCCCCTAGAAGTTTGGGTCGCACCCCGTAATATTGAGTTATTATTTTTCCCTCTTCCTTCCCAGAAATAGTGATATCATACGTTTCTGGTAGATTTGTGGGAATTAATTCTTCACGATGAAATACGCCCCTTTATTTCTTCACCCGCTAAATGGCTAGAGATGACACTGAATGTCAATTCTCGAGTATGTATAAATAGGCTGTTCTCGTTCATCCTCCCGCCATTTCGCTCTTGAATGTTGGAGACGTTGTATGTATTGCCGATGAGCGTCGGAACACAATTTTTAGGAGGGGATGTACAATTCAAAATACTCTAGGCATTTTTAAAATCCGAAAAGTGGATACAACGAAAAATCCAGTCGTATATTTCTAGGAACATTTAGCGGGTGAAGAAATAAAGGGCGTATTTCATCGTGAAGAATTAATTCCCACAAATCTACCAGAAACGTATGATATCACTATTCTGGGAAGGAGGAGGAAAAATAATAACTCAATATTACGTTCATTGGAAAGGTTATCCGAGTCAATTCAATTCCTGGGTTGATGAATCTCAAATTTTACGGATATGAACCGTAAGCAACCTTTAATACGTAAAAATAAAAACTTTATTTTATTCATCTCTGGTTTATCACCCAGTGAAAGAAGTAAAGTCATTCCCATCTTAAACGGTGGTTTGGTGTCTACTCTCTCGGAAATTTTTAGAAATTTCCTTTGTGGTAATCTAACTCAAGAAGTTTATTAAACACTTAAGAAATTGTAAACGAGAAATTTATCTTGTGTCCTTGAAAACAACGTCCATATCTAAGAAGAAAAATATACTGAAAAGTCGTAAAGGGGGAACTATTCTATTGGTGTTATTGCCTATTGCTGCGAGTTTGGTAGGAAGTCTTTTTAATTGAAAATGAAGGAGTTTTATGTTATCCCTGCCATTACCTATGAGAGGTTAATGAATAGAAAAAAGGTTTGTGATGGTGATATTAATAACCTGGAGGGTACTGGCAAGTTGGATACGGCAGCTGTTAGTAGTAGCAGACACGTCCCCCTTAATATCCAAAAACCGCCTATGCCAGCTATATCACTCACGGGACCTCCTCCTCCTATAAAAAGTGTAGGTGCAGTGACTGGAGGGGAGGAGGTAAACGTCCCGATTACGTTGAAAACAATTAAAGGGGACATGAGTCGCAAAAAAAGCAATCCCGATTTAACAGGCATTATTCCAATATTTTTTTAAAGAACCTCAAAAGTCATACGTTACGGCTTTTGTTAAGCACTTACAAGATTCTAACACGGTTGAATGGAATGAAGAAGGTGATTTAACTCATCCACTCGCAGGTTGTAATATTTTAGATATTGCTCGAGAATTTCAAGGGAAAAAAAAAAAACCAGGTTGATAATATTTCCAATTATCACTACATCATTGAAATAGCTGGGGTTAAAGATTGGACGTTAAGGAATATAGCCATTAAAAAACAAATGGAAATGTGGCGAAATATGGTGAAAATGGGTTGAGGAGGAGTAGGGGGTGGGAAGGTGAAAAACAAGATGGCGGGTGTGTGAAGAAAAGAGACATGGTGGATGCTTGGGTGGCTTATTAACATTTTAGGAACAATGATACCGGAGCTGTTTAATCACGTGATACTGATTTTGATAAAATGGATACAGACGCATCTTTAATGAGTCATATGGTGGGTATATGACCTTTGGCGTAAGGATATGATAAGGCTTGTTTATTTGTGTTAGTGTGAATCATGGCTGGGAGTGAGGGAGGTTTGATGGTTCGTCACAACTAGTTTGTAATCAGTGTTTGTGATACAGGGAGCTCGGGTTGCGGGTTTTCGTAGGTCATTAGCTCTTGAAGGATTGTCACATCAAGATGTGAACTCTCGCCATGGCTTTATCAACCTCCTCGTGCAAGTTAGTTTTTGGGAACTTGTCCGAAAATAAGTTTAGGAAGAGGAATATGTGTTTAGTAGTTGCCACTAATTGTGTGACCTGCAGGAATTACGGTGTGGTGGCGGACGTCATTCGAGCTTATCCGTATGCCGAATTGGCAGGTTTTTTATATTCTCGCACTGGTACATCATATGCCTGTCTTCGTGATAGGGGTATTGAAGGGTCCGCCATTGTGAAAAGACCTGAAAATATCACATCTTGGGAATGTGACGAAGAAGTTGATCTACCCACCATAGCTACCTAATTAACCCAATACGGTATCGGCGCCCCCAATGAAGATAATGAATACGCGCAAAAGACCGTGGCTTATTCCAAAGATGAAGATCACGCTGATCGTTTGGGCAGAGATAGCAAACAGATGAGTTCAATCACTTTTTTTTCTTCGCTCAAGAAATTGAAGGAAGAATTATTTAAATCATCGTATGACTATGTCAAATATGTTATCTTTCCTGCTGGCATCGGTCAAAGCGGGCGGGTTAACATGACTTGGTTGAATCAATATTTACCTGTGTAAGCTACATTCAGTGATGAAATGAACAAAATTGGTAAAATATGTTGTGTGGGTATAATGAAAAAGAATTTATCCCTGTTGGAGGAAAGTTGCGTGGAAGATTTATATATGAAAAACTTGTTAGCTAAATTTAAAAGCTTTGAGGTATTAGATGAAACGTCGTCTTTGATACATGGTCGGGAAGCCGTTGGGGAAGATATATGTGGGATATACTAAGCTTGTGGTGTGGCCGTGTGTTTCAATGAAGTATTGTTTTTGACGTGTTTGTACAGTTTTTTTCAATTGTATGTATTTGTATGGAATATTAATTCATTCTCCGTATTAGATGGTTAAAATATAAAATAACAATTCTGTCTGTCATTTGGATTTTTTCATTTAACCTCTTTCAAACTCGATATTATACTAATTATAAATAAACAAAATTGAAATGTGTGCCTGTGTCATTGGGTATAGTTTGGCATGGGAAAATGGAGATTAAGACTGATAAATAATATTATCACTTGAGTTGGATCAGCTCGTGTGTGTGCATCATCCCGGAGATTAAGACTGATAAATATATGTCTCACGTGAGTGTGGAGTCAGCTCGTGTGTGTGCGTCATCCCTGTCAGTTATTGGGGGAGATATCAAATTGATATATATATGCGTCACATGAGGTTGAAATCAGCCGCCAAATATCCTTTTATCATGATACTCCGAATATCTAAGCATCTGTGTAAATATAAAAAAAAATGTAACGGCTGAGAGAGAGAGAGAGAGAGAGAGAGAGAGAGAGAGAGAGAGAGAGAGAGAGAGAGAGAGAGGCTATATTCGGGATGCGCATATATAATATTTCCGTAGAGTTACGTAATGTCACAGGGGGTAGAAAATTGGAGTCAATTTGGGGTTGGGGGGTTGAAAGGATGGTTTTATTCCCGTAGAGTTACGTGATGTCACGGGGGTTTAGAAAATTGGAGTCAATTTGGGGTTGGGGGGTTGAAAGGAAAGGTGGTTTTATTCCCGTAGAGTTACGTGATGTACGGGGGTTTTAGAAAATTGGAGTCAATTTGGGGTTGGGGGTTGAAAGGATGGTTTTTTTCCCGAAGAGTTGAGTGACGTCACAGGGATAGAAAAGTGGAGTTGATTTGGGGTCGGTGGTGGGGGGTTAAAATGATGGTTTTATTCCCGTAGAGTTACGTGACGTCACGGGTGGGTGTGGGTATGAAAGGTGGAGTCAATTTGGGGTCGAAGGTTGAAAGGATGATTTTATTCCCGTAGAGCTATGTGATGTCACAGGGGGTAGAAAAGTGGAGTCAATTTGGGGTCGGGGGAATGGAATTGTGGTTTTATTCCCATAGAGTTACGTGACGTCACGGGGGGTAGGAAAGGTCGAGTCAATTTGGGGTCGAGGGTTGAAAGGATGGTTTTATTCCCGTAGAGTTATGTGATGTCACAGGGGGTAGAAAAGTGGAGTCAATTTGGGGTAGGTGGTGGGGGGGGGGGGGGGGGGGTGTGGTGTTGAAATGATGGTTTTATTACCCGTACAGTTTACGTGACGTCACAGTTGGCCACGCCCCCCACCCTTTTGGACCTCATGGACGTGCATGAGCTCATCAATAATGTGGAGTCGATTTGGGGTCAAGGGTGGCCACACCCCCTTTTGCACCTCTACGTATATCAGCTTATAAGACAAGTGGAGTCTATTTGGGGTCACGGGTGGCCACGCCCCCAGAATAGTGGAGTCTGTATGGGCAGTCAGGGTGGCCCACGTGCCTTTTGGGGTTTGGGGGCTTGCCCCGCCCCTTTTTAGGCCTCACGTACGTACATGGGGTTATCACGAGGGGGGAGGGGGGTTGATTAGAAAAGTGGAGTACTATATGGGGTCTTTTCCTCTACTGATAACCAATCAATCAATAAAACCCCTGTAGCCAAACGAGCCCTCCACGCCTGCTTGTGTTCAGGATGGGAGTCTCTCTCTCTCTCTCTCTCTCTCTCTCTCTCTCCTGGTGCATGAAATGGTAATGATCAGACGCCTGAACTGCCTCTACATGGAATGAATGGAATCTAGAATTGAAGCCAAAGGCAAAGCACTAGGACCTATGAAGTCATTCAGAGCTGAAAGGGAAATTGAGAATATAAACTTTTAAAGGTGTAACTAGAGGAAAGCCTCGCAGTTGCACTATGAAATAATTGTAGGAGAGGGTGGAAAGTAAGATGGAACACAGGGAATGTGTAGGGAGGTAAAATAAAAAAACGTAATGAAGGGGGGTTTGCACTGCACTACGGGTCAAAGGGACGCTGCAAAGAACCTTAGGGAACGCATATAGTTTACAGAATGAGGTACACTGACGGCACTAACCCCCTACAGCAACGCATGTTTAACCTATGAATAGTTTATCAACACTACAGTGAGTATGTGAGGCTCTTCATTCCACCGTTCAAAGCTTAGAGTGGCTATATAACCCTTTTTTGGTAGATGTGTTTACCAAGGGGACTGTCGACGGATGAAGGAAGGAGATCTTGCGGGAAAAGCGTTCGTTTGTGAAGTTCACTTTCGAATATTATGCCATTTTAAAGTTGTCGAAGTTCAGAGAATGCTGAAAGCCTTCAATACTGCAAGCGTAGTTTATTGTTACTGCAATTATGAATAAAATCTATTATAAAGACGTGTAGCCAAACAATGGCTTGAATCACATTATTTTTTGTTAAATATGAAAGCCAGAACAAACCAACGCAAAAGACAGAAAGCAACACACCTGAAGCCTGAGAAACGAAGCGGTGAAGAATTCAGAGTGCCGTCCACAGGATGCCACACACGCTGTCACTGGACCGGTATCCCTTGCGAGGGTTATTATCATTATCATTGGATAAGAGTCAGAACACTAGAGCCCCATTCATAGAGCATCACAGGCAGTGGAAGAACATATGAGCACCTACCAAAGCCACGGCAACACTGCCCAGGTCAATATATTTCCGTCAACTTATAGTGAAGACACGAAGGTCTCGAGAATGGATGCATCATCTACGCAAGAGACAAATACTGAAATCATTCTTGCCCGGTCTTCGAGGCAGCAACATTCTTTGCAAATGCATTTTGCCGTGTCGATAAAGGCTCGTTGACTCAGGTCACCTACGGGTGATCATTTCCTTAATAAACAAGTCGAACAATCTCTCCAGTTTATATATCTAGTATGATATAGAGAAAACGAATGAAGCTCGGAAAAATGAGTCGCAAACGTTCAAATGCAAATATGAAAAATTCCTCACGAAATGAGACGTGAAAAACGACCGAGTGTTACTCTGTTGTGCATATATCCTTTCTGAAAACAGGTCCGATACTTTGCATGTAGAGCACCCTGAAGCTCCGACAAGCTACAGAGACCTATTGGGGTGTCATGATGACAAACGAATGTTAACTGATGAAATAATTGCGACCAAAGGTCTTCGAATTACCATCCATTCTACCACCATTATGATTGGACAACAAAGTAGAAAAACAGAGAACAGATATAAACGAAAAACATCGTTGTGGTACTGATAACTTGTTTAGTTTTTTTTTTTTTTTTTTTTTTTTTTTTTTTTTTTTTAAACAAAGAAACTGCAATTTTGCTATTCCGGAACGCGTCAATACCATAAACGTTGCGACGCGACTTTCAATCTCTCCATCAATACTTCCGCATTTCCCGTTGCTGTCTTCTCTGACTCAACGAGACGCTGATATTCCTTCCCTGGCCAGGTTCGGGGAAACCCGAAGTCCAATAATACATATATACCGTATGTTCCAGCGCTTTCAACACACGAGACGCTAATGGCTTCGTAATGGAAAGGCGGATTATCTTGAGAAGACGCTACATCGCAGCGTTTCGATTTAAATCCGACCATCCTGGCGGGAGATGCTTGTCTGCAAAGAAAGAGCTGCTGCATGTAGCCATTCATCTCAACTGGACAGTAGCAGCAAGTACTGGGGATGCATTGATTTGTGGTTACTAAAACCAACGAGTAGAGAAAACTGGCGTCGCAGCATCAGGTTATTGCTTTTTAGGTTTTTCCTACAAATGCAGATGAGACTCGAATATTTATGAATTGGAAAGAGTTGTATGAAAGCGCTATAATAAAATACCTTTTTTCACAGAAACTGGTTGAATGACGGAGCGTGCCAAAACATATAATGAACATTGAAAGAGTTAACACAGCTATACTAGGGTCGATAAGTTATTAAAAGTGCAGAGGTTAACCACGAAATGAACACACACACACACAAAGAGAGAGAGAGAGAGAGAGAGAGAGAGAAGAGAGAGAGAGAGAGAGAGGAGAGACTTAAAAACAAAAGCTTGGAAGAACAAAGCCGCAGAAAAACTGGTCGTGCCGACAGGCCGGAGTGGGTCGCATGAGATACAGATTTACCGCTGTTTTTGAGGCAGGTCAGGATTATTGATTCAAGAGACCGGCTTTCAAAAGGAATCTCCTATCTGCCTGACTGAGTGACAATTTACTGAAGTTTTTCTGCGAACCCACAAACACGCACATATGTACATACCCCACGCTCACACACACAGTATATATACATATAACAATAGTTACGACACATTCAACCAACACAACCACACAACATATATAATATTATATTATATTATATTATTATATATATATACTACTATTATATATAATATACTAAATCCAAAGAAAACCATTAACTAAATTCTACAAATCTTCATGTTCATTTGTACGGCGCTGAATACTGTACAATACATACAGCTCCTCGGTACTTAACTCTTAGTCCTCTGTCCAATGTTTTGTAGGTGTATTGATAGGCAACATATGAAGATATAGATATTCATGAAGTCATTCATATGAAAACGAATTAAAGTTACAACTGATATCTTTTTAGTAAACTGCACCCAACCATCAACCATCGGGAATATTAAGAAAATACTGCTAGCCTTTTATTTTCATTTTATTTATTTATTTATTTTTTGCCTGTAGATCAATGTAACAGCGATTATGCATCTAATGTGATGTTCACGAATTTCTCGGTGAGTTATTGAATGCAACTCTCTCACTATCTGACAGTAGCTTGTAACTCGAACAACCCAGGCATAACTGGATTTTTGGAAATGTGGTCACGTTGCTTGTGCTTTCGTAGGAAATGCGCTTGCTTGGAAACGAACGGTAAGTACACTAGACAATGCAATTGTTCTTCGAGATTTGCGCTTTCCGCTTCGTCTCTGATGATGTGAAATGTCGTTTTATCGCTTCTTGTGGGATTACCTAAAAGCCTTTTGTCTCCCACCTGAGTTTTTCTTGAAAAATAATTGTCTTTATGGAGAAAAAAAAAAAAAAGTACCTTATTCAGTATAGGTCTGTTTTGCTTGGCACAGGTTCACATAGGAAGTCAATCATTCACTCTCTTCTCTCTTTCGTTGTCATGGAATGGGAAACTGAACTGTTTTGGAAACAAGTGTTAACAAGATAGAAAAGAACTTGCGTTCAGAATGATCAAGATAACGAAGGTAAAGCCAAAATTATAATTTTTTTCCAAAGAATCGTTCCAAGTTTGCAAGTCACTCGAACGGAGATAAGGAGAGGGGTGAAAAGTAGGACAACTGAAACAAGAGAGAGAGAGAGAGAGAGAGAGAGAGAGAGAGAGAGAATGACTTTCTCGTCCACAAAGTCATCATGAGAAAATTCCCCGCAATACCGTTTATATAATTTACTATATTTGTGAAAATAAGACTGATTTGGTTTTTACTTGTAGATGATCGATGTTAATCCTATTACTCTGTAGTCTTAATCGCATCGCCCTTATTCGATTTGACGACAAAGCAGTTACACAGACTTGACGATAAAGTCATCAGGATTAGAAGTCAGCAGAACTGGTACATTTTATAAATATTGTTTTTAAAATGCATTTTTGCTCATGCCTTCGATTTCGTTGCTCTTCTTTCTCACTCTATTTGATGCAAGTTTAGACCCACCAACTTTAAAACAGAACGAATTTTTGCCTAAATTTGGTGTTCGAGAACTAACCAAGTTCCAACTTGGTCTAAGTAATTTAACTGTCAGTGGTTTTCCATTGTTCAAATAGAATTATTTCTATCCACACGTTTGCAGCTCTCTCTCTCTCTCAGTCAGTATGCAAGTAACTGGTAAAGTTTTCCTTGGCTACAATAAATAATAAACATAAATAATACACACACACACACACACACACACACACACACATATATCTATATATATATATATATATATATATATATATATATATATATATATATATATATATATATATACTGGTTACAGATAACCTTTGCCTCAAGGGTATGCTATTAGACGCAACCGATTAACGGCAAGTCGCTGCTCACACATGCATCCAGTACACAGATACAAAAGTAAATATTGAATTTCATAACACACATACAAACGTTTACACATGCATACGAACAGAACACACACATTCATATGAACATATACTACACCTTACACTTCAGGTGGCATATATAAATGTTATTAATGTAACGAGACGTTAAACGAGAGAATTTTACTCTTTCATGTAACTGCCAGTCGCAATAACATCCACATTCATCACATAAAACAGTGATTCATAACGACGTATATACGTGCACTGGGCCACTGGCGTGGGACGAGACCTTCCGATGTCAGGAGGCCTGAGGTTGACAGAAAGACAGAACTTGGCAATGACTCCGAGGGTAAATAAAGAGTTCCTCAAGGGTGCTGCCAGTTGTCTGTGTGCTTGTTACGCATTTTACTGCCAGTCACTAATATTCAGATGTATAAGTATAATTATTGTCTGTCCTGTAAGACTTGCCAAAAAAGATTAATGTAACTCACAGTTGATACAAGTTAAAATCCCCATTAATTCTCTTAACTGCCAGTTGGATTAACGTACATATAAATCTATTTGCAATGCATACTCTCGTATGGACATTTATGCCCATGCGTTCATGCATGAAAAGAATCTGATTATGCAAACTCACAAACATAACACACACACAAAAACACACACACACACACACACACACATATATATATATAAGAGATATATACTATATATATAGTGAGTAAATATGAGGTAGAGTTATGACATTTGAGATATACATTAGATATATATTAACAATATATATGTGTGTGTGTGTTGTGTGTTGTGTGTGTGTGTGCTTGTGGTGTGGTGTGTGTGGTTTATACCCACCATTACCGTGATTCATATACATACATCGTGCCATACAAAATGTCCTTTAATATCTAATTCACTCTACCTCGGAACTAATATATTTTCATATATGCTGAACCGAGGGGAAATTTCTTCATTCGGTTAAGCATATATGAAAATATATAATTCCGAGGTAGAGTGAATTAGATATTAAAGGACATTTGTAGCTCGATGTATATATATGTATATATATATATGTATATATTATATATATATATATATATATGTATAACAGAATCACGAAAGTTATATATATATATATATATATAATATATATATATATATATATATATATATAAAATATATATATACTCATAATATATATCATATATATATATATATATATAAATATATTATATACATATAATATATATATATATATATATATATATATAATTACAAATTTTCTATTACATCACCCCACTCGAACGTAAGCGATCATCCAGTCTTGTTTTGACGCTGACGTGTCTAAGATAAATTTTAGATGGCGTCTCACGCCATAGTACTACCTATAACATGTGGTTAGCAACAGTCGGAATTACAGTTATGTGCGTTGAAGCCCTTCCCATGAGATCTTATTGATCGGAGGAGTGGAGGGTTCTTGAGTTCCTACATATTCAAAACCTCGACTTTATGAAGTGTCTGAGAAACAGATAATTGAGTCATTTCGAATATTCATTTATAAAAAAAAAAAAAAAAAAAAAAAAAAAAAAAAAATGGAAACAACAATTCAAGGAAATTCACGTCGTCTTATTCTGATTTCAAAGGAATCTTCTTGCTTTAGAAAGGTAAAGTGAGACTAAATCTTAAACGTAAAAAATTTACAATTCGTAATTTAGCTACGCCCATGTTCCCTCGCCATTAGCTTAGTGTTCTCATAAACGTAATGGTTTGATTTATCTCGACATCATACAATCAACTGTTTACCCAAATCTGTAAACACCAATTAATGACGTTGAAACAGCGGTTATAAAAATTAAACAATGCTAAGCAATGAACGTTTCCGCTTTCTTATTTTCAACAACAAAGCCATGCGCTGAAATCTGATGGCGCATATGATACAAAGCACTCTAACAGTAACAGAAAACAATCTGTTAGCAAAAGAGGCCAGTCAAATAAAAATACACTCTAGAAAGTCTTTGTTGACATTGTTGTTCAGCAAGTGCCTGCAACTGATTTCGGTGTGAAAACTAGGAAAATCCCCTTTTCCAGTCACTATAGCACTACGCTTCATAAACAAATAAGCTGCGAAACCTACAACCCCTAAACAAATAAACTGGAAAACCTATAACCCCTAAAAATTATGGAAGAAAGAAATTTCTAAATCTGCATAATCAATAAATTCTTATATAGTGACATCTGGCATCTTTTCGTCCTCATCAGATTGGGGAGGGGCTAAGGTAGAGATCCACACGGGAAGCGATAGAGTTGATAGCAGTTCAATTTTAGGTTATTACTGGATTATGGATGTACATTTCTTGTGTTCAGAAAATTATGTATCTAGAATTGAAGCTTCAAGGAGTCGCATTTACGGTCTAAATTATATTTTGTGGCAGTAAAAACGAAATAAATTTAATGGATTTGCCTTTAAACGGGAGTCCATGTTCCATTATTTAGAGACTACATGATAACACATACCCGTCCCCCGCTCTCTCTCTTTCTCTCTTCCAACTTCCGTGGTCACGTGTAATCCCACGCTGCGCCTTAGCTCGAACCACGTCGCCTCTCACGTGGCGACCGACTAGTTCTCATTCCCATAACTGATTCCTCTCCTCCTACACCCGGGACCCCCACCGAATAAAGCCTGAAGAACCCAGCAGTCCCAACGTCCGACTTCCGCAGGGCCGCAGAAAATATCTCATTAAAATATCAACACCAACAACATCATTGTAGTCAATACAAAAGATACGTTCACCGATGCTCCAATAAAAGATTTCCGATCAGGCTTATTTTTTGTCTGGCAAAGTAACCCACTGTAATACCCACAATTGCCCTCTTTACTCCCTAATTTCTGGATACGTTGTCATACTCTCGCATTTGGTTCTAAGCACTAATGCTCTGATATGACCAGCGTATCTACTCAAACGGTGAGAATTCGAGAATTTAAGAGGGTACTGTGGTTATTACAATTACACACACAGACAGACAACACATGTATATACGTTATATATATGTTATATGTATATATAAATATATATATATATATATATATATATATATATATATACGTGTGCGTGTGGATATGAAACTTTATCATATAAAATCTTAAGCCACAAATAACACAACTAACAGCAACCTTACTTTACCTCGAGATATCAAGTAGAAAAAGAGGGTATTATAACTTGCGTCACTGCGTGTGAACAAATCTGAATAAGAAGACGCCACGATATATGAATGATGCAATATGCACTAATAAGTGAAACGGTTATTGCAACCGGAACTCGTGGTAACCAAAATGTTTTATTGAAGGGTTCTCACTGATAACGTATTTTCTTCTTTTTCACAGAACCAAGCAAAAGGTATTACCGAAACAATTTAGTCTCCACCGCAGGAATCTTCGTGAAATATTCAATTTTCAGCTAACACATACTAAATGAGCATTGTGTAATACTATTCAAATACGAGCAATCTGTCAAAAGTCCTTTTTGATACACTAGCTTGTGTAAACCAGACTGAATGAATTTCATCAAATCCTCAATTTTTAGATAAGAATTCATAATAGTCATATTTTAACCTCAAAGGAAAAGAGACTTTTCTTTCATTTTCTTATGAAAACATGAATAAATCATTTACCGATATTGTTAAAATTCTCTCAAGGCGTTCCTCCTCGTTGATAGGTGTCATATCGATACAAGTCATAAGTGTAGACTGCTGAACTGAATGCGTCTGCGCGGTCGAGCAAGGCCTACATTGGTAATTGCTTTTGCATGAATTTCCTTCCTTCGTCATCTCGTTTTTTTTTTTTTTCCATTGAGTTACATCACCCGGCAGCGTCCGCTCTTAATATTTCTTACAGTAATATTTTTCGTTCGTAAGTTTTAAGTTTTTTATTCTTCGGTAAATCGTGCTGGGGGACAGCAATGTTTCACTGTGTGACTGAAAGAACGGGATGCACAAACTCCCCCCCCACCCCCCCGCCCCCAACCCCACATACCTCTGTGTAAATATATATATATATATATAATATATATATATATTAGATATATATATATAGTATATCATGAAACGTCAGTATGTTATCGACCCTCCTCTCCAGATTAATCAAAAAGTATAAAAAGGTAAAATTTACTTAAGAGTTCATATATTCTTCATTGCTTCTTTTACTTTCCGGAAAACAGAAGTCTATCCTGAAAGCCCGCACTGATTTGCAGTCAGTATCCAAGGCGGGGAGAGAGAGAGACAGAGAGAGAGAGAGGAACAATTTCCTGTGCGTGTCGATTCATAGCAAAGTGAACAGCAGTTCCACCACGTGCCGAGTCTTGGAGTTAGTGCGGGAGCTCACAGAGATTTGTGTTACATCTCGAGTACAAAAGGTTTGATGGCTAAAGTCATCAGCTAGTGCGATGGGGGACCTCCGAGTAGTCATTCTTAAATTATGCCGTTACTGCGTTGAGTAGGGGGCGCTGCTTGAACTGGCCCCCAAAACAGGTTTAAATTACATTTTGGAGTACATCAATCAAACCTATGATAAGTTTCGTTTTGGCACTGTGATTACAGATTTGCATTTTTAAATGGCGCAATTGGTGCAAAACGCATTTCAGAAGGGTCCAAAGGGGGCGCTACTGCCACATTTAAATCACAATTTGAGTACATCAATGAAACTTTGTGGAAATATAACCTTAGACTTCCTGATGAAGGATCAGTCATTCTCAAGTGTCGAATTTGGTGCAAAACCCATTCAAGGCCGGCCTGAAGAGGGTGTTATTATTAGCACATTGAAAAGGCCTATATTAATTTTCTGTAGGCTTACATATTCATTTATGTCATCTCCTCCATATGTGCCACACCATTCTATTGTGAGCTCTTCTGTTTATCTTATCGCTACTGTTGTTTCACTGAATACATAAGCCATACAATTTTTGGATGACAGTACTAATTGTGCCTTTTCTTTTCAGGTGCTCGTGATTATGCAAGTTAGAGTTACATAATACTAGTATAGTGGCAACTTTGATTTGTATGGAAGTTAGCCAGTTAAGAAAGGTCTAAACTGATAAGTTTATATTATTGCCTTTGGCAGAAATTTGGTAATATTTTGTAAATAAGTTTAAATTTTGATAACCTACTATTATATAACAGATCTTTTGTGAATTTATGGGGTTATTTCAAAACTTACGGGTTGGAGACCTTTTTTCGAGTGTCTCTAAACTGAGAGCAGAGTGTGTTCTACACGTTGCTGGATTATTACGTGAAATGAAATTAAAATGTCTTTCTTGGGCTGTTTATTTTCACATGAAAATTAGTTATTGACGTAGCTATATAGAACGTGTTCTAGCTTAGAAGAAAGAATGTTTTATTTCAGATATTATGGAGTCATCTGATCCTGCCAACAACGCTGTTCCTGGCTCCAGGTGTGACAGGCGTTGCATTGCCCATGGTGGGAAGCCCTCGGAGAAGAAACAACGGTGTGATGTGTTACCCTTCCATGGAAAGAACTGGAGTACTGTGCAAGCAGCAGCTGAATAAAGGCGTGGAAACCCCCAATTTCAGAAGTCAGTTTATGATGACTTGGTTGTTAGCTTGCCCGAGAGCCCAATTGAAAATGATGGTTATCACGTATCCTGCTACCAGAAATTCACAGCCATTACATCCACAACATCGGCACCTGGAGATAGACCACCTGACGCTAGTGACAGGAATTTGGTGCATTTCAAGATCGTGTGAAACATTAGAAGCAGGGCAGAGGATTCTAGAGGCTGCTGAACTACTTCAAGATACAGCTGTCCTTTTGCGCATTCTTGCTCGCAGCCAATAGAACTTCTAGTGCTGAACAGGAAAAAGGATGACATTCCACAGAAAGAAACAACAGTTGCTGCTAGTAATATCCATGAGTATGTCGAGAAATTTGTAATTGCTGACAAACGTGCAGAACTGTTGACATTTGTGTATGACTGTTATTTGGACGTTTGTTCATCTGCTGATGAGTCTCCTATGCATAGGCACAGTTTGTTGCGAAACCTAAAAAATAAGTTTGGGTCCAAAATCAAGGTCCAGAGTCTGGTAGGTAAGAAATGAGGCAGTATTCTTCACAAAATTGTAATTGCTGACGATTATGATTACACAGAGTCAGAGGAACGACTCCTCAACCAAGCAGCTGTGATATTGCAAAAGCAGCTGTTAAATGCTACAAAAAAGATGTACCAGGTAATCCAGCACTGAATGATATCAGAGACGGGGACACAATTATACCCTAGCCCATGATGAACTTCTTCAAAGTTTTGTACACAGGCAACACATCTGACCAATGTGGAAAACAAATTAAACGTCGTATTGATTCCATAAGTCAGGATGCATTGTTCTTGTTGTCTAAAGAGGCCGCGCAAAACCAGCAAAACATGTAACTCTAGGTATGGCTATAAGATCTATCACAGGTAGCAAGAAGCTTGTTGAAGTTCTGAATATGTTTGGGCATTGTCTCACCTATTCATGCTTAGAGGGACTCGAAACATCAACTGCTGAAGCCATCCAAGAGAGAAAAGAAGCTTGTCCTGAGGACACTTTGGCAGGGCTCCAATGGGACTCGCATTTGACCGCTTCGATGAGATGACAGGCGTTGTCTGGGAGCAATACACAGCATGATACAATGGGAATTCTGTATCAAAATTTGCCAGGAGATCATACTAACAGTCAACAGATTAATGAAACACCAACACCAGTTAGAAAAGCAACACCGAGAGCAAAGCAAGCTGCCAAGAAGGTCTCTCACTGTCGCAGACACATATCTTGCCCCCAATTTTGGTGTCCCCAAAATAGCGACCTTTACCTAGAAGAACATTACTTTTTACCCTACCAGATGCTGCAATAACTGTAGGAAATCTGGACCTCGCGTGGATGATGAGTCACGCATTTGAGACTGATGTTTTTCCCATTTGGGTTGGCTTCAATGCCATTTTCTAGAAGGATCAGCTACCAAAACAGGAAGTAAGATACATGCCAAACCTTAACAAGCCCATCACCAGCTTTTCATTAGTGTGACAAACCCTTCGAACAACCCAGAAGTGTGCTGAAGAATGCAACCAAGAGTATGGACTGGTTACATATGACCTTGCAGCAGCAGCAAGACCAGCCATGCAAATCCAGACTACAGAATCTCCAACATTTGACAATGTTTTCATCATGATGGGTGCTTTCCATATAGAGATGCCATTTTTCAAGGCAAGGCTATTGGAAAACTCATAGCAGAATCAGGAGGACCAGACATGCTTTTAGAGACTAGTGTCCTTGCGCCAGGATCTTTGATTGGGTTCCTCACAGGGAAACACTTCAACTGATGCAATAGTCTCCATCCTCTACTTGGCCTTGCCTTCGAAAGCCTTCATTTCAAGGCCTTTCTAGAGACATTTGATTACAGAGAAGAGCTTCATACCCTGATATCTACTGTGAAAGCAAATACCAATACAGAAGAACATGGGCTTGAGCTAGTGATCAGTACAGATCTTTTTGAGAAGTGTTCGAAAGAGTGTTCTGAATTCACCAAGGCAACCGTATCAGGAGCTCATGGATACACTGCAAAGTTCTGGATGATGTATGCGGAGTACATTAACATATTTCACCAACTTGAAAGAGCTATCCGGACAAATAACATTGAGCTCTTTGTCTTCACACTGACACCGATCATTGACGTGTTCTTTGCCACAGGCCACATCAACTATTCCCGCTGGGTAACAAAATACCAATTGGACTTATTAGATATTGATGAGACTCACCCAAGCCTTAGAGAGATACTTAATCACGGTGTATTCACAGTGCAAAGGACAGAACATGATTTCAGCAGAATTCCTGTGGATTTGACACTGGAACAAAGTATCAATGCCGACGCTGCATCTCGACTGACAGGAGTCACCTCTTTCACTAATGACTACTCGCTTGCCTCAGATAGATGGTAACAAAGGCTACCTGAGCATCGTTTATTAGTCAGCTGCAAGAGATGACAGGATTAATTAGCAAAGATGTCACTACAAAACTTAGGCCAAGATGAATTCAACGTGACAATGAGGATCTTCGGAAAATTATCAAACAAATCTTAGATACGAAGAATCCACATGAAACCCAAGAAGCTTCAGAGGTATTGTACGATACTTGCAAAGGAAAAGGTACCAATGATGAAACCCGTGAAAACCTCCTCAATGTACCAACCAAAGGAAAAGTCAGTCAAGGAATTTATCCAGGCTTGCGTGAGTGATCCAAACAAGTTTGAAAGTCCAATAGAAAAAGGAACAGCTCAAAAGCAATCGTCAGACAAAGAACACGAAAGCTGCAGCCCTTAAAGGATCACGTGATCTGATTGGATGACTCCTTGTGCTGTCCACCAAGGAGAGACTTACTTGACATGCAGCATATTCTCCAGTACCCATTGATCCCAATATCTCTGTCCTTGGCCAGCCCTGAAAAAGTTATGGCAAAGACCGATAAGAGTGTACTCTTTAATATATTGGAGCGTAAAGTGAAAGGTCTTGAAGAGCAGCCAAAGGAAGTCATTGCTTACATCATAGATGGACAGTTCCTCTTACATACCTTGCCACCAGATTTGCTCCCCACATACTGAGGGTTAGCCAGAAGTATTCTTACCCAGAGTTTACCGTCAGCCAAACACATACACATAGCCATTGATGACCATTCACAGCCTTCAATAAAGGACACTGAAAGACACAGGCAGGGATCTGACGACAGAACCTTCATCATCACAGGGTCAGAGCAGAGATGAGTGCCAAGAAATTTAAACGATGCAATAAAGTCCAAGTCCTTCAAGAAGCAGCTATCTCAGTTTCTTGCCAATGAATGGCAAGACTTCGTATGCTAACATTTTTGGGGATTGTGAAGTCTTCCTAGATGTCCGAGGGGAATTTTATAAGTTCCATATGACAGAGAGTATGATACGGCAAAACACAGTGAATGGATTAAGGAACAACCATGAAGAGGCAGACACAAAGATTTGTCTGCATTCCTTATCAGCTGATCGTGAGAATGGACACATAGTGGTTAAGGCATCCAACACAGATATTGCAGTGATATTATTGGACCACTGCAATAGATTCGTCAACATTGTGGATGGATATTGGAACAGTTTCAAAGAACAATCGTCGTTACGTCAGCATGACTGCAATATGGAAGGAACTAGGACTAGATCTTTGTCAGAAAATGGAAGTTCAGGCCTCTCCAAACTCTAGAAAAGCAACCTGACTACCAGAAGACTTTCAAAGTAATGGCAATGAGTTCTACAGTTTCTAACACGACGAAAGAAGCTCTTCAGAGGATCACAGTCACAATGTAAGGAGCTGAGGATAGAACAAACACTAGGCTGAATGAATGGAGGTATAAGAAGTTCATGAAGACATTAGACCAAAGGGAAATGGAAAGCACCTACTAGCCAATTTGAAGGGCATAGATGCAAGTGGACTACCACCTTGCGAGGACGAGCTCAATCTCATATTAAACGTGCCTCCTTTGTTGCTGACATGTGGACAAAAGCAGATCAAACTCATATAGAGAAGCATCCCTCTGAAGAAAATGGCTGGCAGTTGGCTGATGGCCATTACAAACCGGTTTGGTTTGAAGGGGAGCAACTCCCTGAATCCCTTATCCCAGAGACAGTGCGACTTGGAAGCATTGGACAATGATGAGGAGGATGACATGGACGTCGCATCTCTTGCATCTTCAGATGAAGATGGGTGTTGTGATGAGGATGACTAGAATCTTGTTACAGAAAGACAGGCTGAGATTATACCAGTAAATACTAGTTGAGCTCGTGATTATAAGCATATTCACATATTTTTCCTAACAGAGAGAGAGAGAGAGATGTGTGTGTGATTCACTAGCAGTTTCGATGTTTCATCTTATAAAATTTAGCAATAGATTTATAGTAAATGTGATACATGTAGGTGTATACTAATTAATATGAGTGTGTCTATCAAAAGGTAAGTTTTGGTTTCCAAGAGCATAATCACTTAGAAATAAACATGTTAGTGCCCAGTCATCCCCTGTACCAGCATATTATTAGATAGCATTGTTTTACCACAATATCTACTACTACTACTACTATTACTGCTACTACCGCATTAGGTGTGAAACATTAGACTTCAAAAACTAATAATTCATGAGTTAGATACTTTAGATATTCTATTAAAATATTCGGGTAAATACCATAAATAAATATCGAATTGTAAACAGTATTGGCACGCATTATATTTCACTCTTCACCAATGCACCTTTTCTTGTGTGAATAAATACTTAAATATATAAATTCGTAGTTCCTTTGTTCTTCTATATCAGATAAAAAACTATTTGCACAAAGTTTTATTCATGGTATATAAAGAGGTCATGAAGCTAGAAAATTTATTTCAATCTGCCATGTGCTAATTTGGCACTCTCTTTAGGCTTTTCTTTAATGGGTTTTGCACCAAATTCGACACTTAAGAACTGCTGATCCTTTATCAGGAAAGTCTAAACGATATATCTACAAAGTTTCATTAAAGTACATAAGACATGTTTTAAATGTGCTTAAAAATAGCGACCTCTCTAGTTCGCTCTTAATGGGTTTTGCACCAAATTCGACACTGGGAATTACTGATCCTTCATCAGGAAGCTTTAAGGTATATTTCCACAAAGTTTCATTGATGTACTCAAATTGTGATTTAAATGTGGCAGTAGCGCCCCTTTTGGACCCTTCTGAAATGCGTTTTGCACCGATTGCGCCATTTAAATATGGCACATCTGTAATCACAGGGCCAAAACGAATATTTTATCACAGGTTTGATTGATGTACTCCAAAATGTAATTTAAACCTGTTTTTGTGTCATAATTTTCAATGGTCAAATAAAAGCCATTATATGCCCCCATTTCTTTGACCAGAAATGGTAAAAATTCTTCATATATGTATATTACTAAAACAACCTCCTCCTAATTTGTTAACAAAATAAAATTACTATTAATTTTTTATCAATTTACTTTCCTTACATGTTATATATGTATGTGTGTATGTATGTGTATATATACACACACTTACATATGTATATATATATATATATATATATATATATATATATGTGTGTGTGTGTGTGTGTGTGTATACTACATATATAATATATATATATATATATATATATATATATATATATATATATATAATTTATACACACACACATATATATATATATATATATATATATATATACATATATAACACATACATACATATGTAAGTGTGTGTGTTGTGCTCATATACTGTATTCTACTCTAAATTGGGATACAATAATTATAAGGTTTCATGACCATAATTATTAGAAATTCAAAAGTTTAAGGATTCTCATGCAAGAATTTTTCATTGTTTTTCAGAGCAGAAACGATGGTTTAAACCTAATACCCAATTTATATACAGTATACCTGAGAGCTGAGCTAACCAGTTGGTACCATTGAAACTGTCGAGAACAAAAAATGACTGAAACATGGAAATTAAGGTAAAGTAAGGATAAGAAAAGAATTATGTTTTTAAACTGACTTTTTCTTAGCTTTTCCTTTTTTTCTTATTCTTTTGCCAATAGAGCCATAACATTTTATAACGCCAAGTATAATACAAAAAGATAATCATTAATTTTAAAAAATATATTTCAGATGTTTGGAGAAAAATGATTTCTTAATCCTTTGGATCGTGAGATGAAATCTTCATCATTTGTCCTATCAACCTCCTGATGTATATGTAAAAAAACATGGAGGTGATCAGGGAAGAGTAACGATACTCGAAAGCAGCAAAGTTCTCGGAGCAAATAATAGCCTCAACCCTGATTAGCTTTCTACTGTTCGATATCACAGTAAAGATTGCTATTGTCCTTTCATCCTCAAGGGAAAAAGGAAAAGAGAACCACAGGCAACAGTTGTAGAGAACATTCCCGGAGAAGAAATTCTAGCTGGCCCTTCAATAACCAGAAGCAGCAAGAGAAGAAAAACTACACCTTCCCATTAAGAAAAAAGAAAAACTCTGTGTTGTGTGCGGTTCACGAACACTGTTCAAAAGCAAGCATGACTGGTCATGTGATTTGTTTAGAATTTGTACCGTTGGACGAGCAAGAAAATGAATCAATGCAACAGCACTCTCTCAGGATGTAGAGTTTGGCCGGATTTCAGTACACCAGGATGAAAGTTCAATGTTTGCAGCAGATATCTTGGCTCATAAAGACTATATCAAGAAATATATCAAGAGGTCTGATGACCATATCGAGAAAATTTTATACAACCTTGAACTAGAGGCAAATGTTGCTAATAATACTGACGACATTGTACAAGCTTTTGATCAAGTCGTGAACCAGCTTGACACTGAACACAAAGGATACACCTTAAGTACTATACGAGACAAGATTAACTCGATCCTTGGTGATGAAGCAGTTCATGTTACAAATCGCCCAGTTAAGTCAATGCCCATTGAGAGATACAAAGAATGTATATAATTCACATGTCCTGAAACAAAAAGAAGCTCTCAGATGTTCTTTGGGACCCCTTGGTAACAGTATCACAGTCAAATGCCTCTCTGATTGATTTCAAGGCTTACTGTTGTCAAGATGCAATAAAGAAGCTGCATATTGAAACATATAATGACTTTGCCAAACACCTGTTTGGCAGTTTTATATAACTGAGATCCAACTCAGATGAAATTCTTATCATATTTGACAACTACTTCAATGGGAGCATTAAGGAAAGAGAGCGAAAACACCGAAGTAAAAAAAAAATCTGAAGTTAAGTTTCAAGCAGTACCTGTAGTTATATCGAATGGTGATCAACTGCTGCCAGCTACAATGGAATCATTCTGGCTCTTATCAATGAATACAGTACAACTACAAAGTTTCATGAAAGACTGGATAAAAGCAAACTATTCAGACTGTAAACCAATATATCTGGCTGGAACAGATACTCTCGACAGTGTTCTAGTACAATCCAATGTTTGTATCACTGTACCAGAGTTAAAATGTGAACGTGAGGAGGCAGATGACAGAATTCTTTTTCGTTTACATCATCTAGTGACCAAAGGACGTGATTTAAACTTAAACACTGTTGTTGTTGCCACTGAAGATACAGATGTTGTAGTTTCCTTATTGTACCACTATGGAGAAACATGGAACAATTTGGGCATCAAACATTTGTGATTAAACAACAGGTGTGAGACTAAAAGAAATCCATCCTATCCAAAGTCTTGTTCATGATATTGGAGATATGTAAAACATATGCCTGCAACACATGCTCTCACTGGAGCAGATGCGACATCAATAGTTGGCACCAAGGATTCTCTAATGAAAAGAACGGGAACTTTCAAACTACTTGAAGGTTTTAAATTGTCAGAGTTATCAGAAGGGATGTTTCAGAAGGTACAAAATTTTTAGTTTACTTTTTACAGGCACAAAAATTGACTACCACATCTTTAATGAGCTTAGATTTAAACTATATAACACTTACAGCAAGAATTTAAATCTACAAAATATGCCTTGCACAACTGTGGCATTACGAGAACATATAAAGCGGTCATTCCTTCAAGCTAATATGTGGATGACTGCCACAATGGCAACAAGACCAATACTTGATAATATAGAATGTTGGATGGACTCGAAGTGATACTGGAGAACTTAGTGCCACATTACTTCCAGCAGTAATGCTTACACGGCCAGCAAACTTACCAGATCCGTGTACTTGTGGAAAGTGTGCATTTGAAAATAGATGCATTTGTAGAATAAATGAAATAAAGTGTTGCAGGTTTTGTGGGTACAATAAGGAGATATGTAAAAATCTATATTAACATTAACCTCAACACTACCTTTTCAAAATAACTGGAAAGAACTATATATGAATGCAATATCAATGAACATCATAGACTATTTCTTTATTAGAATTTTGCTAATATCGCATCCATGGCCACCGCCCTTCTAGTCGATCGCTTGATCCGTTTGCTGGATAATGATTTGATTGTACGAAATTCAAGCCAAACACCGGGGCACTCTTCGGTCATTTTGCGATTAAAACAACGAAAAGAGTGAGTTGAAGTGCCTGGACAGCACGACAAATATTGCCGGAAAATACTAGGTGAAGTACATGGATCTCAAGGGAGATCTGGGAGGAAAACCCACGGCTGCACTACGAAGCCTGCAATAGTTAGAAATGTTGGACAAGGTAGAAGAAAGGACTTGGGAATGAAAGAAGAGTAAAAGGGTAAGAAGTACCAATAGCTATGCGCTGAAAGGACGTTGCAAGCACCCTTACAGTAATGGCTGCAGTTCACCAAGCGAGGTACTACAACGACGGAACTACCCCTATTGCAGGACTTGCTTGGTGTTGCCTGATCGCTTTCGATGGAAGAGATTTCTGAAACTCGTCGGGATTTCATTTTCATCTCACAACTTTACTCCTGAGTCTTCAGAGGATATTGAGATAATACTTGAACGTGCGTATTGAGTTGAATATCAAATTGAGGCCATAGGCCAAGCACTGGGACCTATGAGGTCATTCAGCGCCGAAATGAAAATTGACAGTAAAAGGTTTGAAAGGTGTAAAAGGAGGAAAACCTCGACGCAGTTGAACTATGAATCAAGTGTTAGGAGAGGATGGAAAGTAAGATGAAGAAAGAGCATATGAAAGGAGGTGCAGTAAAAGGAACGAAAGTTGTTGCAGCTAGGGGCAGAAGGCTCGCTGCAAAGAACCTTAAGTAATGCCTACAGCTCACCGCATGAAGTCTGCTGACGGAACTAACCCCCTACGGGAACGTGTGCGTATTGATAAATAAAGACATTGAGAGCGGAAGTTGATGGTACAGAGGATGGTGAAGGAACCATTCGAACCTCTTTCGTAACCATAGCAATGTTCGCACTGATCTGCTGGTTGATGATCTGCAAATTTCCCTTTAAGCGCTCCTGTTCTGAGCTCTATGGTCTGTGAGTCAACCAGGTTTTGATTTTGATGTGATTGACCCAATTCCTATCATCTCTGCCCCAGTTTCCTACTGGAGCAAACAAGTGTGATGAGGGCTTCTGTGAGCAATCCTCGGATGGCAAGGTCCGGTGCCAGGCTTTGGAAATCTATCCTGCTTCTGTTTTCCTGAAGTGGCAGAAAGGTTCACCTTCTCCGCCGCGGTTAGGCCCCGTCTTGCTTTCTTCCTCGTGTCTTTTATCCACGTATTGGTGGTCTTCTGACCTCGCCTAGAAAAGGCCACAAAGCTGCCCGTCTCACCGGCCTTTACTTCTAGAAAATGGTTGCCCTTGGAGCGTCATAGAAGTCCTCCTCAAAGTGTATGTATAGATAGATGCACTAAATGAGCCACCTTATTTGCCATCACCCGCCCAGATAAAAGGACGGACGGATGACGTTGGACGAGGAAGCTGAGTGAGATTATGAAGCAGAACATCAAAAGGTGGTGGAGTTACTAAGCTCATTTCGTTCCACTTTATATCTGTCCTTGATAGATTTACGGGGATTGGGATTCAGCTCCCCTGCCTCTGTTGGGAAGACATAAACCGCCTGTGTAATACACACACTCACACATACACACACACACACACACACATATATATATATATATATATATATATATATATATATATATATATATATATATATATATATATGGAGTGGGTGAAATAAATATGGCGGTGGTCACTGGCGCATTCATACTCTAAATGCCATATCGTGGATGAATTTTCTATGCAAAACACTTCTCACAATTCCCTACTTTGCACACCTACACCTCACGCGAATCAGCATTACGTTGAATCGCCGCTACAGCTATGGAGTCATTTTGCTCTTGATCTCTCGGATGCAACTTCCCGAGATGTATACTAGTATTGCACCAGCAGCGGTTTTGTTGCCATGACCCAGGTTAGGTTAGTTCCAAGAAGCATGCTGCATGCCGGGAGTATTATGGTTTAAAACTAGCGTTCTTTGGAAACTTGAATTTCAAGTCAACTGCCCTTGTGTGCTTGTTCCATGTGAATAGGTTTCATCTACTGATATAATAATGATAATAATAATGTGTTATATTTACTCTCAGACAGTTATGTAAGTAAACTGATCCTATTCTTACATATTAACAATATTTGATCCATCTTACAGGTTTCCCTTCACCCTTCATAACCAGACTCCTGATCACATCTATTCTTTCTCCATATGCAAACACTTTCAGACTCCTTCACTAGTTTCTGCAGTTCCTCTTTTCTATCCCCAACTAATGCTGTACCTGCAAATATCCCATGTTCCATATACACACGACTCATCCTTATCCCTTAACTTTGTACAAACCACTTACTAGCCTTTCTTTAACTTCTTGTATCATCCCTTTATTCAAGAATGAAGAATACACTGTTATCCTGTGCACACACACACACACACACACACACAGACACATACACACACACACACACACACACTATATATATATATATATATATATATATATATATATATATATATATATATATATATATATTGTTCTTGTATTCTCTCTTCGAGTAAGTTTTTCAGTTTAACTGATACAGAAAGTGTCACATGGAATTAGATACACAAAATCCTTTAGTATTGTCAAAAGCGTTATTTATGAGTGCCCTTGTCATTGGTATAGTTGTTCTCGATACCACAATAAATAGAATGGAGGCCAGATTTATTGAAAAGAAAAGTTTGAGAGGAATATATATATATATATATATATATATATATATATATATATATATATATATATATAAGGTTTTTTGCCACGAAGGAAAATTGAAAAGCGAGATAGCCAAGAACTTTCGGTCTAGCACAACCCTTTACTAAGGCATAACTGATCATACAGAGAAAAAACATAATAAAAGTAGGCTTAATATCCAAACTGACATTACAAGATTAGCAATAAGGTCGATTTCACTCTACAGAAACGAGGAAACGAAACCTGAGAGGCAAGATTAGTGATTTTTAGGCAGGCCACTCCTTGGGGGAGCAAAACACCGTGGTCAACAGATGATTTATCCAGAAAACAATACATTTTGAAAAAAAAAATCAATTTAACATATGTACATTTTTTCTATTCTGCCACCATCATAATATTAAAATTTAAATTTTTTTCTTCTATGTTCCTACGTCCTTTGCATATCACGAGTCCACAATATCTTGACCAAGAAATAGAAGACATAAAAAAGATAGGAAACGATTCTGCTACCCACCTCATATAATTGATTTATGTTATCAAAAAGCTCACAAAAAGTTTTATAGTGTTGCTAGTAATGAAAAAGAATCCCTAAAAAAATGTACTTAGCTTGCCTTACTTTCGTGGATTTGAAACAATAAGATCAATATTTAAATCGTTTAATGTTAATATAGTGTCCTCTTATAAGAATACCATTAAAGATGTTAATTAAGAATAGTCCCGTAACAAATAACATCATTTACAAAATTCCTTGTAAGGATTGCCCATCTTTTTACATTGGTCAGTCAAGTAAAAATTTATGTGTACGTATTAAGCAGCATATGTATTCAGTTAGAACAGCCCAGACTTCAAATGCACTGTTTATCCATCTGAGTGAAAAATCTCATTGTATTAATTGGGGCGATGCCTCTGTAAGTTGCTAGATCTAATGATTATGTTTCAAGAAATTTACTGAATCGCAATTATACAAATCACTAATAAAACAACCTAAATCTTAGTCTGGGATTGTACCATTTGGACCCATATATTTGTAAAATGTTTATGAAGGACCTTAAAATAAATGAACTACTAATTAATTAATCCCACATGTATAGTTATTATTTCTCTCTCTCTCTCTCTCCCCCTTTCTCTCTTATTCGACATATTTATATCCTTTTTTCGTCTTTTCAATCATTTTTTTGAGAACATTTTTGTAAATTTCATGGTAATAAGTTGTATATGCCTCCTTGTTTTTTCAAAATGTATTGTTTTCTGGATGAATCATCTGTTGACCACATGTTTTGCTCTTCCAAGGAGTGGCTGCCTAAAAATCGCTAATCTTGCCCTCAGGCGTTTCCTCGTTTCTGTAGAGTGAAATCGACCTTATTGCTAATCTTGTAATGTCAGTTTGGATATTAAGCCTACTTTTGCTATGTTTTTCCTCTGTATGATCAGTTATGCCTTAGTAAAGGGTCGTGCTAGACCGAAAGTTCTTGGCTATCTCACTTTTCAATTTCCATTTGTGGCAAAAACCTTTATTCATACATAGCATCACGTTTTATATACTTCGGGATCAAGTTATTCATCATATATATATATATATATATATATATATACATCAGCCTAAGAATGTATAAACCTGATCCATTTATTCCCCAGAAAGTGCATCAAATGCTCACGTATCAAGAGTGTACTGAAACTGGTATATAGGATCTAGGCCAAAAGGGCAAGCTCTGGGACCTATGAGATAGTTCAGCGCTGAAAATAATGTTGAAACAATTGTCAGGAGAGGGTGGAAAGAAAGGTTAAGAAACAGAATATGGATGGAGGAGGTACAGTAAAAGGAAAGAAAGGGGTTGCAGCTAGGGGTCAAAGGGAAGCTGCAAAGAAATATTTTAAGTAATGCCTATAGTGCACCGCGTGAGGTGCACTGGCAGCACTAAACCCTCTCCTACGGAGTGTGGAAGATAAGCAGTGCGAGGTCAGCCACCGTTGAATTGAAACAAGTGATATTTAAGTCGCCTGTCTTTTGTCACGATAGGTTTGCCCCGCCCTACTCTTTTCACCGCCCGTGTTCCTTGTGCCTTTTGTTTGTCCCGTTAGTTTATATATTGTGAAATTACGCTGGTGTGTACCTACCAGTTCTCTGGATAAAAAACCGGTCAAGTATATACCTTTTGTTTCATTCCACCTTCACCTATGTGGCGTTGTGTTCACACACATTGATAAACAAACACACACATTATCTCTCTCTCTCTCTCTCTCTCTCTATCTCTCTCTCTCTCTATATATATATATATATATATATATATATATTATATATATATATATATATAAAGCAGATACATCCACGCGTATTTCTAAAACTCTGAGCCTTGTGCCAGGTAATACTATGATCTAGAAGAGAGTTTGTCATAAGTTAAAGGAGTTATCTGAACGGAACACACTGGACTGGAGCATTCCCGGAACTCACTTCGATGCTCTTTTCGCTGACACACGAACAAGCAATGATACAGGTAAACAGGCAATGAACAATACATAATCAGTCAACGATCAGTAAAGGGAAAACGGCAAGCGCAGTATGATACATGAGCGAAACATGAGGGGCAAAGATGATGCTTTCTTTTCCTTTACCGCAGTAACATTTGCTCCCTTGCACTGACTTGTTGTAGTGCCCTGCAATGATTTATACTCGCTAGTCATGACGTGTATGTCTCTGCATTGTATTGTAGTGCTCTATAGTCATTTGCGCTTCCTTGTAGTGCTTAGCAGGAACTTGTGGTGGCGACTTGACTTATTTAGTGACTTGTGTAGTCTTATACTGTAAGTAACTTTGATACGTAAGTATTTGGTCACGTAACAAAGCATAATACATGAACAAACTGATACATAAGCAAATTATAATATGCAAGTGAAGCAAAACATCCAAGGAAACCAAAACAACTAATCGAACTACAATATAAAAAAAGACACGAATGATAGTTGTACACGAATACATAAACATTAATGAGACATAAGCGACGAATGATACACAAATAAACCGTGGGATAGAATCGATCCTCATTTCTTGGGTAAAGTAAATTATTATTGATACAATATACTGTTACTTAGTAGACGAACCCTATGCATATGGAACAAGCCCACAGTGGCCATTGACTTGAAATCCAAGCTTCCAATGAATACGGTGTTCACCCAATGGAAGTAACAGAAGGTAGAAGGAATACTGAAAGAGATCTTTTATTTATATATATATATATATATATATATATATATATATATATATATATATAAAATGAAATGGTATATATAAATGGAAGTCAATAATTGAAATATGTACATGGACAATTGTATTAGAGTAGTAATGCATTGCATCTTTGCTTGAACTTCCGAAATTCCATTGACGAGACATCCCAAGGGAGGCTGTTCCCCTGTCCCATTGGGTGATGGATAAAGGACCTCTGGGAACTGCTTAAACAACGATACAATAATCCCTGGAAACATCCACAAAATACGACACATAAGCGCGCCAGTATCATTGGCGTTCCAGCTGTGCCGAACAATAAATGCTCTCCGAAGCGCTTGGGATCTGAACAGATACCGGCAACGTCAAAAGAGCCGAAATAAAAACCATTTATGGATCAGTTGGTCAAAAATCATTGAAACCTGATGCCTATGAGGACTTTCAAAGCGAATTTACCGAAAGATGTCCATTTCAACCAGTTTTTTCAACGTGTTTTTTTTGTACATTTTTCATACGACTAAATAAACATTGCTGATAAAGGGAGGCTGCAGAGAAATTGAGCTGCTACGAGTTTGATTTTCAAAAGTCAATTTAAAATTGAGACATGAATTTACTCATCTTAAAGATCTCGTGGGTAGGTCTGTCAATAAATTCCCTACACATACGCGGATAGCCCATACATCCACACAAACATACCAAGGCTGTGGCATGTTTACACTACGGTCTGTATTATCTAGTCTCATTTCATTGAAGCTTCCGATATCTTATGAAATGTAAAGGCTCTGCTCCGTCATTTTCTTGATGTCTGTCATCTACTTCTATTTAAGATACATGGCAATTTCTATTACCAGCTCGAGTTAAGCTCGAAACTCAACTTCTCTAAAGTTTCACCTCATTCATTATATACGCTGGATGGATGGATTATGGAATTTAGGGCATAGCCCAGGCGCTGGGACCTATAAGATCATTCAGCGCTGAAATGAAAGTATGGCTAGATGGAAAAATGAGAAATGAAATGAAAATGATAAACTGATGACAATCCTGCACTTGAACAGGACTGTACATCAGCAAAGGCCATTTTACTCTCCCCCCCCAGCATTCCGATCATCCAAAGTTATGAAAGATCGTTTTGGCCAGGGGGCCTTATATACGCTGGAAGCACCAATAGAAGAAACAAGTCAAACATTTCAAAGCCGTTCAGGAGGTATTGTCGTCGTTTGCACTCCAGGATGGAAAGAATTTCAGATATACCAACTAGTTCGGTATGATGATGGGGGGGGGGGGGGGGGGGGGGGGGGGGGGGGGAACGAAATGTCATGCAACTTTTCTAGACCCGTTTTTGCGAAGTAGATTTCTGATCCGGTGGGTGATCGACAGGGTTCGGGGGCTTTTTTGAGATGTCAAAGATCGTGTTTTAACGATATCTATAAATCTAAAAGTTTCTTTTAAAAATGTTCGTTTCTTGTTTTGTTTTTATCACTTTCTTACTGATTCTACACCCAGATGTTACGGGTTGATGACAAGATCATCAAGACGATGCTACTACTACTCGGTGTAGGGTTAAAGAGGCATGGCCAAATTTAACAGTTTTATTACAAAAATAAATAATTCTTAATACAATAACTATTCCCCGCACATATTGATCACTGGTGATACGCAAAAGGCAAGAATGAAGGTGACAATTACACAAATTCAAAAAATTACGTATCACGTGGTTGTCACAAAAACTCCAAGTCCCGGAAGGGAATAATTAACTTCTTCTTCCCAGCTTTATCCCTATTCGGGGTCGCCGTTTTTAATGAGTCCCTTCCATCTACCCCTGTCCCGTGTCATTTCCTCCTGTACTCCCTTCTCCCTCATATCATCTCTAATGCAATCTCTCCACCTGGTCTTAGGTCTTCCTCTCCTTCGTGTTTCATCCACCTCCAAGTACATCACTTCTCTTGCCATGTGTTGCTCTTCTCTTCTCATCTTAACCTTGCCTCTTGCACTTTCTTTGATGTTTCAGTGACCTTTACTGTACCCTTAATATATTCATTTCTAACCCTGTCCTTTATGGTTACTCCACTCATCCATCTAAGCATCCTCATCTCGGTTACATCCAACTTTCTGCCCTCTGTTTTCTTTAGTGGTGCTGCTTCCAAACCATATGTCATTGCTGGTCTGACCACTGCCTTGTGCACTCTGCCCTTTAATCTTATAGGGACTTTCCTATTCCATATGACACCAGACACCTTCCTCCAGTTGTTCCAACCACACTGAATACGGTTGTTAATTTCCTCTTCCATGTTCCCCTCACTGTCAATCACTGAGCCAAGGTACTTGAATTTATGGACCCTTTTGATGTTTCCTCCGCCTAATTTGATTGTTGCTTGCTGGTCGTCATCCAATTCGGTTGTCATATATTCTGTCTTTTTCCTGCTTGTCCTTAAACCTCTACTCTCCAAGGCATATCTCCATCTTTCAAGTTTACCCTCCAGTTCTTCCCTGTTCTCGGGTACCAAGACTATGTCGTCTGCATAGAGCAGACACCATGGTGGCTCCTCCCTGACATCCTCCGTCAACACATCCAAGACAATGTTAAACAGAAGTGGGCTAACAGCAGATCCCTGATGTAGCCCAACTCCAACTCGAAAATTTTCTGTTCTTCCAACTGTAGATCTGATGCTGGTCTTTACATTTCTATACATCTCCCTGATCATTCTGACATACTTCTCCATCACTCCTCTCTCCCTGAGACATCTCCATATTTCCTGACATGGTCCTTTGTCATATGCCTTTTCAAGGGCTATAAAGGTCATATGCAAGACCTTTGCTTCTCTCTTTTCCATAATTTGTCTCAGAGCAAAAATACCTTCCACAGTACTGAGCCCCTTCATGAATCCTAGTTGCTGTCTACCAATGAAAACTTGTTGTCGTAATCTTTCTCCATAATTGTTTCAAATACCTTTGGTGTATGTGACATGAGCTTTATTCCTCAGTAATTTTCACAACACTGAATGTCCCCTTTCTCTTTGAATATTGGGATTAATATACTTTCTCTCCATTTTTCGGGTATCATCTCACTTTCCATAATCTTTTTCATTAACTGCCACAATTCCTTCCTCATCAAGAGCCTTCCAGGCTTCTGCAGGTACGCCATCCAGTCCCACTGCTTTGCTATTTTTCATCTTTCCCAGTGCCACTCTAACCTCAACTTTTGTTATTTCTGTGACTGGTCCACAATTTGTGTGTCCATCTCCTCTAAGAAATCTTTCATTTTCTTCACTCAATAAGGCCTCAAAATATTCTTCCCATCTCCTTATTATGTCTCTCTCATTTCTCGGTACATTCCCATCCCTATGCTTAATCTGTCTTGTGTGTGTTATATCCTTGGTACTCTTATTTCTCATTTGTGCTAGTTTAAAGATTTTTGCTTGCCTTTCCATGGTATCTAACTCTTGGTAAAGCTGATCATATGTTCAATCCTTAGCAATTGCTACAGTTTCTTTGCTAATTTATTTGCTTATTTATAGGCCAACCAGTCCTCTTCCATTTGGGTCCCCTCCCACCTTTTCTTTGCTTCTCTCATTTGCTTTGTTGCATCCTTCACTTCTTCATTGAACCACCACGTTTCCTTATTTTTGAACATCTTGCCACTACTCTCACCCAATATTTCTCTAGCAACCCTCAGTATTATTTCCTCGTTCCGTTCCACCATTCATCAACATCTTCAATTTCATGTGTTATTTCTTCTAAAACTTTTTCTTTAAACTGCCTACAAAGTTCAATCTCTTTCAGCTTAAACCATTTAATCTTTTTTGACCCCTGCATTTTTTCTTCCTTATTTGTTCAATTTCCATAACCAAGTCCATCACTACCAAACAATGTTGCACACTCACATGGTCTCCTGGTATGACCTTATAATCTTTTACATCGCGTAAATCTTTCCTCTTATACATCAAGTAATCTATCTAGCTGGACCTTCCACCGCTTTTGTACTTAACTAGATGTTCTTACCACTTGGTGAAAAAAGTGTTCACCAGTACCATATCCTTGGACACAGCAAAATCAACAATTCTCTCACTCTCTGCATTTCTTTCATCATGTATACAGCTGATCACATGGTTATTCTGGCCTACGTGCCCATTTAGATCTCCACTGACAAGGCATCTTTCATCTGCTGGTAACTTTATCATTTCCTTCGCTAAGTCTGACCCAAAGTGATCTTTCTCTTCACTTGAGCATCCTATTTCTGCCTTCTTTATTTGCTTTGCTACAGATTATCTTATACCCCTCCCCAAGTTCCCTCACTTTGTTGCCTTTCCCTCTTGTCTGCTGTATACAGAGAATATCTACACATCTTGTTTTCATAAGGTCAGCTATTACCCGCCCTCTTCCTGTCATTGTACCAACATTTAATGTTCCTACTCCTAGTTCTCGAGCTCACTTCTTTAGCCACACTCGCTCACGACGCGATAGCCCTTGCATGTCCAGAGTTGGGGCGATGCATCTGTGGGTCACTTCCGGGTGACAACCTAGCCCTATTCTCATTACTTTTAAGACTCATTTCATAATTCTGGCAGGAGATTTTACAGACGGATGCCCTTCCTGACTCCAACCCTCCCTATTTATCCGGGCTTCACATCGGCACTGACTTGGGCTGGCTTGCCCTACCCCCCAGTGGCTAGGTTGGAAGGAGTTAATTAACACAGTGCTCAAAGATGCAACAGCAAAACCCACATTACTAATATTAATTGATCCCACAATACGCTTATCACAACATTTCAAAGATGAATCCAATGGTTAGGTGGATGGACGACAATAAGGCTGCACTCTCACATAGCAACAGCAACGGCCAGATAATACAGAGGAGAGGACTGCAATTGTCTTACCTGCAAGTTTCGTGCCCTGGGAAAGAATGAATCTGGAGCTCGGGATGGCCCACTCTACACTTTTGGTGACGGCTACTTAAGGACTACTTTATTGCACATTAATTTTGTTACTTCAATTCGGAAAGTGGAAATTTACACAACTATTAAGATTTGACTTAAGATTCATAATCTGGCAGCAAAATCAAATAATTCTCAAGGGACTAGCTTCTCCAGGGAGACGAGAAGGCCCAGCAGCCTCTGCCACTCCCTTGCTGTCTAGGAAGGGACGTGCCACACTCTAGAGGTTGGATAACCAATCCTCCGATGGGATGACCCTGGCCGACACAGTGTCCAGGTCCATCCCCAGGTAGACCATTCTGGTGGTAGGCAACAGATGGATTTTTCCCAGTTCAGGACGATGCCCAGTCTCCCACAGAGGGCCAGGAGTTCGTCCCTCTGCACCTCCAAGAGCTCCCTTAAGGAGGAAAGGAGCAACCAGTCGTCCAGGTACCACAGGAGACGGATCCCCCTCCTGTGAGCCCAGACCAACATGAGGGAGAACACTTGTGAAGACCTGCGGTGCCGTCGACAATCTGAAGCAGAGGGTCCTGTACTGAAAGATGCTGTGCTCCCACCTGATGCGAAGGTACTTCCTGCTGGAGCAGTGCACTGTTATCTGAAAATATATGTCCTTGAGGTCCAGGGACATCATGAAGTCCCCTTCCCTCAGGGCCGCAAGGACTGATCTTGGGGTCTCCATCTTCAAGGCCGTCTTGAGCACAAAGGTATTAAAGACAGACAGGTCAATTACTGGTCTCCATCGCCCACCGCCCCCCCACGACCCCGAGGCCTTCGCTACCAGGAAGAGGCGACTGAAGAGCCATGGGGAGTGGTCCACCACCTGCTGGAAGGTTCCCTTCTCTAGCAGAGACAGAACCTCCAGCCAAAGGGCCTCCCCGTGACTGGGGTCCTGAGGCTGGAATGCCCTGCTGTCAGGCTCCCCGTAAGGGAAGGCTTCTCATCTAGGAAGGGGATCAGGTAACCGTCCGAGGACCTGAACAGTCCAGGGGTCGGCTCCGAGATCCTCCAAGTCCCGCTAATGGTTCGAGAAGGAACCCACCACCTGTGGCGACTGGCAGGGTAGGGGTGCCTCCTGGGAAAGTGACCATTCCTTCCCCTCCGGAAAGGGGAGGGTCTGGCTCTGAACGAGGAGGAGGGAGCAGAAGGGGCTCTGGAGAGCTGCAACCACTGTGTTCCCCAACCCCCTGAGGACGAATCTTGGTTGTTGGGGGCGGAGGAAGCCCCATGCCGCTACTGTTGCCTAGCCTTGGGGGACTCCTGACCCCTGCACTGAACCAGCTGTCTGAAGGAAGAGGCCCTGTGCAAGATGGAGTCTTTGTTGGCTTTCCTCCAATGCTCCAGGGACTCCTCCACCAATTTCTCCGGGAAGAGGGACTCCCCTGACACTGGGGTGTTCCTCAGGGCCTTGGCCTCCCTATCAGACAAGCTCCTCTGGAGTTTGGCCAAGATGGCGTTCCTACTTCTTAGGACCGAGTTGGCCCACTGGGTAAACAGCTGCGTCGTAATGAAGCCCATGGATTTCCCTCCCGACAAGACCAGCTCTGCCTCATCTTGAAGGTCGTGGTCCGTGGCGAAACGAGCTACCGCCCTAGACCACAGGTCGAGCCATGAAGCAACATGGCTCGAAGTCCACGCCGTGGCCTCCATCGCCATGGCCTCCTACTGGGAGAAAGAGACCGGCCCCGCCAGAAGCTTCTCTTCCAAGAGCCCTGGAGCAAGGGAGGTAAGGGCTCCCTCTACCGACTTAAGCACCAGTGACATGCCCTCCGGGGCGTGTAACCTCCTTTGTCTTGCCTTGGCAGCGGGGAGGAGTTTCATGGACCCGACGGGATCTCAGAGAGTTCTTGGGGGCATGCTATCACCTCATCCACCTGGGCCAGGGCCTGCGCCGTATAAGCTGCCTGGGGCAGGGTCAGAGAGGGCTTGGATTCCATTTGCCCCCGGAAGAGACATCTACTGCCAATGCTCTCTTGAAATCCAGAGAGGCAGCTGGTTCTGCCGGGCGGTTCTTGGCCCTGATGATCCTGAGGACCCTCCTAAAGATGGACTCCTTGTCAGCGGGGCCTTGCCCTTCCAAAATCCTCTGGAGGTCCTCCTGTATGAAGGCTTCGTCCTCGTAATACTCCAAAGGTGTAGAGGGACCCGCCACCAGAGGGGGAAGAGAGGGGCGGAGAGGGCAGGCAACTCCTACCAGCAGTCTCCAACGGTAACTGACGCATCCCCCGGTGGGGGGGGGATTCCACCCGAACCGGAGGGGCCCGTCATGGAACACCTTCCAGACGGGGGGCGAACACTGACCGAGGTACACAGTAGCGAACTCAGTACACGGTGGCGAAGTGCTCTGCCTTGCACACAGAGTAGGCGGGAGTGAAGGTTCGAGACTGGAGGGAGCCTGGCCGGTCCACGTGGGAGCCGAATGGACCATGGGAACTGGAGCGTGATCTACCGGGACTGCAGAGGGACTAATCAGGGGCCGAGCAGATAACCCCGCACACGGAGCAACCGTGGGGGCCACGAACTCGGGTGCTGGCCTCTGAGACCTTATGGTTCGGGAGCGGTGGTGCCTGCGGCAGGACCCATCACAGTGGCAGCCGCTCCTACTCCAGCCTCTGCGATCACAGCTATGACAGGGAGAGGGGGAGGAGCGGTCTGGGGAGGAGGAGGATGAACACGCTGGACTCCTCCCGCAACGGTGGCTCCTCTTGGCTCTACATCTCCTCCTATGGGAGGATCTACATGAAGAACCCGATAAGGACCTGTCCTCCGACAAATGGCATCTCCTCTTGTCCCTCCTATGGTGACTCCTGGCCCGGGGGTGAGCGTAGGATGGTCGGAACGGGCCGGGGGAACACCATCCTGGGAGTCTGCTCCACCTGAAAGCCCCACGGCTGTGGTGAAGGAGGGTCCCAGAAAGAGAACACCTCTTCTCTCAGGGGGGACCTGCATGGGGCACGGGGGTCTCCGACCATGGACTGGGTGGGACCCCTGAAGACTTGGTTCTCGACGCCTTCCAGCAAGATCCCCTGCCTCAGGGGAGGTAGCAGGGATGGCGGAGGAGGAAGAGGACAGGCCCAAAGGCACTCCTGGGTGCACAGGCGGAGCACCCTGCCCCGAAGCAGGATACGCTGCCGCGGGACAAGAACCTTTCGCCGAGCACAGCGCAGCCGCCTGGGTATCCATCGACGGGATGCCCTGCAGACCACTACGGGACCAACATTCCTTCAGGAATGCGGAGTCCCCGGATGGCACAACCTGTGGAGTTAAAAGAAGAGACTTGTCGGGGGGCCTGGCAATGGACTCACCTAGGTCCCCTCCCTGTGTAGGGGTATGGGGAAATTCCGGAAGCGGAGAAGGCTATTCCTGTTTGGGGCGCTGGAGAAGGAGAAGGAGTAGGACCACAGGGCCCCTAGCTACCGCTCCTACTACAAGAAACCTCCGATGTACCCTTCTTGGAAGAGGACCTGAGCTGCTTCTTCCATTTGGTGGAGGCCAGATTCCACTGGTGGTCCGTCCACAAGACGCACTTGTCACACGTGGCGTCTCAAGAACAAGGGCGACCCCAACACTTGTTCCACAAAGTGTGGGGATATATCTTCACCGGCAAAAGAAAAGCCCTACACGCCCTACCCTCAGGGCCAAGGCAACGACGTTGCAAAGATTCCATGCTTACACAACAAACACACAATGGAAGGAAAAAGCTAACACACAAAGAAAGCAGGTAAGCAAAGGAAAATGGTAACTGGACGACAAGCTGGAGCATGTGAACGCGGCAGTGACCAGGAAAGGACTGGAGTTCAGTTCAAGAGGTCATGTGGCCTTCGACTCCCAGGGGCATTTACCTGGCCTGGGAGTGGAGGAATAACTGGTTTTTCTGGTCGGTGCCAGATTGACAATCCAGGTTTCTCCTACAATAGTAGTTCAAAGTAAGTATATGGCGTCGAAACAAACATTATTATTACATCAGCGGCAAAGGGAGTTAATGAGTCTGGTGAAACTGATTTCCATCAGTTAGCCTAGTCAGCCGGGGAGCAGTTTTTTGCTAAAGCACATCAAAAGCCGGCTTCCACATTCATTTGAGACCTTAGTTTTGGTTTTATGACAAGTAAGCTGGAAAACCCAGTCACACACAGATAAAACCCAGTCACACACAGATACTATGTTGATGGGAAAAAACAACTGAGAACAGAGAAGTTCCTCTGCGACATGTGGATATGATTTGGATATTTTACACCAGAACCTGACTAAAGACTTTTCTCCAATAGTTCACAAGCACTGGAGCCATTCATAAGTTCAATAAACTTCTTAATAGCATCATTAACTAAAGCAACATCTGTATGGAAAGGATCTCTAATTACCGTAGCTTTAAGTTTCTTTCAGACATATCAAGAAATTATCCATCCATTTCATTTTGCAGTGAAGAAAGGCAATCCACTCTTATAAGCTCACCATCTGAACTACAGTCCTGCCTGTCAGCAAGTGGACGTCCAGGACCCTAACCCTAAAAACATGTGGGGAGCGCGTACCCCCTGACAGACCCTTGGCGTACCGCCTAGGGTACGTGTACCTCAGGTTGAAAACCCCTGCTCTAGAATATCCATTAGCTCTAGTAACTGTAGATGGAACCTGTCAAAGGCATTTACAAAGATCTGCTACCTTATACTTCATGCAATAGTGAAAATGGTGGTCATCCAACAGTCAGTGTTATGCGCTCAAATTCTGGTGATACAGATATTCCAGTAATTTCGTAGTCTAATGAACATGAAAATCTTGAAGCTGATTGGTAGGAAATAGTTTCAAAAAAGTTGGTAAATCTGTGGTTCTTTTCATCAATATTTAATTTCAAAACAAAAAAAAAAAAAAAAAAAAAAAAAAAAAAAAAAAAAAAAAAAAAAAAAAAAACGGATGTGACATAGTTGAATGTCTGCGTTCGAATCGGTGCACTTGTATCACTGGACAATGGTAATTACCGTCAGACATTGTCAAGCCTGTTCACCATTCTTAATTTAAACACAAAGACTTTCTCAGAGCTTCGCAAAGTCGCAGACTGGTATTTCTTATTGATTTCTGGAAATTTTACATTTTGATAGTCTTACAATCGATTTCATGGAATCGTTTGCACATTCGGAGGGATGATGACAAGCAGTAACTGCAATATAAATTGCCGAGAATTTTCTGAACGACATTATCTCCTTTCGAAATAACAGGATCATAAAAAATGACGTAGACCTGTAAGGTTCTCTGTCTTTTTGTCGGTTTACGCAGCTTATGATGTTTGGATTATAGGCCTATCTTTTGTTCAGTCGTTTTATTGTGGTTCCTATGATTTTTTTTTTTTTTCCTTGCTGATGTTATGGTTCTTATGGCGTCTTCGAAAGTTTTTCATATGGTATCCTAACATTGCAAAATAAAACATAGACCTATTCCTAACATACTTGTGTAAAGAATTATCTGCCTACTCTTGTTAACTAAAATTTAATCATTTGTTAATTAAAAGTAATCGAGATCTTTATGAACATATTCTACGCTAAAATATTCTCTAACAATGAGAGAGAGAGAAAGAGAGAGAGAGAGAGAGAGAGAGAGAGAGAGCTGGCTCTTACGTATCCTTTTGTCCAGTGTCCCCCCAAAACAAGGGATTCATGGGCTACTTGCAGACTGGTCTTGAGCATCTCATACATTATTTTTCAGCTGTATATATTTTTCCTTCAGGGGTGCAGTGCCAATTTTGTAGGTGCCGGAGCTCTTTATATATATATATATAATATTATATATATATATATATATATATATATATATATATATATATATATATATATATATATATATATATAGAGAGAGGAGAGAGAGAGAGAGAGAGAGAGAGAGAGAGAGAGAGAGAGAGAGAGAGAGAGAGAGAGAGAGAGAGAGAGAGATTTAATGTATTAACAGGAAACATTTTTATATACCACAGACTATATGCATATGCTTATATGCCAGTGCAAGTTTTGCGCGTGTGTGCGAGAGGGCCGAGACCTGGAAGGGACTTGGTGGCTGTCGGTAGAATCGTAGAGGCGTCCTGAAGCCTGTATGTTTATATATGGCAACCCTAGTATTATGTTTTCAGATTTGTACCAGCACAGTTCCAGCCTTTTTACTTTTTAAATGTATAGAATTCGAAATACTATCAAAACTTAATGAAAAAGCGGAAGATTTTTAAACATCTATTAACTTAATAATAATGTCATACTAATATTTTCTTGCCGTCAGCAATAGGTTCCCACAAGCATCCATCCTCTCCTCATCCGCTTTCCTTTTCGGCAGCACTGCACCCTGTTTTTTTCTAATTTCGTTAAGTATTTTTAGATGCCTCCCTACCATAGCCTTCATTTTCATAGAAATGCTACAGCGGCCTTATATTCACTCATCGCAGTAATCTAATTTGTTATCCCTTTAGTAATTATATTTTCAATATATTTTGTTGAGAGCAGTTGGATAGTTGTGTAAGGCTAAGAATGCTTTGTGTGCCCACAAGTTTTACTTTTATTCTCTGTGGGTTAAGTGGCGTTACAGTTACTATGGCCATCCAGGCATATGCGTGTATGCGCTCTTGCTAATACGTGTACATTCCACTTTATGCATGTACATTATATACCGTGGAGTTGGAACTACTATATTAATTAAAAGCTATTCTATCTCCAAAAGATACAGGTAGAAAGCTATTTGCAATAAGAAATTGATGTGTAGGCCCATGCCCTGTCATTGTCTCAAAATATAAGAATTTTATGAGTAGGCCTATGCCCTGACATTGCTTCAAAATACAAGAATTTGACACGTAGGCCTATGCCTTGTCATTGCCTCAAAATATAAGAAATTGACGAGTAGGCCTATGCGTATCATTGCCTCAAAATATGACAATTTGATGTGTAGGCCCATGTCCTGCCCTTGCATCAAAAAATAAGAATTTGACGTGTAGGGCTAATCTCTCAATTTGATATTAACATCTGACATGCAGGGTTATGATGATTTAATACCCTAACATCGGAGCTGGCTGCATAAGTCTGTGCTTCATTTCAATTAATGTGGTCTATGTCGGATCGCTTATGCGACCCAACATCAATTAAAAAAAAAAATCAAGATGCTTGAGTATTTAGGCTGCACATGATAAAAAAATGCGCAGACAAAAAGATCCAAGATCTTCCTAATGATGTATAATTTAATATATCTTTTATCGGAGATATCAATTGCATACTTCACACCTACAGTAACTCAAATCTCTTATTTCATGATTCATGCAGAAACTCAACATCACCGACAGGAGCCAAATCCGTACTGGACTGTTTATCTATTCACTGGGTTGAAGCAGCATAGTAGCATACCCCCCAGATAATGTTGATCATATAATAGACAGGTATGGAGTTCTTTGTGCGGTTGAATTGTCCGACTATTCTGATGATAGTGATAAAGAGGAATGTTTGATTGATATTATCTTTATATATAAGACGGTATGAAAGTTATCTTTATTTTGTTTTTACCCTCGCCCTAATATTCTGTATGCATTAATTTGTTGGAACTTATATGATTATGAATCTATCTCGTGTTTTCCATTTAGATAGTTACCTTTACGATGATAACAGCGTGATTTTTCAACAATATATAATCATTTGACTTAGAAATTTTGTGTTGAGGTCAATTTTCCAAGTAATTTTATTTTATCTCCTTTTAAATTCCAGGTGTCAGAAAAAATAAAATGATGATTAAAGAATTTAATTTGTTTTCAATATAGCTATTCTGAACTTGATGGTTATGACATATCTTCCCTTATATACCTCGGACAAACGGGGACCCTCCAACCTGGCCGGTTCACGCCACTAGAATTCGGAATCTACGCAGAAAAACACTGCCCCTGGGGAAAGTTGGCATTTAATCTTGGCCCCCATCCGGGTCCTAAAACTGCGTCCCCAGTTAAAATTCGTAATTTGAAAATTGTAAGTTGTCATTAGTGCTACCTTGTTCATGCGGAGATGAGGCGACGTTTTCAATTTTCAACTTTGTTTCTAGTCGGAGGTGTTTCGTTTGATTATGCCGACGAGAAATAGTTAAATTGGCGAAATACCAACACCAACACAATTTTTTGACCAAAACTATGTACTAACAGAAAATGTGGTCCCCTAAAAGAAAGTCAACGGCCGACACCTTAAATTTAAAAACCATATTTCTCTGGAAAACCTATACTCCCTTTCCCTTTTTAAATTCATACGAGGGAGAATAGGTACGTGTTTTAGGTTAAAACCTGTGGCGTGCACTGCTGCAGATAGCTGAATTAGTTTTTAGAACCACGACCTACAGTGGTGATAAATTGGTATGAATGCAATTTGAGTTATGTGTACTTTACCTTTTATATAAAACTCTGACCACATAAGGTATAGTCTAAGTTTGTGGTGCATACCATCATTATGTCAACTTCCAGACTTGGGCCTAAAGACAGTTGCAAATTAAGTCACAATTTCGGCCAGTAGATGGACATCTTCGGGGTGGGGACCCTAGTAGACTAATTGATTCCTCGATAGCGGTTCAGAGACGAGGGTTGGACCAAGTTTGAGGAATGGAAATCTTTTGTTTGTGGAAACTATTGATTTGGATTTCAATCAAAACCTTCTGCTGGCCATAAATTGTTAAGGTAGGCAACCTTGCTCCTTTGAACTGAACCCTTCTATTAGTTGGCTAACCCTGCCAATAACAAAAGTTACTTAGGTTAGCATTTTGTTTTTACGCCTTCACCCACAGCCGTCATCATATATAAAGGGCCTAGGCCCTGGAGCCCTAAGACTTGTTAGTGGCTTACTGTGCTCACAGTCTAGTCCTAGTCCTTAATTTGTCAGTTACACATCACAGAATAAGCCTATCCATACAATCAAATCAGGCCTATTGACCAACGTTTTAGCAAACCTTACCTACATACGAAGCATTTATGGTAACTCCACTTGGCATGCATAACATGGTGCATGGTATACCTATCTTTAAACACTGTCTTCAACAATTCTTCCATCTTGGCTGTTTACAGTATGGTAGAACAGAAAAAAATATTGACTCTTATGGCAGAACGTGTTGCAGCATCATCTAAGACATTCACGTACCTTCTTTACGAGGGAATTGTATCACATTACTAACGCTACAAACCAGGGGAGAAGCAACAAGCTAACCTTCCCAATGAAGGACCCCAAACTCGATGACAGTGGAAAACGCTTTTGTACTCCCAGGCCAGGGATTTCACCAGTATGACAGCACATGCAACCAAGCCAAAGTCTACCATAAAAAACCAGCCAAAATTCCCGCCAAATGAAAGCCCAAACCAGCCCAAATAAACCGCCAATAAACAATTGGTGTTATTTGATTTACCTTTATTAATGCATATTTTTTTCTTTTTTTTATCATATATATGCTTGTATAGCAGGCATTATAGTTTTAGTTACATAATAGAAACTAAAATAAATAGAAGAATAAACATGGAAAAATAAATTTTTGTTTTGCTTATTTTGTATTGACAACAAATGAAGGGAGGTGACAGAGCCCACCCAAGTGTACAATCTCTTAATCCCGTGGGACCCGTGGTCACATTCCATTAATCAATCCATCCACAATGGAAATGGCAGGCCAAGGCCGCAAACAAAGAAAATAAATAAACTTAATAAATCAAATATGCCAAAATATAACACCTTATTACTACTTTTTTTCCTCAAATAGTTTGAACGGGTTTAAGAAAATATGGGCATCTTGCACTAATCACCCCTTTAATGGTCTCGACCTTTTGTGTTTTGTTTGCGGTGGTCTGGTTCTCCACAAAAGCGCCACGGTGTCGTGTGAGGATTTTTGTTTTTTTTTTTATTCTATCTACATATTTTGCGCTTAAATGTTACCAAGTTTTCACTTAAGAAAAACCTTTCAAATTTCCCCCCCAAATTTTCCCAGAAAATTTTCTTTGAACAAAAATTCCTTTAAAAATTCCAATCTGGGGGACAAAGTTCCCCAAAAGTGGGGATTCAGGTGTTTAGCTCAAATAGCAACGTTTCTGAAAACCAGCCAAAAAACCACTAACCAGCCCTAAAGTGAATTTTTACCCACCAAAATTTAGAAACAAAAAAACCAGCCAAATTTGGTGGGAAACCGCCCAAATCTGGGAACCCTGCGGTAACTCTTATACTCCCAGTCAAAGCAATGACGAGTCAAGCTCAAGCGCTGCGCATCAATTTGCGCATACTTGCAATAGGATATTAACAGAAAATTCAACCAATTCGAGAGGCTTAATATGAACTCTTCATTGATATTCCCAAAACCAAGTTCGTTATTTTATTATAGAGGTTGCCTGAATGTATTAATTAATTAATACTGGAGGGACTTGCATCTTATTACTATATATTATATAGTATATTATATATATAATAATATAGATAGTATAATATATTATATTATACTATATTATATGATATTACATATATATATATATATACTAGAGGTATATATATATTATCATTATATATATATTATATATATCCCACCGGCTATACCTGTTTTCACCTTTTTTTTATTACACTGCCCACCCGCCCATCTGGGGCTGTTATGGTCAACATCATCCATCTAAAGGACCCCTTACAAAGAACGGTACGGAAGGACCTAAAGAAAACTAACTCATCGAAAATCCACTCCAGCGGCCCACTGAAACCAGCCCAAACCCACACTCCCCATGCCGTACGTTTTAGCGAAATCCGAATCAGTTAAACCATAGATAGGAATCCCTCCCTTGCCAATGGCACAGCTCCCCCAGTATCTTTTGTATTTCCCGCTACAATATCTCCTACACTTCCATTAACAATTTGGAATCAGGTTGGATGTTTGGAGCGAAGTTGTCTGAAAACTCATTGGTTTTTGTCCGACTGGAAATATGAATGATAAAAATAAGGTCCCAATTTTTAATTGATTTCCAGGGACCGCATGGTTTGATGTAGTTTATATAGGTCATATTTGTTCAAAGAATAACGGTATTTTTTAACTTTTGTAAGTTTGTTGGTATTTAATTAAGGCATGTTTCGCATTCTCCCCCCACCCCCCCCCCTCCCCCCACAATGATTCATGTTGATAGTACAGGTTTTCCAAGCAGTTTACATGCTGTAGGGTTTCCTTAACGCAGTGTTTTTTTTTCCGTGAGAGGTGGGGAACGTTCGCCAGGCGGTAAACAACACAGCTAAAACAGTTGTTCCTGTTCCATTGCTGTTTTCAGTTTGTTTGGTTAAATAGTTCGTTTGCTGTTTCATTGGCTGTTTTCAGTTGTTTGGTTAAATAAGTTGTTTGCTGTTCATTGTTTCTGTTTTCCAGTTGTTTGGTTTATTTTCCCTACTTGGTTCTTGGGAGACTTTCATTGATTAAATGCAGGTTAACGGGAGCTTTACTAATTGCTTGCGCGGATTAATTTCTTTTTTACTTACTTTTACTTTTTGCATGTCATTAGACCCATTTTATTTTGTCAGGGTCAGTTTCAGTTTTCCTCAAAGGGACAATTCATATTATGTTTGTGGTACGCCATTCATTATTGTAGTACAGGATGCCTAACCCACATATATAAGGCATTAAAAGCAGGCTAAGGATAAAAGAAAGAAAATTCATGGTCATTTTGATACAAATCAAACGTAAACCATCTTGAACCTTGATGGGTACGTCTAGCAGAGTAGGTAGGATTAGGCCTACCCCTACTAAGTTTTTTTTTTTCATCACTTAAGTTTTTAAGTCCTTATTACAAACAAATCTAAGCAAAACTGTAAAAAAGCTGGAGTGGCTTGTTGTCATTGTAACTTTAGTTTCCAAGTTTCATCATTGGACTTAAAAAAAAAAAAAAAAAAAAAAAAAAACAGAAAAAAAAAAAAAAAAAAAAAAAAAAACACACGCAAGTATTGAGGAAAACAGAGGAGAAGAAGATGCGGATGTAGGCAGAAACGAGAATGTTGAGATGGATGTCGGGTAAGTAACAATGGAAAAGATAGGAGTTAACGAACGTGGAGGAACGTCATGTTTGGAAAAGACATTTACCGATGGAAACTGGAAGTGCGGGGTAGAAGAAAAAGGGAAGACCAACGAAAGAGATGCGTGATTGTGGTAGGGGAAGATAAGGTA